>NC_056732.1:228384482-228651982 GCF_019279795.1 Protopterus annectens | reverse complement strand
CAACTGTCCAGTATTTTTTTTTTTTGCATTACCCTGAAATGCAAACCTTTGTCCAGTTTTCTGGTATTTCATGTGTGTGCTCTAATTTTTTGAGTGTTTGTTTTTGTTTTTTGAGTCTTTGATTACTTCTGCATTTTCCCAGAGTCAGTAGTGCTGTCATCAAAGAGCACCAGATTACAGTGAACACTGTTGCCCTGTTTGCACCTGCCTCCTGCTGTCTTGACTTGTTTAGAGGTTTGCCAGGGTGAAAAAGTAAGCTATCACTTACAAAGAACAGTACCAGTAAGCCCACAATATAGCTGGGTATGGGGGCTGTCTGTGGCAGCTGAGATGTGCGCATTCAGTAAAGTAATTATAATTGATGGGGACAAAGGTCCTCTGCTGATAAATGCCACTTACCTGCAGCTAGATTACTGTTATAACAGTCACTGGTCTGATGTGGCAGGAGCAGTGTTGCACATTGTATTGTATTTATTGAAATTAGTGAAAAAAGTATTATTGCAAAGCCTTATGGCTATATGTGTGTGAGGGGAGGGGTGCAGTTTATTTAAAAAGAATAAGTTGGACTTAATTTGCTTCACTTTCTTTCACAAACATCAGCACAATACACAATAAGTAGCTACATTTGGTGGAGTGGGCAAAATGTGTGAAAGTAACTGATCACTGTCAGATTAGTATCGAGAGCAGAGTTGCCATCTCATAGAACATTTCTTTCTAGTTGCGTCCTTGTCCACATCTCTTTCTGTGTGAAATCTGCATGTCCCCACTTGATCTATGTGGGTTTTATCTAGGTGCTGTGGTTTCCTCCATAGATGTGGCATAAGTGAATTAGCATTCCTTTAGTTTGCTTGGGGATAAGCATGCAGTGTGCATGCTTGTTCATGTTGTGATATATTAGGCTTGTTATGTGCAGAAGCAGTATGAATGTAAGTTTGTGTGTGTGTGTGTGTGTGTGTGTGTGTGTGTGTATACATGTGAGAAAGAATTAAGTGCAACTTGTGATAGAAGTGGCTTGTCAGGAATAGTATCACTGTGTGCGCGTGTGTGTGTGTGTGTGTGTGTGTGTGTGTGTGTGTGTGTGTGCGTGTGTGTGTGTGTGTGTAAGAAAATAATACCACAGGTTTTATCTGTAGACACATACAACACTGACGGCACATATGCAACTTTTGTACAACAGTAAGAAAGACAGTTAACATGTAGTTATCTTTCAAACACAAGGCAGAAAATGCATTGCAGAAGATCTAGACCCAAAGAGAATCTGGAGGCTAAGCAAACCCCACACCCTCAGCTGCAAAAGATGATTTTAACTCAGGCTTAATAGGGTGGCCCATTCTTCAAACCTTTTCCTTAGACAAGTTCCTTGTCCAAAATCACTCCTGTTCACAGGTGTGCATAGAAGGTTCCTATAGCTTATGTGGAGGCTGCGATCAGTGTTATCATTATTTCTTTAACTTTCCTCACAATTAGACATTGGAGGTTTACACAAAAGGTCACTCCACATTGTTTGGAAGCCATACTGTGTAAGAGAACATGCTGGAAAGCATTAATGTGGTCATTATCTTTTTTTCACCTTCATCACAATCAGACATCATAGGTTCATAGGTAGGTACTAGGCTATTGGCCCTAGGGCCTATATAAGCCTAGCCAAAAGGTACCCTGGCTTTCACCACCCAAGAAAATTATTTTCCTGTGCCACTGTCGAGCAGAGCCACAGAAGTCAGACATGCATACAGATGGTAATCTATTCAAGATAGGGGTAAGGAGACATGCTATGCATATATGTCTGCCAGCATTAAGTTTAAATGTATTCCTCTGGCATTTTGGGCATTCACTTTTGCCCTATTCTAGCATCAGAGGGGGTATATAGAAGATATCTATGTTTGGAGAATAAGAATGTTGGGGCATGGTGTGTATAGGTGTGACAGCAACAACTTGAAATATATCACTGTGGCCACTTGTTCTTTCACGTTCCTACCAATTCAGCACCAGAGTGGTGTCCAGAAGGTGAGTATTTTATTTGTTTGGGGGGGGGCAGTAGACAGGCAAACACTATCTCCAGGTATGATTTATGTGCCCTCATAAGCATTAGTCTTCTTAGTTTATTGAGAAAAACAATTTTTGTCAGCTTTAAACATTAAGTCTTGGACAAAAACTTGTTTTTCTCTTGAAAGAAAATACGACTGACTTTCTTTCGTTAGTCAAGAGTTTTGTGTAGACTATTATTGAATCAAAATGTTAAAAAAAATTACTAAAATTTGTTTTAAAGTATCCAGTCTCCATGGCTTCTGGGGGCACTAGGCCCCCAGACCTCCGTCTTAATTCAGCTATTTAAGTCCAGTCTTGGACAAGTTACTATGTGTTGAAAGGATGGAAAAAAAGCTGAAGAGTAAAACAAGACATGACAGTGATGAGAGGCCTGAGGGGCAGGGCCAAACAATATGAGCAAGAATACCATCCTGGGCTAAGCTTTGTACCTAGTATTATGGATTCTTCTTATGCCTTTAATTTCTGTATGAAATGTATTTGTTTTCTGCAGTTCAGTGTCCACAGCTTCATATGCACATTTTTGAATATGCAGAATATGAAAAGGAAATGGAATATGTAACAGTGTTTAGTCTGCAGTTACTCACCCATCCATATCTGTTCTGGATCCATACTGTAATGCTATCTTGTTTGTCCGTGATGCCTTCTCATAAAACTGCAGTGTGGTGTAATGTTCAGTCGTGCAAATGTCTTGAGTCTAAGGATCAAGATTCTGCAATGGACTATCTGAAGACTTTATTAAACTGCTTTAGACTTTGAATAAGTGTGCATGCTTCTGACTATACTGTTAGTTAACACATGTAGGTGTCTATATTGAACCTGTGTGCTCGATTTGTGTTCATCGTGTACTGTTAAGAAGTCTATGTGTTTTTTTTCCCCAAAGGTTTAGTATTTCTGTTAAGATGGAAATCAACATTTTCAGGTGTTGTATAGCTGAATTATATTTTGTGGAGGTGTTTTACACGTTTTATTGCATTTTCCTCATTAATGTAATCACCACTGCAATATTATCAGAACTTTACTGGATAGATTTTTTCAGGAAAATGAGCTGAAACACTTTTACTGAAAACAGTTTTTTTACATAGTTGCCAAGTATAAACAATGATGTTTTGATCTACAGAAATAGGTTTGGAAATCATTCATCACTATACTTCTGATTTTGCTTAACTTAAGTCCTTCAATTGCTTCCTTTCAGTTCAGTCAATAGTAACCCCCCCAGTTCATATAACAGATCTTAGAAGTCAAAATAATCAGTCACAGTGAGGAGCTGAAAGTGCAGTTTGTATTCCATTCAGCCATTTTGTCAATAAGTGTAAGTAATTTCACACACATAGCACAATCAGATTTGTAGATAATGAGCTGACCATACTGTATCCATACATGAGTTGTGACATGGAGCTATGCATGTTTTTGTAATATTATGGATACAACTTTTAATTGTCATTAGTTTCTGGTTTGAAATGTGTGCCTGTGAGGTTGATAATTAATAAATAAGCTTTTTTGTGCACTGGAACATGGTTTCTGTAAATAGTTGCAAAGTGGTAATCCCTAATTTTAACCCTGGACTCGTGTGAAACATGTATGCATGCTACTGCTTCCCTACAATTTCACAGAAATTTCTCTGCTTTTCTGGCACTATTTTCCACACTTTTCTAACTGACATATGGTTAGCCAGCATCAAGTTGCATTAGAATTCCTCATCCCCAAGCTGTTTCCTCTATGTATCTCTTCCAGACAGCACCAGGTTGTTTTTATATGTATCTCTTCAGGACAGCCCCAGGTTGTTTCTATATGTATCTGTTCGGGACAGGCCCATTTTTTTTTAACAGCCTTTATTCTCAGGTGTAAATCTTTCTGTCTTTCACTATCTTACTTTATGGATAAATTCCCTGAGTTATTTTCTTAAAAACAGAACAGCTGTCTACCGTTGAAATGAGCTCTTCTCTGAGCTCTAGTTTTATATTACGGACTCCTGTAGAGACCCCCTCTCTGCTCTGTTTGTATGAGTATGGAATTTTTCACCTGATAGTCTCCCTTTTTCATTAAATGGAATCCATGAGGATATGGTGTGCAGCATCTAAAATGTCTTGCACTTTTCATTTAATTAGGAAATGAGGTTCACGTGAAATGCATTGCTGTACAATATATTTCATTTACAATACAAACCAGACCCCAATGTATTCTAAGATTTTCAACATTTTGTTGCAGTAGCCTAAGCTGCATGGGTTACTTGCTGGCATGAATATGACCATCACCCAGCTTTCAAAGCTTCATTATACCTTCCATGTACCCTAACTACTGTGGGGCTTAAAGTGGGTTGCATAAAAGCTGTGTTTAGCATGCCAAAAACTTCAGAGTTTTGTTTCTACCAAAGTGTGCTCTCTCCACAGGCTTCAATGAACTGAAGGTCAGCAAGCAAGAAGAAGCATACCTTATGTCCTGGAACACATCGGGTTCAAAGACCTGTTAACATAAACAGAAAATAATTTAGTTATGATGGTAAAGCAGGTAGTCCAAAGATCTCGGGACCTTTTATGCTTAGTAGCTGTCTTGGAGATCCTACCAATGCCTGCAACCTAAACAATGGGCAAGCTTAGAACAAGGGATTACAGAACAATAATGCATCAGTGGGCATGGGAGAATGGATGTAGTATATAGGCAACTGGGATTGGAGACATGAACATGGAAGGAACTTTACATATAGGCATAATCTCAGTAAGTGAGGGATGTACTGTTAAAAGACAGGCTTGTGATGTATGGGGACATCATTGTTTATTTATTTACTTTATTTATTTGATATTTGATAACCTGGTCAGTCTGGCTGGGCAGATGCCCTTTTTCAGCAGAGACCCAAGGAGAAAAGCTCAAGTAGAAATGTTAAAATACAGTAAGTATTAGATATATTAACACAGGATGAATGTAGTTTTATCTTATACATAGTTAAACAAAAAGTATTATACAAAATGTTATTGAAATGCACTGAAGAGAGTTATGTCACACAAAATCTGGCTATAAGTCATAACAATCTTAAGGGAACAAACGTAAAAATAAAACAAAAAGACATTTGCACTTGAGGAGTGAACTTAAGATAGTAGATGTAAAGTAATTTATAAATGAAAGGAGGCCTGTTAGTGATACAGAAAGAGTCTGAGAAGTAGATTGTGGAGACAGACATGGAAAAAACAGCAATGAGAAGAAAATATGAGGGTTCCTCACCAAAGCTAGATTCTTTAATATATTACACATAGCTCGGACATATGATGAGTGGAAAACTAAGGACAGAGGAGAACAGAGAGAGGCAGAGGGGTTAGAGTTCAGGTAAGATCATTGCAGGAGTAGATCCAGGAGTTTAGCAGATATTCCTTTAATGCTAGTTTGAAACAGTTTGTGTTATTAAGTAATCGGATATGGAGAGTAAGTCTTTTCCAAGCTGAGGTGACTGAGTGACTATAAAGTAGTTTGCCAATGGATCTGTTAAGTTTGTAAATTTGAAGGAGTTGTTAGTCAAAGCTGCTTAGTTCATGGTTAGGAACATAGTGGTAGACGAGAGTTACAAGTGTAGGACATGCTAGGGGTTGATGAAGGATAGTGTGAGTCAGGTGAAGCTGAAACAAGAGAAGTTGATGTTGAAATTCTAGCCAGTGAAGTTGTTTTAAAGAAAGGCAGTGGTGTGGGCAATATGGGAGATTACTGGCAAATCTAGCTGTTTTATTGTAAGTGAGTTCACGTTTAGTTGGAAATTTTTTTTGGAGGTTAGTTGGGATTTATGCGGCATATAATAAGTTAGGGAGTAGGTAGGCATAAGCTAAGGACAATTTAAATTCTTCAGTTAGGAAATTTTTTTGTTTTTGTAAAGTAGACTGAGTTTTTGGTGTCTTTTTAATGCAATTATTGATGTGGGTGTCAAATTCAAGTTCACCGTCTATGAAAACCCTGAGTAGTTTAGTGTGAGATTCAACTTTGATAGCAGTGTTATTTAGTGAGGAAATAGAGAAGGTGGATTTGAGGTGTTGGTGAGACTTGAGAAGGAAGAGGAGGAGTTTAGTTTTGTTAGGGTTAAGAAGAAGTTGGTTGGTTGTTAGCCAGTTTTCAACAGAGTGGAAAGATTCTTGGGTGAGGGTTAGTAGGTGAAGTAGATTGTCAGAAATAGAGATAATAGTGGAGTCATCAGCATATTGTATGAGTGTGGAGTGTGGGCATGATTGGTAGAGATTATTAGTAAAGATACTGAATAACAGGGGCCCCAGGATGGAGCCTTGGGGGACCCAGGTTTGAACAGAGAAGAATGGGGAAGCTGCAGAGAGCCATTTAACAGATTGTAGTCTACTAGATGGGGAACTAGAGAACCAGCTGAGAGTAGAGTTGGAAAGATTATACCTCTCAGTTGTACAGATTTTCATAGAATGTCCAGATTTTTGCCTCATGTTTTTGGTTTGTTACTCATAAAATTGGGGTTTTCTGTAAATCATTGGCAAATTATTGAGGAATGAAGTCAGAAAATAATGGCAGACATTTCAGTTTCAGACTTCATGCCCTTCAGATAAATTCATGCTAATGCAAAACCTGTTATTCTATCAACTTTCTAAGTTTGTAAGAGCAATATTTAAAAAGTGTCCCTATTTGTTTGGCCTTTGTCCCCCATTATTTATGGCTTTGTCCAGATTTTCTTGCTCTAAAAGGTTGAGAGGTATGATTAAAGTAAGTAAGTTTGGAGAAAAGGACGTTGTGGGTCAAAAACTTTAGAGAGGTCGAGGAACAGGCATGAGACTATTTTGTTATTGTCAAGAGATGTAGATAAAAAAAAAGATAATAGTGCAGAAGTTGTGTTGTGATGAGGATGGAAACCGTGTTGTGTGGGGGTGAGGATGTTTTCTTGAATGAGATGTGTAATGAGCTGTTTATATATGCACTTTTCAAGAATTTTAGAAAGGGAAGATAGAATAGCAATTGGCCTGACAATTAGAGGGGGTCAGTGGAGTTTTCTCCTTTGTGTAGTGGAATAACATAGAATTTCTTCCACATGTCAGGAACAAGAATTTCCTGAATTAACTGATTGATTAATATAGAGACTGGATAGGCAATGGAGGAAGCTGCTAGCTTGAGGTAGAGAGGTGGCAAGTTCTCGGAAGAAGTGGAGCAGGGTTTAAGTTCATTGAGGAGTGATCTGATATAAGAAGTGTGGATAGGCTTAGTCGAGAAAGAAGTTGTATAGGAGGGTGGGAGAAGGTGTCAGGGTAGGTATTTGTGTTTGATTTGGTTAAGTTCTGTATAGAGTCGATGAAAAAGGAGTTTAGAAGAATGGCAGTTTCGACAGGGAGAGCTGTTAGTGGAGGGATTAGGAGGAGATGCATTCTGTGGGTGTAAGACCTTGTTAATAGTACTCCAGATTTTTTGGGGGTTAAAATGGGGTTTTTCTCTGGATTAGGGTAAAATTTTTTTTTTTGTGTAGGCTGATTTGTTTTTTTAGTTAGATTTTGAGGTTGCCTATAGCACTGGAGATTGGAAGGAGTTTTGGGTTTATGCCAGATTTTCCAAGCACTGTCTCTCCTGACCATGAGGGAGAGAGCGTCTTTACTTATTTAGGGGGCAAAGTTGGTTTTAACCCTTATTTTCCTGATGGGGGCCAAAGATTTAAGAGTGTTAAGGAAGATTCTATTAAATCTTAAAACAGCTTCTTCGAGGGAGAGGTAAAAAAGAAAAGACCAGTTGATGGTAGAAAGAATTTAATTAAATAAGTCAGAGTTGTTGATGATAGAAAGAATTTGATTAAATACGTCAGATTTGAAGTTAGATAGGTTGAGACAGTCTCTATATATGTGTGATGTAGATGTTTGGGAGGGGTAGGAATGTGATCACTAAGTGAGTTAGGGAGAATAGAGGGGTTATGATAGCAGTCAGGGTGGGAGGTGAGAATCCAGTCAAGGGTAGTGATATTATTAAATTGTTGATTAAAATGAGTAAAAGCCATACAGGTTAATCTGAGCATTGGGGAAATTAGAGGACAGAGTATTCCAATGAATTTTAACATCACCTAGTATAATGGTTTCATAGGAGAAGGTTTGAGAGATCCACGCAAGAAAGAGTTCAAGGGTAGGGATGTTGTTGTCAGAAGGTATATAAATAATAGCAATGGCAATTTGTTTTGATTGTTTAAATTACAGTTGACTATGAGTTTTTCAGCTGGGTGAAAACTAGGAGGGGTGTAAGGTAGGGGTGTAGGGAATTATGTTATGAGCATAGTATAGCTATCCCTTTGCCTTTCTTCATAGGTCTGCCTTGGCAGAAGATATTGTAGCCAGGGGGTAAGAATTCACTATAAGATATGTGAGGTTTTAGCCATGTTTCAGAGATGGAGAGAATATTTGGGGGGTGAAGTGACTATCCAGGAATGTAGCTTAGTGACTTTGCTTACAGTACTACAGATATTGAGAGCTATGATTTTGAGGTTTCTGGTAGTTGTGATAGTGTATGGTTGGGGGCTGATCTGTGGAGAGGGAGAAATTACAGGATTATAGGGATGAGTGGAGTTGGTGGTAGGGCCTGGATTGGGGTGTATATCCCTTGAAAAAAGCAAGTTAACTATTACGGCTGTGGGACTAGAGATAAGAGGGTAGAGGTAAAAAGATGTGTCTTTAAGTTTAGAGGGGAAAGTGTGCTCAGGAGGGAATTTCATTTTATGAAGATAGGTAATGTGATGAGAGAAAAGAGAGGGTGTAATAAAGAATGAGTAGGATATTGGGGGTATGGCAATGTGGTATGGAAGGGTAGGGATCTGGTAGAAGTCAGGTAGGGAATGATGGTAGGATGTATAGATTGAGAGCAGAGTACACAGTGTTACAGATAGAGGTACATGTAGCATTTTATCAAGAAGAATGTAAGGGTGAAGGGAGGTTAGCTCATGTGTAGAGTACAAAGGATGTAATTTATAAAGTATAGAGTACTAGTTAGATTTGCAAAGTATAGAGGAAGGTCGAGTAGTATGATTTAAGAAAGGTTTTAGATGGCAATACAGTGAGGTAGTGGGCAGAATTAGAGGGATACTGTGTAGTTAATGGTGAATGGAGGAATTGCAGAGAGAGAGGGGGGGGGGAGGGCAGTGGCTTTGCTGGTAGAGTATAAATGTAATTGATGTGGGGGTGGAGTAGAAGAGCAGAGTGATCCCAAGCATAGCGAGGGCAAACAGATCAGGACTACACCAGCAGGGATCCAGTGGAGAGTAAGCAATGAAAAACAGTCAGTAGGTTCTTTCTTTTGTACTGCAGTCAGTCAAATCTATAGCAGCTACTCTTCAACAGCTGTCTGTAGACAAGTTGTTTACTTATATTACTGTTGATTGAGTCTTATACTTTTTCAGAAGTTATTTTCTTTGTTTTTAGACTTACAGTTGCATGAGTGCAATGCAGTTAGTAAACATATGATAGAGTAGGGAGTGTAGAGATGAATGGGGGGAGGGATGAAAGAAGGAGAGTCGGGAGTTATAGACAAGTTAGTGCAACAACTTGAAGCTAAAGTAATGATATCAAGCAAAACTGCAAGAGGGACTGCTTTACCATAGGATAAAAGAGGGATAATGGAGCGTCACAGTGATGGGTAACAGTCAAACCCGGCCCTAACAAGTAGTAAGCTAAGCAGAATTAAAAGATCATATAAACATACAAATAATGTAGCTTTAGATAACTGTGACTATCTGCTGCCAAAGCAATTACATGAGGGATGAAAATTCTTCCAGGTGGGCGAGTGAAGGTATAGTCTGTGAGTTTAAGAAGGGGAACTATAAAAAGGAGAAAAAAACAGGACAAAGGTTGATTACAAGAATTATCAGAAGCGGGTCTGACTAGAGGAGAAAAGGGAATAGGGTAAGAAGTAAAAGGTAGAAAGGGAAGTAGATAGAAGATCAGGTGGAAATACTTAGTATAGCTAGAGAGAAGGAGGAAAATAATTAGTATAGAGTGAGGGAAGGAGGGGAAGTCAACTGTAAAGAAATGTATGTAGGAAGAATAAAAGAAAAAAGCACACAAGAGAAAGTCTGTCAGAGAGAGACGAGAACGGGAGGGCTAATAAATGAGGCCTTTAACAGTATAGCAACAATATAAATCCACAGTTCAGAACATTGCAGCTTTGCAAAGATTAGACTGAACAAATAACCAAACTAAGTATAAAAACTCTAAAAAGAATGCAGAAAACAAATGCCCATGCTACAGTAATCATGTATAGGGTTACTTTATGAAAACATTGGCTAAATTAAGCTCTAAATGCAAATGGTACAATGCAAGATAATGTACCAAGATAAGGTAGGAAAAAAGGATGAAAAGGCATCTGAAAAATAACAAGTAGGAGAACAGAGCAGAGCTAGGGCTGAAAATGTGAAAGGATGAGTAATCATGAGGGATGCTTACAAAGATGTTAAAAGGCAGAGGAAAAAAACAAAAAAATATATTGGAAGGGTGATGCTCTGCAATTCCAGGAGTCTGAGAAAAAGAACTGTGAATTGCAGGCTGTCTGGGAATTTGACATTATGGAAATTTAAATTGTCATTGACAACTGGAAAACTGAAAATAATTTGTTCAGGGCTACAACAGCATGTGCAGTTAAAAGAAAGAAAACTTGGGTAGGAGTGGGATGTGGTGGTTAAAGCAAAATATACAATTACTTCTGAAAAGGTTAAAGAAGAAGAAGGCAATCTTTCAGCTACACAGTGGTCAGTTCCTATATTCAATAAAGAAAGGGAAAGAATCCTGATTTAAGTTGTGGCATAGGAAGAATTACTCAGAAAAAGAAGCCACCAGAGAAAACAATATTCTAAACTTACAAAAAATGCTTCACAACAGTGTAATTTTAAAATTAATTAAAAACAAAAACATTGTGAATAATACCAAGTGACCAGAATTAGCATTATTTTTGTCTCTTTTATTCAGCATGTTGACTGAATCTTATTCTTTAGATCTGAGATTTCCACTGACCTATAGTAATCATGCCACAACAGTGCTAACCTTAAACATACCAATGGACAAAGACAGCAGAATGGGACTGTAGAAGGATAACTCGATCAGGAGAAGCAGAAGCAGAATGAATTAGGACAGTGTGTAGAAACAGACCATGCAAACAACTAGAGTATAAGATTCAAGAAGCCCATGTTGAAAGCTGAGCTGGTGAGTTGTCCACAAGAATGATAAAACTGTGGAGAAGGCCAATATGGCTGATTAAGGACGTTAGTGAAGGAGCAAAATGCATTCAGATGGTTGAAAAAAGTGTGAAAGGACAATGAAGAGAAGCTGTCTTATATCAAGGCTAGGAGAGAAGCAGTCCAACAGGTGATGAAGGTAAAGGTTGGACTAGAAAGTATTGACCTAGGGAGTAAAGCAGGAAGGGAAAGATTTCTTCATGTATATGTCAGAGATGAATAAGGGAGCTGACATTTTTAACAGATTGGGCAAAGCTGGAAGGGAGATTATAGCTGACAGGGCCATTGATGAAGAACTGAGCAATCTCTTCAATCTCAGTATTTTCAGAATAAAAGAGGGAAAGGCACAATGTTGGAAGGGGAAGAAGGTGGAGGGAGTTATATGATGGTCAGATAGGTTAATCGTTGAGGGAGAAGGAAGAAAAGAGACTGATAAGATTTTATGAAGATAATGCACATGGTCTTGACAGGATTATTGGCAGAATATTCAAAAACATAGAAAGCACACTGGAAGAAGAAAGTACCTTAGAATAACTACTTATATAATATTTTTAAAATCATTGGTTAGGAAGGCAGTGCCACATGACTTGAGTACTTTATCTGTCCTCTTGTATAAGGGAGGCAGTAAGACCAGTCTAGGCAATTGAATTCACCTTAGCCTGATAGCAGTGTTTGGGAAGGGAAACTAGGGCACCATGAGCTATATGCACTGGACCAGTATAAAGGTCAGCCAGCTTCTAGGCCAGTCTATCTTGTTTTTACTGACAAGAGACTTAAAGCTTTAGCTCTATAAGTGGATAGTGCAGAGTTGGGTGCTGAGTGCCTGTGGATTCAGTTTTGGACTTTAGTACAGCCATTGATTCTGTCAAATTGAAGACTATCTGGTAAGCTGAAAGGGCTAGGAGATTGACAGAAATATATTAAGTGGATGAGGAAATGGTTACAGAGTAGAATTTAGAGGATGGTGGCTAGGGAATCTGTCAGAGAAAAAATGACCAGTGGAGTCATGCAAGGGTCATTGTTGGGGCCCTTACTATTCAACACATTCAACTTTTATGTATCACAGTTGGTGACTAACAGGCTGAAACTATCTGCAAATGCCACAGAGGTGAGATCACAGTCTTGTATAGGGGACTAAAAAAGAAGTTGGAAATCCTTGGTAAATAAACAGAAAGGTGGCAACTGAGGCTCAAAGTAAGGACTTGAAAGTTCTGCAATGTGGACACAACTCAAAAGATGTGTATGAGAAAATGCTAAACAAGGAAGAATGGAGACCCTAAAGACCCAAGAGTGATCATCACACCAACCTAGTACCACTGCAGGTAAAGGAAGAGAGAATAGTAAGAGAAACCAACAAAGCATTAGACTGCATTGTGCAGGGCAGTGAATTCTGGTATAGGGATGTTATATTTCTACTCCCACTCAAGCTGTGAAATTCTTTGGTCTGTGTAAGGAAAAGGATGCAAAAAAAACTATAAAATACCCAGACACTAGTCACAAGTATCATCAGAGGGATGGAGAAAAAAAACTATGAACACCACGTAGAGCAGCTGATCAGAGCCATAGCTGGCTTATCTAATGCTCAGTGCTGTTCCTTGATCTGCTGCCCCTGAACTGTAAGTTGAGGAGAAAAAAGTCCATTCCCTGATTTGGTGCTCCTAGCAAACTACCATCTCCATTATTTGCAATATGTATCCCTCAACAACCTGTGCCCACCACTTTTGTTAAAAAAAAATAATAATTTCCCAGATCTGGTGCTCCTTAACTCAACCAGGACTGTTCTTGAAGAGCAAAAAACAACATTGTCCTACTTACTACAAAAAAGGGTCTACTATCAAAAACTATAGCAAAACACTTTATACATTTGTAGCAAGCTGCCACACACAGAGAGCTGAAGTGTGTTAGTCCTGACTTTCCTGTGCCCTGACTCCAAAAGCAGTATTGACATTCATTTCTGTACTAGCATTCAGAAATACTGGTATGGAAATTAATGCCAGTACTGCACTACCGAGCAATAAGTATTTCTTGATCATGCTCCCCGTGACAAAGGGGGATACTGCCAGCACAGCTATGTGAAATTTTGTAAATAGTTATGTGTCATTTGTGAACACCAGCATGATTTATATGAGATACTTGTGTTACAAATGTATTAGCAGTGTGCATCGTGTATATGAAACTGGTCTCCCTCTGTTTCACTATATTATTTTAAATATTTTCTGTGGTTTTGAACTCTTATGTCACTGTGAATATATATACTTATTCTTCTATTATTTATTATTACATATATTTAAACCTTTCATTGTGGCTGATCTTTGTAGAACTATTTAAGTTTTGAGTGTACTTGCATATTTATTTGGTGACACTGTGTGGGCCACTCTGAATAGCCTTGTTCTTGGTCAAACTACCATTTATATTAATATTACATAATAAGATTGGACACCCTTTGTTAAGGGCCTTACCATAGCTGATTAGGAGTTGACTAGTGGCAGTGGTAACTGCCTTATAGTCTGGACAGAAGGGGGCATAGCTAGTAAACCTGCGCCAGCCTCTCCCAGGTATATGTGTGTGTGTGTGTGTGTGTGTGTGTGTGTGTGTGTGTGTGTGTGTGTGTGTGTGTGTGTGTGTGTGTGTGTGTGTGTGTGTGTGTGTGTGTGTGTGTGTGTGTGTGTGTGTGTGTGTGTGTGTGTGTGTGTGTGTAAATCAAACCTGAAAGAGTGTGTGTGTCAGCTACATGGGCAGGAACACAAAGCACTGGTTGGACAGAGAGGGTGCTGGTAGGTCTTGGCTTTGCCACTCAGCTGAGACCTCAACTCTATAGCTGTGCCAGTGGGGAGTCCTATTGGGTATCTGGAGAAAGTGGGAAAAAACAGCTCCGGACTGACTGTGGTCTATGTGTGCTCTTAAGGGAAATTGCACTTGATGCAGAGAGCTGCATCTGGAAATACTCTGTGTGCACTTGTTATTCTCCCAGTGTACATCCCCCACTGTTGCCAGTGGTGAAGATTGAGGTTCCTTCATTACTGGTCCAGTAGTGGGTCATCACACTCCCTAACACCTTGCACTGGGGGCAACTGCTCCATTTGCCCCTTCCTAGCTATGCTTTTTCTGATGAAACTGCATTTAATATGCATTCAAAGGAAATGAGAGAGAGAGAAGAAATGATATTTGTGCTAAAGATGTAACATGGGAAAATTAAAGGGGTGGAACATAACATAGGGGGAAAGAAATGGCACGAGATGCAGCTGGAGGGTATATACTTTATACTAAAGCTGAGCAAGTATTGTTTCAGTTAGATAGTCATGTACCCTTGCCTAGACGATGGGTTTTAAATCCATAAGAGCCTTCCAGAGTAGATGTATAAAGGTTGGAAGTAGCTGTACAGCCCAGGTTGGAAGAGGCAGTACTAACATATTAGATCCATCCAAAGAGGCAGACAGGAAGTACAAACTCTCCCACTGTGATTACATTGCTTAATGTAGTGTAATGTAACTCAGGTGTGCAGTCTGCAGACATGATAGCTGGAAAATCCAGAAGGAGGTGTATCTCTCCAAATTAGGAAAAGTTTAGAAGGGGAAGAACATGCATATGTGCAATGAAGGATGTAAGCATTATGTTCTGTGCTGAATGGAAATGGCAGCACATATCTCACACAAATTTTAGACAGCTTCTTGCTGAAGGAAAAACAAAAATGTAAAAAAATAGATGGATAATATATGATGGATGAGAAAAGATAGGTACTGTTAAAGGGGAAAGGGATATTTAAGGGTCTGTAAGTCAATTTTATTTCTTAGTCTACAACGACATTTAGAAATGGGTTCATTCTTTATGCCTTATAGGCCTACTTGAAAAAGAGAAATGTTGTACTTAGTGTTCTACAGGAGGTTTAGAGAATTTGAGATACTGAAGTGAGAAGTTCTTTGGGGGAAAGGTCATCCAGAAAGATGGCAGATTCTCTGTAATCTTATTCATCTTAACTATGAAAAAGTCAATCAAAGGTGAAGGTTCATGATTCTGGAGAAAGACTTTTACAAAATAAAACACTATCTCAGGAAAGGAACTGTATCAAAACTGATATAAAAGAAACAACCTGTTGAAGAAGAGAGGAGAGCAAGTCCGAATCAATAAGGTTCCAACAGTTGCCGCAAATCCTCAACCCCATGTAAAATGGGGATATAGGGAGTTGATGATAATTCTGCAAAACGAATATGGATGTTGAAAAACAAGTACCATAGATCTAAAATTATATAGCATCAGATGTCTGCAAAAATGCTTACCACTTTGAAAACATAAACACCGAAAAAGTAAAATTAACTGCAGTATCAGTTATTAAAGTATAAGAAAACATGAAGGGCATTGAGGAAGGCTAAGGACCAAAATGAGGAAGGATGGTCATTTCAGTCAAGAAGAAAGATTAAAAAAAAAAAAAAACTAGGGGATTAAAGTTGGGGACCGTAGATCTGAATGAATATGATAGACTGGAAAAAAGGCAGAAAATGACAGAGAAAAACAGAGATGCCAAAGCAGTTACATATACCAGGCATGGCATAGATCAGTGATGAAGTAACATCTGCCTATAAAAGAAACTTACCTTGTCTGCAAAGTCTGTACTCATTTTATACATACAAATAACCTCTTCTTTTGAATTACTACAATGGTGTTAACCTGTCTCTTTAGTATTTTGGATTTAGGTCTTTCTCTATTGGTGTCTACCATCGTACAGGATTAAATACCCTGGACTGTTTTAATGCTGTATTTCTTTGTGACTCTGGTAAGCAAATTGATCCATTAAAGGATCCTTTTTAGCTATAAGCCATTATGGCAGAAGTTTAGATGGTATTGGACGTGAGTGGCTTTAGTTTAAAACATGAAGATGCTCCCTAATACTGCTGTGGCTTAAAGAGTTCTTTATCACACACTTTTGTATGTGATTGGTTTCTATTTATGCCACATTTTCTTATGGTCTTGTGACAGTATTTATTCACTCATTCATTCTTACTTATGCAGATACCTGTCTTATTAAATTGTGGGTGAGGGAAGGAGACAGGAGTCTATACTGGCACTCACTGAGTGAAAGACAGCTAGAAGTACCCTGCATTGCATTGGCTAACAGACTCAAAAATGCATGCATATACACACACACTCTCTCTGTCTGTCACACACACACACAACTACACATACGCACGTACATACACACACATACATACATACATGCGAGCGCATGCAAATCACCTAAAGCATGTCTTGAAGGAAACCAGAACACCAGTGGAAACTCATTCAAGTACATGTAGAACATGCAGACTCTACAATAAGAAATAAAGTGAAGAATCAAGCACTTTGAGGCAGCAATGCTCTGACTATGCCACTTGTATAATATACCTACAAACCCTATATCTAAGCTGTAGTGGCTAAGTCATAAATAACAGTTAATAAACCATCTGGAGTTTACCAGAAAAAAATAATTAAATCATAGAAAAATTTAGTGTGGAAAAATGGCATGACCACTATTTAATCTTTTTTATTAAATCATTGAGGGTGGATACGTTTTCTGAATATTGGAAGAGGGAAATGTAACTCTCCTTTAAAAAAAGAGTGAGGTAAACTGAGGATGCAAACTATTAAGCTGTTTGGTTGTCTCACCATTTGTACAAAACATCTGTGCAACACTACTAAAAGACATATTTTGGAATATTCCTGAAGCCAGGAGGCATAGGCCCCAGAGTAGCATGATAAATGGATCTACAACAGTAGGGTTCTAAAATCCAAATAAATACTTTTGTACACATGATATTAGGTAAGTATGGTGCTAAAGACTGTACCTTTTAAAACATTAACAGGGTGTTTGACATGGCACTGGAGAACATGTTAGATAACTAATTAGGAAGATTCAGTGTAGGTGGGATATACCGAATGGGGGTGCATATCACAGTGGTCATTCCTGTTGCTGGTGTTTTATAATGCCTTTTATTAAGTCTTATAGGAAAAAGACTGGAAGACAAGTAAGTGTATTTTTATTTATGGTACAATATTCTGCAATGTGATTGGCATAAATAAAGCTGTAGAAAGAATAAATGCCAAAGGACTAGGTAATGAACACTCTGAAGTATGACAACCTATTGCAAAATATGAAAAATAATAACTCAGATAAATTAAAATTAAAAATAGTGCATATTTAGTGGGGAAGTGTAGTAACAAAAGAGAAACAGCACATACAGATGATGTAAATATGCAAAAGCTGTGTAGAAGTGTAGTGAGGAAAATTCCTGAAATAGTTGAATCAGTTCCAGTAAATAATTTAATTTCATTACACCAGCAGTTAACAAGAAGTACTGGGCACTGTTCATCTTTATAACAAGACAGCAGTGAAGTAACTCAGAGGCTATGAAACAGCAGCACTACATGATTTCAGCAGGAGAAGCACAACATATAAATATAGAGTAGCTTAATTGTAGAGTTTTGAAAGGAGACAGAGGTAGGTGACATGACAAGTTTTATGTCACTTGTTTCATAAATGAGATGAAAGAGAATAAGAAGTTATGTACCTACCATAACGTTCCATGTTAGTTGTCTTCATCTCGCCTTCTTTCTTGCTGGATGGGTTCGGAGCCGAACCTCGGCCCCGACTCGGCCTTTTACTAAAGCTCGAGAGCTATTTACCGGCTCGAGGCCTCCCCTTATCCCACAGTGTTAGGCGTCAGATACCCAAATCTCGTTAGGTAGAGCTAACACCAAGGAACAAACACCAATTCCCACCACAAGGTTTACCTACAGTGCTACAAGCAGAGGAGGACGTAACCTAAAAAGGAGTCAACCATGGGAAGAAGGCCTCAAAAAGAGATTCCTCTCTGTCTTGACCAGGCTAGGGGGATGGAGGGGGGGATGCAAGAAAGAAGGCGAGATGAAGACAACTAACATGGAACGCTATGGTAGGTACATAACTTCTTAATGTTAAGTTGTCTATCTCGCCTTCATTCTTGCTGGATGGGACAGTGTCCCTAGCACCTTAGCCCTGGGTGGCTCATCGAAACAGACTCTTGAGCACAGTGGAACCAAAATCAGCTCGACTCTTGGATGCCACATCCAACTTGTAATGTGAAATGAAGGTATGAGGAGTGGCCCATGTGGCTGCAGCACAAATAGATTCCATTGGAAGTCTAACCTGAAAAGCTACCGATGTAGCCAATGCTCTGATGGAATGAGCTTTTGGTTTTGTAGGGATTTCCTTATGTCTCAGTTGGTAGATCAAGGTAATAATAGAGGCCAACCACCTGGACAAGGTTACCTTAGAAACTGGTAGGCCCTGCTTGCCCTCAGCATAGGACAGGAAGAGTTGATCTGATTTTCTTGTCTGCTTGGTCCTATCCAAATAAAAGCGTAATTGCCTGTGAACATCCAAATAGTGTAACTTTTGTTCAGCTCTGTTTGAATAATTGGGAAAAAGACAGGAAGATCAATAGCCTGATTGAGATTTGTCTCTGAGGGTATTTTGGGTAAAAAGAAAGGATCAGTCCTGAGTGAAACTCTGTCTTTGTGAAAAATAAGATAAGGAGGGTGAATACAAAGGGCTTGAAGTTCCGATACTCTTCTGGCTGAGGTGATGGCAACTAAGAAGAGAGTCTTCCAGGAGAGTAACTTTAAGGAACAAGAAGCCACAGGTTCAAAAGGAGGGAGAATCAATGAAGCTAATATCAAGTTCAAATCCCATGGAGGAGGGGGATCTTTAACCGGGGGTCTAAGTAAAATAGTCCCCTTAAGAAAGGCCTTACACAGTTTGTGGGACATAATACTGGACTCTGATAGACCAACTTGAAAATTAGCAATAGCAGCCAATTGGACCCTAATGGTGGCAGACGAGGAACCTGCTCAAAACATTTGCGCCAAAAAATCCAACACGTTATGGACAGGGGCTGTAAAGGGGTCTATATTCCTGGCCTCTGCCCAGAGGGAAAAACGTTTCCACTTACTAGCATAAGTATGATTTCATGCACTGACTGAGAAATATGTGGAAGCCTGGCTAAGGTTGTAAGTGGAGCAACCAATCTATGAGGTTGAGAGAGCGAAGGGTTTGGTGCAGCTCGCCCGACTGATGGATCTAGAGGTCTGGCACTGGGTCCAGATTGCAGGGCTGCTCCAGCAGGTGACAATGCAGGAATGGGAACCAAATTTGTCGAGGCCAGTAAGGAGCAATGAGGATCATCCTGGATCCCAAAGCGTTCGCTTTCTGAATCAGTTTTGGAATTAAGGAAAAGGGAGGGAATGCATAGAGAAGACCCCGGGGCCAATCGTGAACTAGAGCGTCTCTGGGGAAATGGCCTGGGAGGGGAAAGAGAGTGAAGAAGAGAGGGGTTGCAAAAAGGTCACAGCAAGGTTGACCCCATCTGCGGAAAATTTTTTCCGCGACTGACTGATTGAGAGACCACTCGTGAGGCATAGGAATTGCTCTGCTTAGCCTGTCTGCTATGACGTTGGATTTCCCGGGGATGTGCATTGCTATCAGAAACCGTTGAGAGGAGATTGCCCACTGCCAGAGTCTGAGTGCTTCTCGACAAAAGGGATAGGACCTGGTTCTGCCCTGCTTGTTGATGTACCAGACTACCGACATATTGTCTGTCTGAACTGCAATAGTCCCGGTAGGTAGAGAGTCCTGAAGAGCTTGCAACGCTAAAAGTACCGCTCTCATCTCCAAGACATTTATATGCAGGTGGTACTCTAGGGGTTGCCAAGTGCCCTGGACAGTCCTGCCCTGAAAATGCCCCCCCCCCACCCAATCAGGGAGGCATCCATCGTCTCCGTGGCAACCGAAGGAGGAAGGACAAACGGTCTGCCCTGAAAAAGTTGAGGGGAGACCATCCACCAAGAGAGATGGTCTTTGCATGATTGGGTGATTATTATGTTATGAGGCATCAGAAGCTGTTGGAAGGACCATTGGGTAAAAAGCATCTATTGAAGAATCCGCATGTGAAATTGAGCCAATGGAAGTAATGTGATTGCTGCTGCCATGAGACCCAAGGTTTTCAGTACAAATCTGGCCTGAATTCTTTTGCACTGTAGTAATGTTTGAACATGTCGGCGTATGTCTAATACTCTTTCTAATGGAAGTTTTGCCAACAGTTCTTTTGTATTTAGAATGGCACTTATAAAGGTTATAGATTGACAAGGCGACAATGCAGACTTTTCGTAGTTTATAGAGATACCTAGCTCGGAGCAAGTTTGTATGGTATAATCCCTGGCTCGGATTAGCTGATGCCTGGTGGAAGCAGTTAGGAGCCAGTCGTCTAAATATGGAAACACCTGGAATCCTTGCCATCTCAGGTGAGCCATAACCACTGCCATGCATTTGGTGAATACCCTGGGGGCTGTGGTGAGATCAAAGGGCAGGGCTCTGAATTGTTAGTGAGTGGCTCCCAGCCGGAAGCGGAGAAACCTTCTGGAGCATCTACATGGTAGTACGCATCCTGAAGGTCTATAGAGCACATCCAATTGTCCTGACCCAAAAAGGGCAGAATGGACTAAAGCGTGACCATCCGGAACTTTGTTCTTTGAACAAATTTGTTTAACCTGCTGAGATCCAAAATGAGTCTCCAGTCCCCTGTCTTTTTTGGTACCAAAAAGAATTTGGAGTAAATCCCAGATCCTTGCTGGTCTGCTGGGACTGGTTGGATGGCTCTTTTTTCTAGTAGTTTTGAAATTTCTAGAACTGCTTGTTCCCTTAGACCGGGTGGAACATCTGGAAGGGACTTGTTTGTTTGTACGGGGTTGTGGACATAGGGGATTTTGTAACCCTCGGATATGATCAATTGTACCCATTTGTCTTGTGTGAGGAGTCGCCAGGCTTCTGGGTACAGTGACAATTTTCCCCCGACTGCCTCCAAAGGTGGACAGTCGGGCAGTCCCTCAGGGGTGCTGAAAGGGTTTCTCAGAGAAGAGTTCCCTGCTACTCTGATTTTGTGGACCCCCTTTGCCCCTCGGGCAGCATCTATTGTTGTTCCCTCTTCTGCCTCATAAGGGAAACTCACCACGTGTGTCAGGCACGACTCCCTGGGGTTTGCGAAACCACATTTTTCCACTCTTCTGACCTTTAGGGTATGGTCTAGAGGGAGTAGAAAAATGGACTCCCACGGCAGAGAGAGTCTTGCCTTCCTGCTCACACCTGGTAAGTGTATCCTTCACCTGTGGTCCAAACAAAGCTGAACCATCAAAGGGGGTATTGGTGAAGGATGCCTTAAAGGGGTCAGCAAAGTTACATAACCGCATCCAGGCATGTCTTCTCAAAGCCACGCCTGTGCCTGCGGCGCTACTCGCCCCATCGGCTGCATAAGAAATGTGCCGCATGGAGGAGTTAACTATAGAGTTAAGGATTGCCAGCTGGGAGTTGATCTTTTCCTGAGACCCCACAGCAGATGGATCCTGAAGGGTATCACCCAGTTCCTTAAGGAGATCCCTTTGAAGGCAGGTGAAATGGCACAGATAGTTCAGCGACCACATGGAAAAGGTCGCTGAAGAAAACATCTGCTTCCCGTACCTGTCCATTGTCCTAGATTCTTTATTAGGTGGATGGACAGGCACAGAAGGGTCAGCCAGCTCCTTCTTAGTGGCTGCTGCAACCACCATGGCATTAACAGGGACACCCTTCGTAAGAAACTGTTTATTGGATGGGGCTGTGATGAATTTTGTGGGCCTGTGGGGAGTTGGTTCCACTGTGTCCGGGGCCATCCACGCCTTCCAAGCCACCACTTCCATGAGTGGGTCGAAAGGCGGAGACACCCAGGAAGTGGAAGGGCGAGAACCAAACGCGTCCAGGTACACCAACTCGTCCTCGGAAGGGTTAAGGGCAGTCCAGTTCCCCCTCTGCCTTAGGATCTTAAGGATGTCTGAAAAGGATACATCCTCAGAGGGGGGACCTTGGGGACCCTTCTGAATCCTCCAAGTCAGTGTCCGAGGTGACTGACTCGGGGGAGTCAACATGTTTCCTCTTACATTTTCTCTTCCAAGGGGGCTCCTCTGAATGATAAGGGGAGGCCTCGGAAGAGGAAGATACCCCCTAATGGGGCTACCTGGAGCACCTGTTCTCCACGCTTGGGGTCAGGAGGGTGGAAAGAGACCGACGCAGGCACCATGGGGGAAGGAGCTGAAGGGGTCGATCGTGGAGCCGACACCAGAGTCAGCACGCTCCTCATGACCTCAAAGGCGCCCCCATCAGGCAGAGAAGATGGTCCTCACTCCGAAGAGACGTGAACCCCTTCCGGCACTGAGAGGGACGGCTCCGAGGCCGATGTTGGGGCTGAGCTCACCCAGAGAGGGAGAACGGGGTCGGACAAGGGTCTGATGCCACTCGCCCCCTTGGAGCCAACGAGGGAGTCTTGGTGCCTGGACCCTCCAAGGATGGAACCAATGAAGAGATCGGAGCGATGAGGGAGCTGAAAGGTGTGGTATTGGATCCGACATTCTGACGATTCAAGCCCCAAGGAGCTCCGGCACCGAACATGTTGGTAGGGTCGGAGGAGGAACAGTTGAAGCAACAGGGATAGTCACAGTCTGTTGCGAAGGGCTAGTCAACATTTTGGTCAGCGTCTGCAACTTTAGGAGCCTACTGACCACCCTCTCTAAGTCATGATCCAATAACCTGGAGGACTGAGAGGAATGGGATCTATGGCTCCGCTCCGACTGTAGTAATGGGGACCTGGGAACCAAGTGAATGGACTCTAAGGAGGGAGACCTCGAATGCTTTCGACTCGAGAAGGCTCCGATAGTAGAGACAGAGCCGACTGAGGCCTCAAAGTGTCAGTTCCGGCCGGAACCGACGAGGAAGCAGAAGCTCTGCTCAGCGTCGGCTCCGAACAGGGAGCCGACGGTTTGATGGGCTTTAAGGATTTCCCTGATGAAGGCTTGGCCGGGGATCTTTCTGGCTTCAACAAGCCCCTCAAAATGAGCTTATTCCTACGCTCCTGCAGGACTCTCGGACTGAAGGCATGACAGTCCGAACAAGAGTCCTGCAGGTGTAGGGGGCCCAAACAATAAACACAAGAAGTGTGACCGTCTGTCAGAGACATCTTCTGACAGCACAAGTCACACTTCTTGAAACCTGAAACCTTGGTATCTTTAGACATTACAAAGAGATACCAAGGAAAATTTTTAACTAGTGCCCTAAAACAGTAAACACACACACACACACATGCACTAGATAAGAATAAGAATATCAAAAAAACACTATAAGTAACAGTTACACTAACAACAATTATCTATGTATATATAATACAATATATGAAAAGAATAGAAAGGCCTAACACTACCCTAAATAGGGAAGGGGGGGGACTCTGTAATGACAGGAAAAAAAGTTTTTTTAAGTGGGATCTAAAGGGGTTACAAGATTAGATTAAACTAATAGCAAAAAGTATCTAAAAATTTTAACAATCCTGACTATAAGAAGTAATAAAAGAATTATACGACCTGGAACCAGTAAAAAACGCAACCTCGTAGCTGAAGCGGCAAACGAGATCTGGGTATCTGACACCTAGCATTGTGGGATAAGGGGAGGCCTCAAGCCAGTAAATAGCTCTCGAGCTTTAGTAAAAGGCCGAGTCAGAGCCAAGGTTCGGCTCTGAACCCATCCAGCAAGAATGAAGGCGAGATAGACAACTTAACATCAAGTGATCACAGTTTGAACATTCAAAGCAGATGGCTTAAGGGGGATATGGGAAAGTATTATTTAACAGTTGTGAGAATAAATGGCTAAAGCAATGACAGGATGCAACAATGCCTTGAGATGGTAACCTATTCTGGTGGATGAAGATTGAATGCTTGAGCTCCAGTTGTCAGTTCCTCCATTGAAAATTACTGAATCACTGCTGGCAAGTTGTACCAGCAGTGATGCCCTTTTTGAAGGACTTTCCCCTTCTTTGAGTTGGTGCAACAATGGAGTTGGTATATGTAAGTTTGGGGGTGTGAGGGGAGCAGGGGAGCTTGCCTCTGCAAAAAAGCAAACAAAAAACACTTAAAAAGTGTTTTTTTGCCAGGACTTTTTCTGTGAATGAACTTCAGAGATTCCACATCAGGCCATTCTTGTAGGGGGGGGGGGGCAGGAAAATAAACTGCTAATTACCTAGGGTCTACATGTTCTACAACAGACAAGAAAAACAAGCAGACTAGGAGAACCAAGTTGTATTATTTCTGTGTTTCACAATCTGCTTGTATGGATACACACAACCATTTTGGATTATCTAAATCACAAGTAATTGATCAAGTTTTGTTACTGAATTCTGCAGTTTCAGAGCAGGCTTTCTTTACAACATTCACTTTCTGCTAACTGATGGAGGAGAATTATATTTTTTGTATGACAAGGAATAGGACAGGTTAAATATAGTATAAATAATTATAATTATGTATGACAGATTAGTTAGATTATTTTCAGTGAAACTGTGGTTTAGAAGAGTGTGATCTCCTTTGGAATTTCATGGGTAGGGTTCAAGGATTTTTTAAATCTTATTTATTTATTTATTTTTGTTAACAGAATGACTGCAGACTGATATTCAAACAGATGTCACCAAGGCTGTAAAGGTGAAAGCAGCATTATTTTTCAAAAATATCTAAGGTGTGATGGCATATTAGTTTAAAGAAACAGGGAAAAAAGAAAAATGCAGTAACACAACAGTAAGCCATAAAGTGGATAAATGGTATAGAAATATTGGGAAAATTATGTGGCTTTAATACTTATCTGCCAACATATACTCTGTCTGTGATTTCCACAATTAGTATCTATCTATCTATCTATCTATCTATGTATCTATCTATCTATCTATCTATCTATCTATGTCACATTCAAGCACACACATACACATATAGGTTCATAGGTTCATAGGTAGGTACTAAGCTATTAGCCCTAGGGCCTATATAAACCTAGCCAAACGGTACCCTGGCTTTTGCCACCCAAGAAAATTATTTTCCTGTGCCCCTGTCAAGCAGAGCCACAGGAGTAATCCCCGGGGTGAATTTCCTATCTCCCATCCAATCATCAAGATGAGGAGCTTTGTTTGATCTAGATAGGTAGTTTGTTCCAGATTATGGGAAGTCTCTGGAACAGGAATCTATCCCTCCAGCATGTTCTGTTTATTGTGGTGACAAGGTTTAGGTCCCTAGAGCATGTAGCTCAGAGGGATTGGTATTTCTTTACATGGAGAATATCCAACAGCTCTGGGTTTGACATAGCTTTGTATGTTAGGCAGAGATCGCCTCTGAGTAGGAGATATGCGACAGAGTAAAGCTAGAGTTTTTTGAGACGGTCTGCGTAGGGCATCTGTTTGAGGCCGGTAATTCTCTTTGTGAGGTATTTCTGTGGCCTTTCAAGTTGTTGTAGATGTCTTGTGAGGTACATACCAAAAGGGGTGTTGTACTCTATAATGGGTCTAATGAGTGATGAGTAGAGGGGAGCAATGACCTCTTTTTTTCCTGGATGAGAAATATTTTGTGATATGTTTTATATATATATATATATATATATATATATATATATATATATATATATATATATATATCAAAGAAAACTGACTAATCATATTTCTAGCTACATAGAACACAAAAAAGGAAAAAAACTAAGGGTAATGCTGCTCAATGCCAGAAGTCTAAATCTCAAAATGCACGCACTCGAGGCCCTTCTCAGTATGGGGAACATCGATGTCTGTGCTGTGACAGAAACCTGGTTCAAGGCTCCTGAGAGCACCCCAGCGCTATCAGGTTTTACCTCATATCATGCGTTCCGGCCCCAAAATCCGGACAATACCAAGAAAGGAGGGGGGGTATCCATATTCATCAAAGACACCCACACCTCAAGACTGGTGGCAACGCATGATGCATCGGAGACCATCCAGGTGCAATTAACCGTAGGCAAGACTGCTCTGCAAATTGTAGCATGTTACAGGCCACCCTCACAAACTCAGGAACCTCACATGGCCTTCCTGAAAACACTAGAGGGGATAAATGTATCACCAAACACCATCATACTAGGTGACTTCAATTACCCTAATATAGACTGGGAACACTACTCAAGCCCAAACACCCTAACCCAAAAGTTCCTGGAATTCATAAACTCAAATGCCATGGAACAGCTAGTCACCATCCCCACAAGAGGAGATAACATACTTGATCTCATCATCACGAACATGGGAGCACAATGTTCAACACCGAAGTATTCCCCTCACTTGTGAGAGCAGAACACAAACTAATCTCGCTGGAGGTCCTCATCCCACCCCACCTGAAATAAAAAAGACCACAGTAAAGAACTTCTCAAAAGCCGACTTCACACTTCTAAAGACTAGTGTGGTCTCCTTTAAGGCCCCCGAGCCGGAGGAAAACAGTACTCAAGCCGCTGAATCACTTACAAATGCCTTCTACCAGCACCTGCAGGACTGCATGGATAAGGCAATCCCAAGCAAAACAAAGACTCTTTGTACCAAAGGCAAGCGTCCAGTCTGGTGGACCCCAGCCATAAATAAACTCTACAACAAAAGGAGGAAGCTACTACAAGATAGAGCAAAATCCTTAAAAGGTAAGACACCCTTGATCACTATAAGTAAAAAACTAAGAGCTCTCATAAAATCATCCAAAGCAAATTTTGAGAGAAAATAGCTAAAGACTCAAAAGACAATCATAAGGCCTTCTTTAGCTATGTTAGAAACCTAGGAGGAAACTCCCAGATATGCTCAGAACTAGTTCAAAATGATGTGAAGATTACTGATCCTACAGACATTGCCAACATACTGGCTGACAGGTTCAGTGCAAACTTCTCCCCCCCCCCAAAAGGAGAGATATCTATACCAAACGATTTCAGCCCCCCAAACATCTCCAGCGCACAAGTGAGAACTGCTCTCTCCAAAGCAAAAAACACAGCATCCATGGGACCTGATGGTGTCCCCGGCTGTGTGCTCCACGAACTCAATGAGGAATTAAACCCACAGCTAGGACAGCTGTTTAATCAAAGTCTTACCTCTGGATACGTACCCAGGGAGTGGCGCACTGCAACTGTGGTCCCACTTCACAAAGGCGGTGCCTCCACCGACCCTGGAAATTACCGGCCCATTAGCTTGACAAGCCTTATCTGCAAAGCCATGGAGAGGATCATAATGGACCTCATAAATAAAGACATAGGGAATTTGCAGACTTTGGATCCAACCCAGTTTGGCTTTGTCAAAGGCAGATCATGCCTTTTAAACTTGGTTGACTTTTTCAATACAGTCACCAAAGCCATTGATGAGGGAAAGGCAGTCCATACAGCCTACCTCGATCTGGCTAAGGCCTTCGATACAATACCCCACTGGTATCATTGAAAACTCATCAGCTTAAATGTTAACCCATACATCACAAGATGGGTTGCAAACTGGCTGAGTGACAGAACCCACAGGGTCAGAGTTGCTGGCGCCATGTCAGACTCAAAGCCTGTCACAAGTGGTGTCCCACAGGGCTCAGTCCTGGGCCCACTCTTGTTTGGCATCTACTTTTCCAAGTAAAAGCAAACACAGGAGGGTTATGGCTGACAAAGTTTGCAGATGACTGCAAACTGGGCCATAGTAGAAAACACATCTGACACAGATATCCTTCAGAAGGGTCTCACAGAAACGGATAACTGGTGCCAGAGCCACGGCCTAAAGTTAAATGCCAAAAATGCATAGTCATACCCTTCGGGAAAAACAAGGTTACCCCTAGCTACCAAATAGGTGGCAATCCACTGAGCACAGAAGAAGTTATCAGGGACCTGGGGACCCAGGTTGATAGTAGTCTGTCATTCGACACCCATGTAGCTAAAGTAGTTAGGAAGACCTTCTACATTGCCCACCTTATCATGAAGGGATTCTCATCTAGATCAAGGGAGGTCATAGTCTCCCTTTACTCATCACTCATCAGACCAATGATTGAGTACAATGCCCCATTCGGAATGTATCTGACCCGACACTTGCAGCAGCTGGAGAGGCCACAAAAGTTCCTCACCAAAAGGATAAAGGGTCTCAAAAATATGTCCTATGCTGCCCGACTGAAAGAACTCCAGCTCTATTCAGTCGCGTACCGCTTGCTCAGAGGTGACCTTTGCCTAACATACAAGGCCATGTCAAACCCAGATTTGATGAATATGCTTCACCTCAGAAAATCTAGATCCATCAGAGCCACAAGGGCGGGAGACTTAAACCTCGACACGGCTATTAATAGGACGTGCTGGAGGGATAGATTCATCACCCAAAGACTCCCTATGCTGTGGAACAAAATCCCAGTACATGTGAGGCAGAGCACCTCGCTGGCCTTGTTCAAGAGAAATCTTGACCAATGGATGGGAGATCGCAGATATACCCCAGGGATTACCTCAGTGTCACTGCTCGACAGAGGCACAGCAAAATAATGGGTATAGTTCCCCATACTAAAGGGGTGGCGTAAGCCACAAAACG
Organism: Protopterus annectens; assembly: GCF_019279795.1. Taxonomy (NCBI): domain Eukaryota; kingdom Metazoa; phylum Chordata; order Ceratodontiformes; family Protopteridae; genus Protopterus; species Protopterus annectens. The sequence continues at coordinate 228,623,338 of NC_056732.1, read as the reverse complement.
ATGGGCTAGGCTTGTAAATGCCCTCGGGCAGATAGCCTAGTATGAACCTATGAAACCTATGAAACCTATGTGCATCACATCTGCTCCACATACAGCAACAAGTTTAATGTAGCTCACCTGGACCTCACATTCACTCCCAGATCCGTAACGCCTCACGAGCTTCAAAAACCAGCAAACTGCCATCATTTTAAAATGTCATTTAGGAGGGGAAAGCTGTCATACACAGAAATACTAAGTCATATCAAACACCAGAAATGCATACATCCAAATCAAACATATTACAAGTCTACATAAAAGTAAGTATAAAAAATAAATAGAACAAAACAGGACTGATGACTGCCACCCAAATTAAGCATTATATACAGTAATAAAAACACAAACTCCCTCAAAGTAATTGTATTATTTGATCAGGAACAGTAAAAGATATCTAAAAAGAATAATCCCCAGAAGAAAGTAAAAGCAAACATTCATTGGATATGCACTAAGTAATATCTTTAGCATGTACACCCAAAGTGCCTTATTATACCAATAAAGCAAGCATCTGCCTACACTTACATTTAAATCAGCTCAGTTTAAATAACTGTATCATGGGTGTATTCAAGAAAACAAAGTGAACTTGTAAGTTTGGCAACTGCAAATATGTGTTCCCAAAAATGTTAGAAATACTCCTAGTAAGCCATCAAAGTGTCATTGTATCATTATACCATATTGAATCATTTTAATTGCTCTATGGCATTTTTGCAGTTGATGTGTAAAATCAGTTTTCAAGATCAAACAGCATAATGGCATTGCAACAATTTGTAGGGAGGGGGCCCAGTGATATCATAGTAAAAAAATATTCTTCCTAAAATTTAAAGTTAATATTTAATTCTAAATAAATACTTCACAAATTTGGGGCAAGTCTGGAAGTATATTTTAGATCATTTAAGATTATTAACTGCTAGTAATTTTCAGCCCTGGGTTTGATTTTCTTAGTCTCCACTCATATGCTATGAGGGAATCCTTTAACCTGAAAGTACTCCAAGGTGGTACATGAAAACAGAAACTTGTGCTTTATGGATCTTACTTTGTTAAAAAAAAAAAAAAACTCAGATGCATGCCTTTGAAACCTGTCAAAACATTTGTACTAAACTTTCAGAAAACTCAACCTGATGGTGTAAAGTTGTATTATTTCTAAAAGTTAAAAATATTTTATGGTAGTAAAAACATGTTGGAAAAACAACAATTCCTTCATAAGGGTTATTTTGGATTTCAAAATAAAGTTTATGTAGGAACCATACTAAATTTAAAACTGTAAACATTATAATTTGCCTTTTTTGTGATAAAAAATTCAGTTGGAACATCCACACTGGACTAAAATATACATTTTGTTATAAACATCTGAACTGCATTTATTAATATGTTTCCCTGAGGAGCCATATTTACCCATATATATTTTTTGGTTTATATAAAAGTAGTATTAATGCAAAATCTTTAGTTCATTTTTCTTTGCCCTCCCCCAACACCATTCTGTGAGCACTGAGTGCAAAACCATAGGTATGGGCGAGATGAAGAGACAGGAGGGCATGGTCTTTATAATAGCTTTACTACTGCAAAATCTTTAGTTTATTTTTCTCTCTTCCTTCTCATTCTGTTATTGGATCTGGAGCTTGGATGGCTGGACACAAATGTAGTGTTGTAAGTCATTTAAGAAATGGACATGATGTGAAATCATGGCTGCTTAATGATTTGCTTTAACTGTACATGTGAATCTGCAAGGAATTATCTTATACTTCAAAGCACTTTTTTTTTGGTCCTTGTTGAGTGGGCAGTGTTGAGTATGGGGCTGTCCAAAGTGACAACTAAGCAAGCTGAAGCTCTAAACGAGTGTCAATCATGAAATATATTTAATGGAACACAGATGCTATATTCTGCTGGTAAAAATATTGCTGTTGTATGCTGATGTTATAAATCTGACTATAAGACAAAGAATGCTTAAGAAAAATTAAATAACTCTGTTGTGTATTTATTGATCTGATGTTGTCGTTTTCATCCACTCCTCAACTGATTGGTCTTGAATATGACCTCAAATCCAACTCTGGCCACTTCTAAAGACTTGGATCCATACCCTGAGCTGCTTCCCTTACCCATAAACCTCCTCAGCACAGCATTACCCCATATCTCATTTGCCGCTTCAGAGAATGTATGTGGTCTCCGTAGCTCAGGTTTAGTTTTGAAGATTAGATAAGTGACATTTATATCATGAGAGCAGTCCTAGTAGTGTTGCAGGCTTTTCAAGATGCTCTCCCTCTGGCGATGATTGCCATTCAGACAGACAATATGTCATTTGTCTGGTACATTAACAAACAGGGGGCTCCAAGTCCTACCCCCCATGTGTTGAGAAGCGATGAGAGTTTGGCAGTGGGCAATTTCCTCCATCTGCTTTCTTTTGGCAGTGCACATTACAGGGAGGTTCAACATTCTAGCAGACTAATTGTGCAGGCCCATATTACTACCTCACAAGTGGTCTCTCAATCCTATGGTGGCAGAAACAATTTTACATCAATGGCATCAACCATAGTGTGATCTCTTTGCTTCTCCACTCAGCTCCAAGTTCAGCAGGTACTTCACCTTGATCCTACCAGGATGGGAATAACTGAGAGACTCTGTAGTTCACAGCTGGCCCTGGGGACTCCTATAAGCTTTTCCTCCTGTACTACTGATCCCAAAATTCCTTCAGAAAGTGTTGCAGTACAGAGTAATTTTCATTGCTCTTTTCCGGCTTTGACAAGTATGGATCCCCCCTTCTGTAGCCTCATCTTGTACACTCCCCTTGGGTGTTAGATCTGACCCAAGATCTTCTCTCGCACCCATCAGGAATAAATCATATAGACAACCAGACCCTCAAACTGACAACAGGATTTCTCTGCTTCCAATGATGACTACACAGTCCAGGTTTTCATCCCCATTTAGACACATCCTTATATATTCTCAGTAGGATTCTATGAAAAAGGTATTTAAGAGAAAATGGGAAAGAGTTTCCCTTTGGGGGGGGCAGCGAAACAGATAGACCCTTTTTCAGCAAGCATACTAGGTATTCTGGATTTCCTTGCTTCCATTTTAGCAACAGTTCTAGTTATTTACCTGTTAAGATTCAACTTGCTGCTAACTCAAATTTTTATCCAGGACATAACCAGTCTTCTTTGGCCTCATCTAGATTGTGTAAAGCCTTTCTTAAAGGTACCTTCTTACTCTGCCCCCATCAAAGATCCTACTCCACCACGAGATACAAATATTCTTCTACAAGCTTTGACATTAGCTCGTTTCGAGCCAGCAGCCAAGGTAGATTTAAAATGCATATCATGGAAAACTATTTTTCTATTTCTAATCACTTCAGCCAGATGAGTATCAGAACTCCAGGACCTGTCATCCAAACCACCATATCTAATTGTTCATATGGACAGGGATTTTCTCCACACATATCCTTCTTTTGTACCTATGGTGACTTAGTTAGACTCGTGAACTGTCTTGCTTGACTGATCAATGAGCTCCAGCTCTTTTCTCCTTGTTTCTCCTATCTATATAGTCATTTCCTAAGATATTATTTTATATATTTCTTCTATGTCATAGCTATTCATACACACATTGTAGCTAACATTGCATAAGAGAGTGATTCAGGTTGTAGCCTGCTATAGGTCCCCAACAATGTCCCAAGACTCACACTCCACATTCCTATGCACCCTGGAGAATATTAGGGTCCAATCTAACACTCTCATACTAGGAAACTTCAACTACCCCTCCATTAACTGGGAAAACTACTCATGTACCAATACACTTGCCCAACGTTTCCTGGAATTCATTAATTCTAATGCCCTAGACCAGCTCTTTCTTATCCCCACCCCTAGAGGTAGCAACATCCTTGACCTGGTTATTACTAGCATGGCTGACCATTGCTCTACACCAATAGCCAACTCCTCCTTGGTAAGATCCAACCACAAACTAATCACTTTGGAAATCCACATCCCTCCCACCCCCCCACCCCCACCATGAAAAAATTCTCCAAAGCTAACTTTGAGCTCCTAAAAACAGAGGTGGCTAACTTTACTGCAGCTATGCAAATGAAGAATAGTTGCATGACCACCAAATCATACACCAATGCACAGTACAAACATGCACACAAATGCATGGATCTCGCCAGACCCAGTAGAACCAAGATGCTCTCCTCCAAATAAAGGAAGCCAATCTGGTGGTCCCCTGCCATGAACAAACTCTACAACAGAAGGAGGAAACTGATGCAGAATAAAGTGAAGTCCCAAGACTGGAAAAAAACATCTTATCAGCCTCAAGAAAAAGTTGAGATCCCTCATCAAATCCTCTAATGCTAGCTATGAAAACAGAATTGCAGCAGATAGTAAAGACAACCACAAGGCCTTCTATAGTTATGTAAAAAATCTCTAGGGCAATACCCAGATTTGCTCTGACCTACTGCACAATGGTACCTCCTATACTGAGCAAACAGATATTGCCAGTATACTGGCCGACAGATTCAGTGCCAACTTTACCCCCCCCCCAAAGGACCAATCACAATACCAGTAGATTGCCAGGCACCCAGTATTACTGCTGCAGGTTAAAACAACACTGTCCAAGACCAAGAATACAGCTTCTATGGGACCTGACAATATCCCTGACTGCGTTCTCCATGAACTACAGAGTGAAATGGCACCTCACCTGTCTATCCTGTTCAATCACAGCCTCACCTCAGGCTTTGTCCCTACCAAATGGTGCACTGCTACAGTCATCCCTCTCCACAAAGGAGGAGGGACTACAGACCCTGGGAACTATCACCAAATTAGCCTGACAAGTCTGATATGCAAAGCTATGGAATGCATCATCATGGACTTAATAAACAAGGATATAGGGAATCTCCAAAACTTGGATCCTACGCAGTTTGGTTTTGTGAAGGGTAGATCATGCCTGCTCAACTTGGTCAACTTCTTTGAGTCAGTCACCAGAGCAGTGGATGAAAGCAAGGTGGTTCGTACAGCGTACCTTGATCTGGCCAAGGACTTTGATACAATTCCCCACTCAGGAATCATAGAAAAGCTCACTAAGCTGGGCATCAACCCCTATATCATTAGGTGGGTTGCAAACTGGATCACAATTAGAACCACAGTGTGAAAGTAGCTGACTCCAATTCAGACTGCCGACCAGTCACAAGTGGAATCCCACAGGGTTCGGTCTTGGGTCCACTCCTGTTTGGTAGGTACTTCCCTGAAGTCCAGGCCAATACGAAGGGAATCTGACTGACAAAGTTCGCAGATGATTGCAAGTTGAGAGCTATTATTAACTTCCAAGTCATGTTGACATCCTACAGAAAGTCCTCACTGAGACCAACAACTGATGTCAGAACCGTGGCCTTAAGCTCAATGCCAAAAAAATGTGTCATCCCGAGAAAAATCAGGTTCCCTTGAATTACCACATTGATGGTAGTCCACTGAACACAAAAGGTGTTATAAGAGATCTGGGAACACAGGTTGACAACAACCTCTCTTTTGACCACCACATTGCCACTGTGATAAGAGAGTCCTTCTATGTGGCATATCTCATTACTAAGGGTTTTGCATCCAGGAAGAAAGAGGTCATTGTCAACCTCTAATCTTCGCTCATTAGGTCAATCATTGAGTACAATGCCCCATTTAGCATGTACCTCACTAGACACCTGCAACAACTGGAGAGGCTGCAAAAGTACCTCACAAAGAGGATCCTAGGCCTTAAACATTTGTCCTATATGGACAGACTCAAAAAACTTCCAACTATTCTCTGTCTCATATTGCCTACATAGAGGCGATCTCTGCTTGACTTACAAAGCCATGTCTGACCCGGCTCTGTTAGAAATGCTACATCTAAAGAAATCCCAATTCCTCCACACCACACACTCCAGAGACCTCAACCTCATTACCACAATCAACAGAACATGCTGGACGGACAGTTTCATAACCCAGAGACTGCCCATGATATGGAATAGACTTCCCATACATGTCAAGCAGAGCACCTCACTGGCCCTCTTCAAGAGAAGTCTTGATGAGTGGATGAGAAATAGAAAATTCACCCCAGGGATCACTCCAGTAGCTCTGCTTGACAGAGGCACTGGGAACTAAGGTCGGGTGGCAGGATGCCAGGGTAATCCTATGGGCAAGGCTTGTAAAGGCTCCAGGGCCATTAGCCTAGTACACACCTATGAACCTATGTATGGAATATTGTACTGGTACAGGTTTCTCAGACAAAAGAGGCACCAGTTACTGGTCTGACTTGCTACTCTATAGCTATTCCATGCATTAAAATATCAGAATGTCAGATAAAATTATTGCTATGCTCATTAACCTCCCATGGGTAATGAACTATGCAGTCTTAACTTCTCCTTGGAACTATAACCTTAGCCTCTCTACATATCATTTTTACAAAACTTCTCCCTGCCTAGCTAAATCACAAAACATCTACTTCTCATTAATTTTTCCCCCTTTTGTACTTTTCAGAATTTCTCCCTACTTCAGCCTTCTTCTACCTTCCAGAATTTTACAGTACAATGTAGTCATTTAAATTCTCCTGTCTTCCCTCCTGCTTCCATGTATTATCCTTTCTGTTTCCTCTTGATCTTATTTTACCTTCTCTTTTCTGAAATGCTAACAACTCATTCCATTGAAACTGTATCTATAAATATACAATGCATATATAACTATTTTTTTAATCTATGTCATTTCTGTATTTATTTCTATTTTATGTCTTTGTGTGTCACTGTAATACTGACTCAGTGGCAAAGATACCTTTATTTACACCTTCATTTATTAATACATTTTTATGGGGCACATTTCTCCCTGTACCACCACTGTAAAGGGATAAAGTTTCTGCTCAGCTGGACTCTTCTGGTAAACAAAAACAATTAATAAATAAATAAATAAGTAAATTAAATAACTGCATGTAAAAGGGCATGGAACTTAATTTCCCAGTGTATGATATGCTTCATGTAGAGTTATATCAATGCTGTAGTGAAACATACTTGCAGTACTACCATGTAAACTAAAATGGTTTAAGTTCTTTAAAAGAGACTGATGCTAGGAAAGCCAGCCTTTAGCAGCTTTTCTTTGTTATCTGTTCTGCTGTAAAGATAAGTTGACCCTGGCCTACATATTCAGAATATTATTTAACAAATGAACCCACTACATGAGCCACAGCTGCTTCCTTGCTCCAAAATGCAAGCATATAGGATCGTAATATGTAGACAGTTACAAATTTAGACTGATTCCTTATGCCTTTCATTAACCAGGGCATCTAGTGAATGGATGAATGTGTCATAAAAGAAGCGGTAACAGTGGCCACCCACATGCAAGCCTGTAGTTGTATTGAAATTCCCCTTCCTGCTAAAGTTGAGCTCAGCAGCATTTCCTGAACACCAAAGCTGTGAGAATTTAGGCCACTCTGTGCTGCAGATGCTGTACTGACCTGCTGTACAGCCTGCTGTCACAAATCCTTCATACAGACAGAGGTCAGAATATTCTCATTTATTTCATGAGTCAGAGATCATATTAGACTTGCAGCTGAATATTAGCGTGATGTTGATTTTACTGCATTCATTTGCTAACTCATAAATTATGCCTGACTTCCATGTGTCATATGTGCTTTACAGTCAGTATACTGGTGTGTATTTTAGCTGTATGCTGTAAGTAGCATTGAGGAGAACTGTTACTCTGCTTTACAAATCAACAAGACCAGAAGATATGACTGATGGTGAAGGTGTTTTGTTTTCTGTTTTATTTTTTCCTTTTCTAACCAATCAAATTTAAAAGCATATATCAGAGACTGTGATATCATTGTCTGCAGAAATTTGCTGCTTACACATTTCTAACTGACTTTCTATACCATACCTAGGAGATTCTTGCAGCAATTTCCAGGTAAGTTTGTCTTATAACCCTAACTAGACTCACTCTTTTCCTTTGTAAACTGTAATTTATATTCTGCATTTCATTAATGCTGTTTTTTGTCTCATAGTACATTCCAAGTAACACAGAAATAAACCATTCAGCATGTAGATAAATTAAATAAGAAAAATATAGTTTGATTAATTCAGTCTCTATCACACACATATAAATAGGCATTGGTTCCTGAATACTTCATGCAAGCAGAAACATTTACGTTTGTTAAGTTTGTGGAAGGGATTTTAATCATGGAATCCAGTCAAGTTTGTTATACCCAACTGCTCAGCCCTCACCCCATCTTCCTAACATTCTTCACATTCTCAGTCCACCCCTTGTATTAAATGTTTCAGTTCATTTTTCCGATAGGATCCCACTTCTATCCCCCCACTGTCAACTTCTCTCCTATCTCAAGCATCTTTCTTTTGCCTACTACTTGGTACATAAATTATATGTTTAATGAATGATAATGTTTAGTATTAAGTTATGTCAGTGGTACCTTCACAGTATCACATTTCACATGTTATGTGGTGTGTGTGCAGCTGGGTGAAATGTTACTCCTTAATTCCCTTCCCTCCCTAGATGGCACCTGTAAGGTAATCTCCTAGACAAAGAACACAGCTTACATAAATTCCTTTAATTTATCTTTGTTAAGAATACCTTCCAATCAAGGGAGCCCGCAGGATTTTTTGCAGGGGGGTGCAAACCCAGAGCCCCACCCACATAGCTCGCCCCACCCCCTGCCAACACAGCCCCGCCCAAGTCCACCCACCCCAAGCCCCGCCCACACAGCCATTCCAGTGTCCCATTACTTGGCTATTTCTCCCCATTTACTGTAGACACTGTTCAAATCTGTGTGCATACTGTGTTATGCTTTAGTTCTACAATGATTACAGGCAGTTGGATTTAATTTACAACTTTTATTTCAAACATTATAGCCCAAACACCGAGACATTTACTAAACCTAAACAAAGCAATAGTCTTACAATGAAAACAGACTTGGCATTAAAGCTTCTCTACTTTTGAAACTCACATTCAATGAAACGGCATTGAAACCCACATTCAAAGAAAATGCATCTGGCCAGTGGCAGGTTATTTACCTTTGAACTGTTTAAGCAATAGGCTCCTTGCACACCGTTAGGGCCATGCAAAAGTTATTTGATTTACCTGATTGTATTAATTATAATATATAATTGAATTATATTCCTTGTATTATACAGCAACACTTGTTTGAGTGTCGCTGCCGAAGTAAAAGTAATCTGAATAATTCCACATTAAAGATATCTGAAACTAATGAAGATGTTGTTGCTAGAAAACTGTATATTTCAGTGTTTCATCTACAAATTCAGTGCCTGCTGCCGTCAAAGAATAAATTGCCTATGTTAAATTAAAAAATGGTAAGCTGGTATATTGCAATAGAAAATGGATGACAAGCTGAAAAACAGGTTCATAGTTATTAGGCATCTCATCCAAAGGAGGACATCCTGAGGACTGCAGCATACAAATGTATATGCTGTAGGAATAGAACCTCAAGCCTTTACATTAAGATGCAAGTATTCTACTTGTGGTGCTACTAACATAGCTTTAAAACTTTATACCACAATAGAGATACCATTTGCTAAACAAAATGGTTGCACATTGTAAATAGACTTGGCATGAGCAGCAGTGAACTTCGCTTTCCTTAAAACTCACAGTTCCTTGAAAATGCACTTGAAAATTCCACCTGCTAACTCTAACTTGGGCATTTCACTTTCTCTCTCTTAAAGATACCACACCCCTCAAGGCCTCACCCTTAGTGCAAGAAATCTTGACAAAGCCTAAAATAAATAGGGACAGATTATAAATATGGCTCTCAGAAACTTAGAAAATTGCAAGAGTAACAGGATTTGTGTTAGTATGCATTTTTCTAAATGACATGACATCTAAAACTGAAATGTCTCATTATTTAGCAACTTCAATCCTTTTTAAGAGGAATATGGGGCAAAAATCTGGACAGCTGAGGGGTATGCTACCTCCCTCTTATACACACACACCAAATAATTCTGGTCAGACTTGAATTAGTTCTGGGAAGGTTGCACTGAACGGCACCGTGCTTGATCTGAAGTGGGTGAAATCCTGGTAGCTAGTGATTGCAGCTCAGCAATGTGGAGCATTAAAGCATTTTTAGCAGAGCATTGTTTCATCACTACCTATTGTGTTTGCACATAAGCTGTAGTTATTTCAAACATATGCCTTTTTTTGATTACTACAGAGTACATTTACCCACCAGAGCTATTGTGTTTTGACTTCAGTGTGGAGCTAGTTGTTGCGGAGCTTGGCTTTTAAGTAAGGTAGCAATGCTTATTTACCATATACCATTAAAGCCACCCAACTACAAGTGTACTAACACACAGACACTGCTATAAGACACTGGTCTCCAATAAAATGTAATGAACTTCTGAAAACACTGTAATCCTGTCCTTTTATTACAAATACTGTCATATGCATTTCAATACCCAAGGCTTATACATTATCTAGCTATGTAAATATTCTCTGCATGGCAACAATGAAAAGGCTTTCAATGCTGGCAATTCTTTAACAATATGCTTACTAAAGCTTACTTGCATCTTACAATGTCCGACAAGCTTACTAAAGCTTACTTGCATCTTACAATCTCCAACAAGCTTACCTGATGTTCATTAAACCATGGCTACTTAAACAGAGCAACAGGACACTGTGATAGCATGCAGTTCTTGAATAATAAGAAGCATAAATCAACAGTATAAAAATCTGATAGAAAACCAGAACATTTTGCAAAATCAAGGACAGATGAAAAGCCGCGATCGTATTTGTGATCTACCTTGGATGAGGGAATACTCTGCACACTTACTGCATAACTGCTTCTTGCCTTCCTTGGACACATCCCGAGCCACTACAATGGGGGCTGGGGTGCAATAAGTATGTCATAATTGGAAATGTCTCTGGCTGACAGTGATGGCTGACACTCCTACCTCTCAACTTCAGAGCAAGAAATCTGGACAAAGCCATACATAGAACTAGAAGTGGGACACAGGCCCAAAAATAAGGCCAATTTTTAAATATTGCTCTTATTAACTTAATAGAACAGGTAGATCTTGCATTAGTACAAATTTTCTGAAGGGTATAAAATCTGAAACTCAAATGTCTGCCATTATTTTCTAACTTCAATCTTTAATGACTTGCCACTAATTTGCCAGAAACCACAATTTTATGAAAAACAGACCAAAATGTGATGCAAAAATACCTGTCAAAAAAGGGACACCTTTTTAATATTAACAGTTAACTTGAAGCAGCTAACAAAATAAGAGCATCCACATGCATTTCTGAAATAAAGGTAATCTATAACTGATCATTACAGTTATAATTGTAAACCCTCCACATTTTCTTCCAAAATTGCCATTTTGGAGGGGGGATTATTAGGGGAGAGCAACATTTTGAGCCAGAATTGGGAACAATTGATGTTTGGATATTCCTAATCTACAAAGTGATTTGCACGTACCTCTCAACCTCTTAATGCAGGAAATCTGAACAAGGCCAAATATATTGGGGAACATAAAAACACTACTAAAAATTGCTCTTGTATAAACTTAGACAGTCTTGCATTAGCATGCATTTTTCTGAAGGTTATGATATCTGAAACTCAGTGTCTGTCATTTAATGGCTTCATTCCTAAATGATTTGCTAGAAAAACCACAAATTTTATGAGGAACAAACCAAAAGTAAGCAGCAAATATCTATTAATTCTGCAAAGATATGGACAACTGAGAGGTATAGTTCAACCGGGGCTGTCTGAGTTTGATACCCCCCCTCACAAAATCATGGTCAAATGGAGCCTCCCCCCCTGCAGCCATTCCAATGTCCCATTCCTTGGTTATTTTGCCCCATTTACCATAAACACTAATGTGCATACTGCTTTACTTCTGCGATGATTTAGGATTTCATTTGAAAGTTTTATTTTGTATTTTACAGCACAAACCCTAATACATATCTGTTAAAGCAATGCAGTCTCAATGAAAATAGACTAACATTAAAACTTCTCTGCCCTTGAAACTCACATGCATTGAAACAGCACTGAAACCCACTTTCAGAGAAAATACATTTTGCCAATTGTAAATGTTAACTCTGGGCTGTCTTCAAAATCATAGGCCCCTCGAACATAACATACACATGCTCTTTGATACACCTTCCTGACTGTATTACATTATATTCCTTGTACAATACAGTACAGTTGTTAAAGGATTTTAAATTTATTGTTTTGAAAATTTTTCCAGTAAACAAAGAAACAAAAAGCATCCACCAATGACAAAATTGCCCAATTCAGAACATTTCCATCATAAAAAGTCTACTCAAGTCCACCAGTATCAGTAAAAAATATACACAATCTCTGTAGTAAAATCCACATTGAAGAAATTTGTAACTAATAGAGGTTGCTGCTAGCAAACACTTTATATGTCATTGTTTAATCTACAAATAAAGTGCCTGTTACCCTTGAAGAATAAATTGCCTTTGTTGCATGCAGTAAAAATGAAAAGCTAGTAATACCGCAATAGAGAATGGATAGCAAACTGTTAACAGGTTCATAGTTACTAGGTATCTTTGCCAAAAGGACTGCAGCATCCACCCCCTTTACAACACAATACAGCATCAACAATGCATTTACCTACTGTGGGAGTAGAACCCACAGCCTTCAGCATCTAAAGCAAGTACACTATCTGTTGTGTTATTAACAATGCAAGCAGACTAAACATAAGCAGCACTAAACTTTTGCTCCCCTGCAGCTCTCAGCTGTATCTCTGAACTTTGCAGCACAAGAAATCTGGAAAAAGCCGAAATTTATTGGGGGGGGGGGGCAAAAGGCCAAAAACCAGGGACACATTTTAAACATTGCTTGTATAATGTTTGGAAGTTGCTAGAATAAAATGCTGCGTTACCACCATACATTTCATTGCCGCATCTTGAACCCAGGGGACCCCGTGCAAAACAGTCAAAGCAACATACCACTATGCCAAATCAGCTGTTTTGTGAAAGAGGAAGACTGAAACTTTACCATTTAGTGAATTCAGTTCTCACCATAGCACAGCTGTCAACCTCTTAGCACAAAAGACCTGAACAAAGCCAATAATGGGTGACTACAACCACCAAACATTCAGTGAATTCAGTTCTCACCATAGCTCTCAACCTCTTAGCAAATAACAACCGGACAAAGCCAGTAATGAGAGAATATAGCCCCCAAACATTTTCAGTGAAATCAGTTCTTACCATAGCTCTCAACATTAGCAAAAAACCTGTATGAAGCCAATAAATACCTGAACAAAGCCAATACTGGGTTAATACAGCCCCCAAACATATTCAGTGAATTCAATTCTTACCATAACTCTCAACCCTAGCACAAAACCTGGATGAATCCAATAATGGGGGGAATACAGTCCCAAACACAGTGATACATTTCAAATATCCATCTTGTACACTTAGAAAATTGCTAGAATAAAAGCTTGCTTTTGTTACCATACACTTTCTGACTTTCTGAAGAATATGAAGTCCGATATTGAAATGTGTCCATTTTTTTAACATTTATTAACCAGGAAAGTCTGACTTTGAAAAAAAAAAGCTAATTTTTTAGCAGAGGCCCAGGGAGAAACACTACAGACAGCCAAGAATAAAACCAGATAACATTTAGCTGTCAGGCAACAAGGACACAAATGCAGAAACCACAGATTTTATGAGGAACTGAAAAAATATGAGGGAAAATCCTGCAACATTTTTACAAATGGTGGTGGGTAGGGAATTCAGGCTCTTGCCACTTGGGCCCAAGGTACAGGGTTCAAGCCTAATTCTCTACCCACCACCATGTACACCTGGGGCATTTCACACACACACACACACACACACACACACACACACACACACACACACACACACACACACACACACACACACACACCTCTACAATAACAAATAAAGACTAAATACTTGTATTACCCAGCAAAATATGTTAATATTCCTGTCAGATATTGTTCACTTAGAAACCAGATCTTCAGTCAGGACATTAAGGCTTGAAATGCCATCTTGGCAAACACCTTTAAACAGTGCTAAATGTTTTATGGGGCTGTGGCTTTGTTTGCATTGATACGGTAAAGCTTAGCTAATTGTGTGTTGTTGTGTTTTAGGCATTAGGTAACTCGACAACACTGAGCCTGAACACGCGTGCGGGGTTGTAACTCAGCTAATCGATTAATTGATCCAGCTGTAGTACATGACTGTAATGTAATGTCATGCTCCTGTGCCCAGTGCCTTCTACTCATTCTGAAAAACAAATATTAAAACTGGTGCTACGTATCGACCTCCCATCGAAAGCGAAAATTATCTTAAAAAAAAAAAAAGATGCAAGTATGCTCCGTTCTGAAGATGGGCATAATTCCTTTAAAGCAATTTACTTTTCACTATTCTAACGTACTTCTCAGTTCGATAACTTGAAAGATTCATGAGTTAAAAAAAGCCATAAACCGTTACGGACAAAGGTGCAAAAATCAGGCCTTCTAAGCAGCTTGAATAATCTGAAAAGTTACTCCTCATCATATATTCCTGTGAAATGCATTACATAAATACTTCTCAACCTCTTAGAGCAAGAAATCTGGACAAAGCCATAAGTAACAGTGGGACAGAGGTCCAAAAATAGGGACAATTTTTAAATATTGTTCTTACAAACAGAACGTTGATATAGTAAGTTATGCAGTGACGTGAGCATGAAGTCTGAAACTCAAGTGTTTGTCATTGTTTTCGAGTCTTTAATGAGCTACCACCAACTTGCCTGAATACCGCACTTTTATGAAAAACGGGCCAGTGGGAGGTTGGCATAATGGTCAAGGACAATGTGTTTACCTTACAGACACAAGGTGCAGGGTTTGATTCTGACATGGGTTAATTGACTACTCTTAAAATGGCCCACAAGGGCAGTTAACCTAGTACTAATCTATGAAACCCATAAAAATATGAGGCCAAAATCTGGACATTCTCGAAAATCTCTACAGTTGACAGGTATCATTACAGACCTAGGTAGACTGCTTACCTAATTTGCCACTTTTACTAGGAATCCAACTTTGGACAGCTTTACGCATATTTTACTGCCCAACAATAATATATCCATACCCAACATCTTCCTTCCCAGACCACCTTAACCTCACCTGTTTTGAACCGGAGCGCCTCATCATGCATTCCATTGTGGGTCCCATTGGCAAGACCTTCTTCATTCCCAAATGCAAGCTGACTTGTGTCTGGTCCAAATACGGTCAGCAGAGCAACAAACATGATGCCAAATGCATTCTGGATGCCAAATACTGATCCATTGCACCACATTGAGGAAATCATTACCACCACATTGAGGAAATCATTACCACCCAGCCCCAGCCACCATCTGGGGGTTCCACAGCTTTTTCCTGCTGAAACTGTTCGATTTCTCTGCAGTGGTCACCATCCTTTTCACTATTTCCTTTGACCACCTGAGATGAATCCCCTGACATCATATCATTGTCACTCACTGGCTTCTGCACGTCTGAGATCACAGCTGTGGCGGCATCAGTCTTCCCTCCAGTATGGTCCCCGTTTTCTGTAATCTTCTCACCCTCGGTCATCCTTCAACGATCGAAAAATGCTTTTTATTTGCCCTGACAAAGAAGAAGACCAACAAGAGCTTCACTTTCAGCGAATAACAGCTATTTCAACTCTGCAGGACCACCATGCTGGCTTGTAGGGTCTCCAACGTGCGGTTAACAGTGTAATAACACTTAAAGTCCTACTGCCAGTTAGTTACCTGTGCAACAACAGCCTTGCTGTAAAGAATCGTTCGTCTTCTAACGAGCACTTGCATTGCAGTAGGACCAGCGAGTCAGCGACTTCAACAAGTGAGCATGGAACCAGCCTCGCTGGTCTCAAAGTCTGAATAGTAGCCACCCTCATTTATTTCTAGGGCCCGAGCCGAGCATCCGAGGCAACAGTGCAACCCCGGGTGACAGCTGCACAGGCCACCATTGGACTTTAACATTAACATTAAGCGGAAGGAATGAGGTTGCATTTCTGGTAAAGATCTATTATTAATTAAGCAGCACCACAGTTTTTAAATCGTATACTTTTGCTTCTGCCCACTAAAATAATAGCGGCTATTTTTAAAATCCTCTAATAGCGATGGGCACAACTATTCTTATTTTTCAGTGATGTCCCACCCTGTCTGACCAGTTCCGGACCATACGTCTCAATTGTCTCTGGTTTTAGTCCCTGTTTTTGGTGTGTCTGTATAGTTTGATGGAAAATGGATTAGTAATTAACTTCCAAAGTAAAATAAACATGTAATAACTGTCATTATTTGCTGACTGTAATCATTGATTACAGTCAGCAAATAACGACAATTATTACATGTTTATTTTACTGAAGATAATTCCTGGCCTCTTATTCTGTCACAAAATTATTTGTCAACACTGTCTGCAGCACTATGTACATGTTTCTGATTTGGATGATCCGTTGTCCTTGATTTTTTTCTCGCTCTTTGCTCGGGCCCAGACAGTGTGTGTGAGGATTTAAGATGCCAGAATTTGCACAACCAACAAAGGAGTTTGTTCAAAAGAAAAAAAACGTGTGTGTGTTAGTGTGTGTATATATATATATATATATATATATATATATATATATATATATAAATATATATATATATATTACACACACACAAGTGTGCCACGCCACTTTTGCGTTTTGGCGCCAAGACAGTCAGTCACCTTCAAAAGTATAAAAAAACAACCTACCTTCTCTCTTCTAATACCAACACCATACGCACCACCTCCAGTCCTTCCACCACTCACCACACAAAACACGATGGTTTGGTTTGCAATTGCTCCGTCCTGAGCATGAAATCATCAAATATTAACTTTTCCACCAATGTCCACCGCAGTCTTCTTCCATCAAGTTGTAACGAACTACGCGAACGCGAATAACGCGATTACTTGGGAGTTTGAGGCTTGTAGAGTTGTCAATCATGATGTCAGACTCGCGTCAGTCATGTGACTGCCTGCCACGCCATCTCCAGTAACAGTTCTCTACTTCTGAAAAATAACAATGCAGGCTACGTGGAAAATGGAAAAAACAAAAGTAAGTGGAAAAAAAAAAAGTGTGTAGCGTATATAGCGCTAAGAAAATCCAGGGGGGTGCAAGTGCACCCCCTTGCACCTGCCTGCGGGCGCCCTTGCTTCCAATTTACTGCCAAATTCATGCACAGTATTTACAATATCTTTCTTCCTTGGGTATTGCTAACAGAACACATGCCATGGTTATTCCTTAATTAAAACAGCTCATCCCAGAGGCCGTGAAGATTGCCGACAAGAAAGCTAATTTATTTATGCTCTCAAAGATATTTGAGAAATTAGTTTATACACAAATTTTACATTTTATAGACAAGTATACATCCTTTCTGTTGATCAGTGTGTCTTTTAAAAGGATATAGTATGATCACTGTTCTGTTTTTTCCCTTATACTGTACCTCACTCTGTTGTATCAGATATAGACATCCACTCCTCCTCATCACCCATTTTTGTATAGATATAGCATTTACTTTTCTAACTTTCTCTCATTTCCACTACTATTACTTCTTTCTTAGACCATGTCACTGTATAGGTAATATGGATACATATAGCTGTTTATCGAAGTATAATCATTCATTGTACTTTATGTATTGCTGTGTTGTTGCAAGTTGTAATACTGTTGTTAATCACTCACTATCTGTTATTATCAAACTTTACTGTGACTAATTATTTAACTTTTTTAACTGTATGCCTATATGGTCCAGGTTGCGCCTGAAAAAGGTTATCACACCAGTGTATCCACCCAGTTAACAAATGTAAAAATAAAATAATATTATTATTGGCAAGGTCTGCCATACAGGTGTCCTCTGTTGTAGGTCTAATGAGGACCTTTGATTTTATATACATATATATATATATATATATATATATATATATATATATCACTGTATGTTACTAAATTATCAGGAAAATATGCTATTTGTTTCAAATCCTTACACAATGACCCCACTGATATGCTGTTAAAAGTTCTGCATATATGCTAAAGCATTCTAAAGGATCCATTACCGGTTCATTTTTTTGTATTGTTATTATGGACCCCTGAGCAGACTTCAGGTCTGCTAAGAGGGGTCTCCACTGTTATACTGCCACTGCTGCCTTGTTAAAGAATATCACGGATGGTTTCAGTGTCAGCAGGTAATTGCACAAGCCACTACATGCAATCTTTCCCCTTTGCTACTGTTAAAAATGTCACTCTACTATAATTATAAAAATTCCTAGACCTCCAGGCATCACAGATTTTCAGCTTTACTACCTTTGGTTATAGTTACACACTTTGCTCAGCTTTCTAAATTTTACTAGGTAGATAACTACTAAAGCTTTGTCTTGATTAAAATCTACATACAGAGCCATCAGATAGCTTCCTACTAAAACAAAAGAAGCTATTAGCAAAACCACCTATTATTTAAATTAAATTAAGTCTTTCTTTTTCTAGTTTGCGGTACTCAGAAAATGCTAAATCTGCAGACTTTGATTTTCTTTTTACAATTAGAGAATGCCACTGTGCTTTCTTTGGCTTGAGGTAACAGTTTACTCATCATGGGAAGAGATAGATGTATTTCCCTTATATACGACCTTTCAAATGGTAACCACATTCAGTTAGCTAAGCATCTTAGCAGGACTCGTGCCTCATACTTGCTTAAGTCCCAGACTGATGGGCCATCTCTTTACAAAATTTTCCAGTCTCAAATAAAGCTAGTGAGTAGTAGTAAAACATGTTTAAAGGGACCACTGAGGCAGTGCTGGTCCACAGTATAAATACAAGAGTAGTACAGCAATGTAATATAATTAGACCTGTTAGTAACAGCCTCCATTTCATTTCTGGAACCTGTGTTCTGAGAGACTGCTTTTCAATCTATCTAGAAATATACAGAGCTAAGTATATATTTTTTTGGTTTTAGAGTTTGTACTGTTAATTGTTGCTTATAGTTTTTCAGATCTCTGCTGAAAGTGTTTCCCCCACCTCCCCCTATTTTCTGCTGTGTCCTCGGTTGGTATAACTCTTTTTTACAGCTTGTGTGTTATCTAATTCAAGGATCACATGCATAAAATTAGACCTGTTAGTAACAGCCCGAATTTCATTGCTGGGACTTGTGTTCTGAGAGACTGCTTTTCAATCTATCTAGAAATAAACAGAGCTAAGTATATATTTTTTTGTTTTAGAGTTTGTACTGTTAATTGTTGCTTATAGTTTTTCAGATCTCTGCTGAAAGCGTTTTCCCCACCTCCCCCTATTTTCTGCTGTGTCTTCAGTTGGTATAACTGTTTTTTACAGCTTGTATGTTATTTGACTCAAGGATCACTTGCATAAAATTAGACCTGTCAGTAACAGCCTGCATTTCATTGCTGGAACCTGTGTTCTGAGAGACTGCTTTTCAATCTATCTAGAAATATACAGAGCTAAGTATATTTTTTGGTTTTGGAGTTTGTACTGTTAATTGTTGCTTACAGATTTTCAGATCTGTGCTGAAAGTGTTTTCCCCACCTCCCCCTATTTTCTGCTGTGTCTTCAGTTGGTATAACTGTTTTTTACAGCTTGTATGTTATTTGACTCAAGGATCACTTGCATAAAATTAGACCTGTCAGTAACAGCCTGCATTTCATTGCTGGAACCTGTGTTCTGAGAGACTGCTTTTCAATCTATCTAGAAATATACAGAGCTAAGTATATTTTTTGGTTTTGGAGTTTGTACTGTTAATTGTTGCTTACAGTTTTTCAGATCTGTGCTGAAAGTGTTTTGTCCCACCCACCCTCCCTATTTCTGGCTTGTAGTTTAAATTTGGTGGCTTTTGCAGTTGCCCGCCCCACTGTATTTTTGATCAGGGACACTCCCCCTGTCCCATCTCTTTACCACATTCTACCTAATAAACTCCTTCTGCACTTGCTTTTAGTCCTTTTTAATTTAATTGCATTTTTAAACTGTGTTTGGTCTAATATTGCTACATACTCAAGTGTGGTAGCTTGCACTGCATGTGAATTGTTTTTACTGCTGTTTTAGCTACTTTTCTGTAAAAAAAAAATAAAAATAATACTATAAGCCTGTTTCCTACCTTTCCTGTAACTAGTGTAGTCCAGATACAGATTTGCTGTATCCAGGACTGTATGTAAGCTTCTGAGCCCCCCAAGATTTTCTGTGTTGGAGGGAAGCCTTCTAGCTTATCAGTGGGAGTGGTAAGCACTAGGTAACCTGTCTACCACATAAGGAGTGGTCCTGGCTCAGAAATTGTAGTTATTAGCCATTTGGGCAATCTTTTCCATCTCTCTCAACTTTCTGATTTGAAACTTGTTTCTGTCCTGTAACTCATCTAGTGCAGATGTATATTCTTAGTTTTAGCACTTAAATTTGCTTATTCATGCTCAGCAATTGTTCAGAATGTGTAAGCACTAAATAACCTACTAATTACTATAGCACTCAACCTTCCTTATTACCTAGAGGAAAACATTTTTTGTACATACTTTTCTCACTTGCTTAGAGAAAAACAGCTCTTGTACTCACTTTCCTCACTTACCTAGAGGAAAATAGTTTTTTATTCAGGCATGTCCAAGGGTCAGCTCCCAGTGTTCTCTCCTGTCTATCTGATGAATCTGGGCATCTTGGGGCAATGTAGAAATTGCCTCATGTACACAGACAACCCTCTCCTCCTGCCACCCAACACTACAACCTGTGAAAGATGCACTTATCTAGCCAAACTGGAGGTAAAGCTCTCTCCAACCAAGACTGAACTTGACAGTCAAGAGGAGAAGGTAAACATTTGCACCACACCACACACATCACATAGTCTCACTAAATCTACACCACCAAAATCCACACATAGTGACACAAAATCATTCGCAGAGGCTCTCAATAATAATCTGTCTAAGCAACAGAGACCTCCAAAGCAGAAACACAAGCAACCTCCATCCCCCAACTCAACCCAAATGACACATAGCCCACAGACTCAGTGTGCCACTCAACCACAGCCAATAAGGCAAAACAATGTACCCAACACACTAGTCATAGGTGACTCTATAGTCAGGCACACTGATGTCGCACTCACCAGGCTAAACAAGGAGAAGGTTACTGTCAGCTGCCTGTCGGGTGCCAGGATCTGCCACATAACCCACGGACTCAGGTCACTCCACAACAAGTACAAATATGACTCTGCCATTGTCCATGTTGGTGTGAATGACCTAAGATGTACGTCCCTGGACTACATGAAAAGAGACATGGAAGAGCTCTCTGATCTTGCAGCCCAGGCAGGTATGACCCTAGCCCTGAGTAGCATTCTGCCATCGCCCAGAATGATACCGCAGTACAAGGACAAAATGCCTGACTTCAATAATTGGCTAAGCTTCTGGTATCATTCTAAGGGGATCCAGTATCTGTCTGCTTGGAATGACATGGTCGACAGACCACGATGCTTTGCCAGAGATGGCCTGCATCTGTCGCCCCTGGGATTCCGGATACTGACTAAGGGTCTTGCTGCCCATATAGTGCCTTTTTTAGGCAAGATTCAAATGACAAATTCACCACCATAACAGGAATAGGCAAGCAAAAACTGAGGGTAATGCTACTCAATGCTAGAAGTGTAAATCTCTGCACTCACTCGAGGCACTACTTAAAATAGAGAACATCGATATCTGTGCAATGACTGAGACCTGGTTCAAGGCTCCAGAGAGCACCCCTGCACTACCAGGCTATAACTCATACCACACTTTTTGGCCATGTAACCTGGACCGAAACACCAAAGGTGGAGGTGTGTCCATATTCATTAAGGATATCCACACCTCCAGGCTAGTTGCTCAGCATAATGCATCTGAGGTTATCCACGTGCAACTAACTCTGGGCAAAACTGCAATCCAAATTGTAGCTTGCAACAAATCCGCCACCATGCCCTAGGATTCTCACTCCTCTTTTCTTGATGTACTGGAAAATATTAGGGTTCAACCAAACACTCTAATAATGGGCGACTTCAACTACCCCACCATTAACTGGGAAAACTACTCCTGTACCAACTACTTAGCTCAATGCTTTCTGGAATTCATAAACTGCAATATCCTAGACCCAGTCATTACCAACATGAGTGACCGGTGTTCCACACCTGAAGTCAACTCCTCGTTCATCCGATCCGACCATAAGTTAATCACCCTTGATATCCACATCCCGGCCCATCCCTCATTAAGGAAACCAAGGTAAAAAATTTCTCCAAAGCCAACTTCATGCTTCTTAAGACAGAAGTGGTGAATTTCATGACACCCATGCAGATGGACAATACAGTTACAACTAATGAATCCTACACAAATGCAATCTCTAAGCACTTACATGAGTGCATGGCTCATGTTATCCCAAACAGAACCAAGACGCTATCCTCCAAAAAAAAGGAAGCCAATCTGGTGGTCCCCTGCCATAAACAAACTGTACAACAGAAGGAAGAAACTGTTGCAAGAGAGTAAAATCCCATGAGTGGAGGAGCTCCCTGGTCAGCCTCGGTAGGAAACTGAGATCCCTTATAAGATCCTCCAAAGCTAGCTATGAAAACAAAATCGCCACTAATTCTAAGGACAACCAGAAAGCATTCTATAGCTATGTCAAGAATCTTGATGGCAACATCCAAATCTGCTCTGAGTTACAGCACAACGGCATGAAAATTACAGAACCAGCTGATATTGCCAACATCCTGGCAAATAGGTTCAGTGCTAACTTTGCCCCCCCCACCCCCACCCCCTAAAGGGTCCATATCTATACAGGAAGAATGCAGAGTCCCTGTAATCACAACTATGCAGGTAAAAGCTGCACTCTCTTAAGCCAAAAACACAGCATCTATGGGACCCGACAACATCCCAGGCTGCGTTTTTTCATGAACTTCAGAACGAACTGGCTCCCCACATAAGTACCATGTTCAACAATAGCCTCGCATCAGGCTTTGTGCCCACTGAATGGTGCACAGCAACAGTTATCCCACTCCCCAAAGGGGGAGCCACCACTGATCCCAGGAACTATCACCCTATTAGCCTGACGAGCCTGGTCTGCAAGGCCATCGAACGTATCATCATGGAACTCATAAACAAAGACATTGGTAACCTCCAAACTCTGGATCCCACCTAGTTCGGGTTTGTGAAAGGCAGATCATGCCTCCTGAACCTGATTGACTTCTTTGAGGCAGTCACCAAAGCCGTAGATAAGGGTAAGGTGGTTCCCACAGCCTATCTTGACCTCGCCAAGGCTTTCAACACCATCCCCCATTCTGAAATTATAGCTAAACCCACTAAACCAGGTATAAATCCCTACATCACAAGATGGGTTGCCAACTGGCTCACTGACAGACCCTACACTGTAAAAGTTGCAGACTCCAAATTTGACCTCAAACCAGTGACAAGTGGAGTACCACAGGGTTAAGTCGTGGGGCCTCTCCTGTTTGGTATCTACTTCTCTGAAGTACAGGCTAACACAGAAGGCCTCTGGCTAACAAAGTTCGCTGATGACTGCAAACTAGGAGCCATAGTTAAGTCTCCAAATGATGTGGACATCCTACAGAAGGGCCTCGTTGAGACAGATGCATGGTGTCAGAGCCATGGCCTCAAGCTCAATGCCAAAAAGTGTAGCAGCATCCCTTTGGTAAAAACTCTATACCCATGAACTACCACATAGGCAGCAATCTACTTAATGCTGAATGCGTGATAAGAGACCTTGGGACCCAGGTGGACAGTAGTCTCTCCTTTGATAGTCACATTGCCACAGTAGTACAATGCCCCTTTTGGAATGTACCTCACAAGACATCGGCAGCAGCTGGAAAGGCCACAGAAGTACTTCACAAAGAGGATTACTGGCTTCAAACAAATGCCCTAAACTAACTATCTCAAAAAACTCCAGCTTTACTCTGTAGCATATCGCCTACAATGAGGTGATCTCTGCCTAACATATAAAGCTATGTCAAACCCAGAGCTGTTGGACATGCTACACCTAAAGAAATCCCAAGTCCTCCGAGCTACACGCTCTAGGGACCTAAACCTTGTCACCACAATAAACAGGGCATGCTGGAGGGATATATTCCTGTCCCAGAGACTTACCATACTCTGGAACAGGCTACCCATCTATGTCAAGCAAAGTTCTTCATTAGCACTCTTCAAGAAAAATCTTGATGAGTGGATGAGAAATAGGAAATACACCCTGGGGATCACTTCTGTGTCTCTGCTCGACAGTGGCACAGGAAAATAACTTTCTTGGGTGGCATAAGCCAGGAAACCTTGTTGGCTAGGCTTACGTAGGCCCTTGGGCTGATAGCCTAGTACCTACCTATGAACCTATGTAGAATAGATGTGATCTGCAGAGTCTCATCATATATAAAGTAGCCCAAAGTTGGTATGAGGGAAAGCGACACATGATTAATGCTGTAACTTCATAGATATGAACATGGTGAACACCACCAGATATATTCATGTGCACTAAGTAATATTAATGGGAAGCGGCAGCCATTTATTTCCAGGACAGCACCGTGTATGTCCAGATATTCAGATTACAATGTGCACACACTTGCCACAAAGGGTGTTTTGTACCACATGGCACCATTTAGTAGTGGCAATGTCAGGCAGCAGCAAATCCATCTGAGTATAATGCAGAGAATATCATTGCTGGAGCCTTCCTGTGTCCTGACAGAGTGCTCTTCAAACTATCTGGAGATATACAGAGCTGAGTATATTTTTCTGGCACTTCAGAGTTGTGTACTGGTAATTGTTGTTTGACTAATTTTATATCATTGCTGGCTGACGTCAGAGTTGTGCACTGTTATTTTTGCTTCACTGTATAGTTTTTTAGATCTCTGCTGAAGGTGTTGGTTTTCCCATACTCACCCTCCCTATTCCTGTTTTGTTGATTAAATTTGGAGGCTTTTGCAGTTGCCCGCCCCACTGTAGATTTGATCTGGGACACTCCCCCCAGTCCCATCTCTTTACCTAATTCTACCTAATAGACTCCATCTGCACTTGTTTTTAGTCATTTTTAATTTAATTGCATTTTTTAAACTGTTTGGTCTAACATTGCTACATACTCAAGTGTTTTAGCTTGTACTGCATTTGAAATGTTTTTAGTCCTGTTTTAGCTACTTTTCTGTATATATATATATATATATATATATATATATATATATATATATATATATATATATATATATATATATTCCTGTAACTAGTGTAGTCCAGATTCAGATTTGCTGTATCCAGGACTGTATGTAAGCAAGCTTCTGAGCCCCCCCCCCCCAAGCTTTCTGTGTTGGAGGGAAGCCTTCTAGCTTATCAGTGGGAGTGGTAAGCACTAGGTAACCTATCTACCACATAAGGAGTGGTTCTGCCCAGAAATTGTAGTTATTGGCAATTTGGGTAGTTTTTCCATCTCTCTCAACTTTCTGATTTAAAAGCACACATTTGCATTTGTTTCCCCCCTTTCCTGTAACTAGTTTATTCCATATACAGATTCTTAGTTTTTGCACTTAAATTTGCTTATTCGTGATCAGCACTTGTTCAGAACTTGTAAGCACTAAATAAACTACTAATTACTACAGCACTCAACCTTCCTCATTACCTAGAGGAAAACAGTTTTGGTACTTACTTTCCTCACTTGCTAGAGAAAAACAGCTCTTCTACTGACTTTCCTCACTTATCTAGAGGAAAATAGTTTTTTATTCAAGCATGTCCGAGGGTCAGCTCCCAGTGTTCCCTCCTGATCTATCTGATGAATCTGGGCATCTTGGGGCAATGTAGAAATTGCCTCATGTATATAGACAATCCTCTCCTCCTACTATCCAACACACAACCTGTGAGGGATCACTTATCTAGCCAAACTGGAGGTAAAGCTCTCTCCAATCAAGACTGAACTTGACAGTCAAGAGAAGAAGGTAAATACTTGCACCACGCCACATTCATCACATAGTCTCACTAAATCTACAGCACCAAAATCCACACATAGAAACACAAAAACATTCGCAGAGGCTCTAAATAATAATCTGCTCAAGCAACAGAGACCTCCAAAGCAGAAATGCGAGCAACCTCTACCCCCCCAACACAACCCAAATGACACATACATAGCCCGCAGACTCAGTGTGCCACTCAACCACAGCCAATAAGGCAAAACAACGTACCCAACACACTAGTCATAGGTGACTCTATAGTCAGGCACACTGATGTCACACTCACCAGGCTAAACAAGGAGAAAGTTACTGTCAGGTGCCTGTCAGGTGCCAGGATCCGCCACATAACCCATGCACTCAGGTCACTCCACAACAAGTACAAATATGACTCTGTCATTGTCCATGTTGGTGTAAACGACCTGAGACGTACCTCCCTGGACTACATGAAAAGAGACATGGAAGAGCTCTCCAATCTTGTAGCCCATGCAGGTATGACCCTAGCCCTGAGTAGCATTCTGCCATCACCCAGAATGATGCCGCAGTACAAGGACAAAATGATTGACTTCAACAATTGGCTAAGCTTCTGGTGCCATTCTAAATGGATCCAGTATCTGTCTGCCTGGGATGACATGGTCTACAGACCACAATGCTTTGCCAGAGATGGCCTGCACCTGTCACCCCTGGGATTCCAGATACTGGCTAAGGTTCTTGTCGCCCCTATAGTGCCTTTTTAGGCAAGGTTCAAATGACAAATTCACCACCATAACAGGAACAGGCAAGCAAAAACTGAGGGCGATGCTACTCAGTGCTAAAAGTCTAAATCTCTCACTCGAGGCACTCCTTAAAATGGAGAACTTCGATATCTGTGCAGTGACTGAGACCTGGTTCAAGGCTCCAGAGAGCAGCCCTGCACTACCAGGCTATAACTCTTACCACACTTTTCGGCTATGTAACCTGAACCAGAACAACAAAGGCGAAGGTGTGTCCATATTCATTAAGGATATCCACACCTCCAGGCTAGTTGCTCAGCATAATGCAGCCGAGGTTATCCAAGTGCAACTAACTCTGGGCAAAACTGCAATCCAAATTGTAACTTGCTTCAGATCACCCACCATGCCCCAGGATTCCCACTCCTCTTTTCTTGATGTACTGGAAAATATTAGGGTTCAACCAAACATCCTATTAATAGGTGATTTCAACTACCCCACCATTAACTGGGAAAACTACTCATGTACCAACTCCTTTGCTCAACGTTTTCTGGAATTCATAAACTCCAATGCCCTGGATCAACTTATCCACACCCCCACCAGGGGCAACAATATCTTAGATCTAGTCATTACCAAGATGAGTGACCAGTGTTCCACACCTGAAGTCAATGCCTCATTGGTCCGATCCGACCATAAGCTAATTACCCTAGATATCCACATCCTGCCCCCACCCCCCATTAAGGAAACCATGGTAAAAAATTTCTCGAAAGCCAACTTCATGCTTCTTAAGACAGAAATGGTGAACTTCATGACACCCATACAGATGGACAATACAGTTACGACTACTGAATCCTACACAGTTGCACTTTATAAGCACTTACATGAGTGCATGGATCGTGCTCTCCCAAACAGAACCAAGATGCTATCTTCCAAAAAAAGGAAGCCAATCTGGTGGTCCCCTGCCATAAACAAACTGTACAACAGAAGGAAGAAACTGTTGCAAAAGAGAGTAAAATCCCATAAGTGGAGGAGCTCCCCTGATAAAATCCTCCAAAGCTAGTTATGAAAACAAAATCGCCACTGATTCTAAAGATAACCACAAAGCATTCTATAGCTATGTCAAGAATCTCAATGGCAACACCCGGATCTGCTCTGAGTTACAGCACAGTGGCACTAAATATACAGACCCAACTGATATTGCCAACATCCTGGCAGATAGGTTCAGTGCTAACTTTACCCCCTCTCACCCTGTAAAGAGCTCATCTCTATACCAGAAGAATGCAAATTTCCTGTAATCATGGCTGCACAAGTAAAAACCACACTCTCCAAAGCCAAGAACACAGCATCCATGGGACCAGACAACATCCTAGGCTGTGTTCTATACGAACTACAGAACGAACTAGCACCCCACCTAAGTACCATGTTCAGTCATAGCCTTACCTCAGGCTTTCTGCCTGCTGAATGGTGCACAGCGATGGTTATCCCACTCCACAAGGGGGGAGCCACCACAGACTCTGGGAACTACCACCCCATTAGCCTGACGAGCCTGGTCTGTAAGGCCATGGAACATATCATCATGGAACTTATAAACAAAGACATTGGTAATCTCCAAACTCTGGACCCCATCCAGTTTGGGTTTGTAAAAGGCAGATCATGTCTACTAAACCTTATAGACTTCTTTGAAGCAGTCACCAAAGCCATAGACAAGGGTAAGGTGGTTCACACAGCCTATCTAGATCTTGCCAAGGCTTTCGACACCATCCCCCACTCTGGAATTATAGATAAACTCACTAAACTAGGTATAAATCCCTATGTCACAAGATGGGTTGCCAACTGGCTCACTGACAGAACCCACACTGTGAAAGTAGCAGACTCCAAATCCAAATTCAGACCATTGACAAGTGGAGTACCACAGGGTTCAGTCCTGGGTCCTCTCCTGTTTGGTATCTACTTCTCTGAAGTACAGGCTAACACAGAAGGTCTTTGGCTATCGAAGTTTGCAGATGACTGCAAACTAGGAGCCATAATCGAAACTCCTAACGATGTGGACATCCTACAAAAGGGCCTCACTGAGACAGATGCCTGGTGTCAAAGCCATGGCCTCAAGCTCAATGCCAAAAAGTGCATTGTCATCCCCTTTGGTAAAAACTCTGTACCCATGAACTACAACATAGGCAGTAGTATGCTTAACACCGAAAGTGTGATAAGAGACCTTGAGACACAGGTGGACAGTAGTCTCTCCTTTTATAATCACATCACCACTGTAGTCAGGAAATCCTTCTACATGGCACACCTCATCACAAAACGTTTCTCATCCAGAAAAAAAGAAGTAATTGTTCCCCTCTACTCATCACTCATTAGACCCATTATAGAGTACAACGCCCCTTGCATGACAGTAGCCTGCACATCTTGCTGCACGACTGCCAATACCTTCATCCATGTCTCCCACTATTGCTAAGGCTCTTCATTATGGAAGTCAGTAGAACACAAGCACAGAGATCAGTCATCACTGTCTCCTATGGAACAAGGATTCAGGCTCATGCAGATCCACAAAAAAAGGCAGACAGTAACACCATGCAATGGGAAATTAGTGATGCAGCACCACACAGTAGTTGTGTTCTGTTAAATGGAGCAAGCATTCTAAAACTGAAGAGACAAGAGTCAAAACAAAGCTTTATAACTGTTGACAAAGTGAAACATTTCAGTGGAAGCATTCACTAACACAAGAGAATGAAAAGTACCGTGGATGCTGTATACTGCATGTAAGTACAATATCCAGTCATGGCATTGTCAAGCAGTGTGTGGCTAACAGTTGCCATGATTGCCCACTTGGTTCCAGTGGGGCAGATCTCAACTCCAGGTTGATGAGGGGGAAGGGTCCCAACTGTCACTTCTTGAAGATGTCTCATTTGGAGACATCTTAGACATTTTAAAACAGAGGGGTGGCTGGAAGTCTCAAATCCCTTCCTCAGAGGAATCTGTTTACCTGAAGGCTTTCAACACTCACCCATCTACCTCTTGAGTGACCCCACCCACTGATGAACACATTCAGAGTATTTCACAGCAGGTATGGAGGGCTCCAGACACCATCAAGCCCATTCCTAAAAGACCTGATAATATACTATCCACCCCTGAATATACGCAGTTCTGGGCCAAGGAGTTAGCTGTGGATGCTATGGTCATAGTGGCTGCCACTAAAAAGGAACTTGCTGAGGAGAGTTCCTCTGTCCATCAACCCAACAGGGAGTCTCTGGCTATGGACAGATTTGGGAAGTGGATCTACACTTCATTGACCTTCGCTATAAGGTCCTTGAATTTTGTGGCACATTTTATGAGAATGCATTGGGATCTGATTAAGGAATTGTCAGACACCCTGGCAGGAGCTATAGCTGAGGGAGTCCAAGAGAAAGTGGCTTCCCAGTTAGCCACCCTGGAGTCTGTATCCAATTCATCCAGGAGATTGATTGCTCATACAGCTGAAGGGACATTCAGAGCAGTGGGTACAGGTGTAGCCATAAGTAGACATGCCTGGATGTGCCTATGTGACTTTGCGGAACCATTCAAGTCTTCTTTTGATGGAACTTCTTAGTTTGGCCCTAAAGTAAAAGAAACTTTATTCAGGAGTGAGAAAGATGGTAAGATCCTGTCTGCTGTGGGTGTATGTTTCTCCACCCCCAGAGGTCCTTTTCCAGGAATAAAAGGAGTGGTGGAAAAATGTGGTTCAAAAACTCCTAAGGGCCTTTCCAAGACACACGTGGAGGGAGTCCCCCTAGGGACAGAGGGGGCAACCAAAATAGAGGATGCCATCCTCCCAGCAGAGGTGGTCTGCAAAATCAGGACTTCAGGGATTCTTTCCCAGGAAAGCCCTTTCAGCATTCCTGAAGGGAGGCCCAATTTTCTTCCTCTGGAGGCAGTCGGGGGGGGGGGTGCTTATTCTTGCACCTAAACTCCTGGCTAATTTTAACAACAGATTCCTGGGTGCAATGTATCATTTTCAGAGGCTATATAATTCTCTTTTCTTGCCTTCCTCCTCCTCTACTCAAGAAAATCCCTGATGTTCCATCCAATCAGAGGGATTCAGCAGTGCAAGAAATCCGATAACTGCTGGACAAAAGAATCATCCAAGTCGTCCCACAAGACCAGAAAGGATCCGGAACCTACTCAAGATTCTTTTTGGTGCCAAAAAAGACAGGGGACTGGAGACCGATTTTGGATCTCAGTGTGCTGAACAAATCTGTCACAGTACAGTCTATTCTTCCCTTTCTGAAGAAAGATGATTGGATGTGCTCAGTAGACCCTCGGGATGTGCATTATCATATAAAGATGGACAAATGCTCCAGAACTTTCCTCCACTTCCAGCTGGGAGCCAGCCATTACCAGTTCAGAGTACTGCCCTTTGGTCTCACCACAGCTCCCAGGGTGTTATTTAAATGCATGGTGGTAGTAGCAGCTCACTTGAGACTGCAGGGATTCAAAATGTTTCTTTACTTGGATGATTAGCTCATAACCGCTTCGATCAGGCATCAGTTAATGGTAGCCAGAGATTACACTCTCATTATCTGCTTCCATCTAGGGATTACGGTAAATCTCAAAAAATCACATTTAATGCCCACCCAAAATTTAGAATTCATAGGGGCTATACTAAATACTCAAACAACAACTGTATCCCTTCATCCAGAAAGACTTCAGAGAATAGTGGTACAAGTTCAACAGATAATCTACAGTAAGAAGGTTCTGGCCCAACTAGTCTTGCAAGCTTTAGGGATGATGGCAGCTTCAATAACTCTAGTACCTTTAGCCAGGTTACATATAGGTTCATAGGTTCATACTAGGCTATCTGCCCTAGGGCATTTATAAGCCTAGCCAGAGTGTGTTTGGCTTTCGCCACCCATTTTAAATTAATTTTGCTATGACCTTTTTCAAGGTTAGTATACTGAGCCTCTGTCTAACAGTGACACAGAAGTGATACCCGAGGTAAACCTACGATCTCCCATCCACTCATCAAGATTCCTCTTGAAGAGAGTCAGTGAGGGACTCTGCCTAACCTGGACTGGGATTTTATTCCAGAGTGAAGGGAGCCTCTGGGTTATGAATCTGTCCCTCCAGCATGTCCTATTTATTTCAGTGCTGAGGTTCAAGTCTCTCGAGCGTGTAGCTCGATGGGATTTGGATTTTCTGAGGTGCAGCATGTCCCTTAATTCCGGGTTGGACATGGCCTTACACGTCAGGCACAGGTCACCTCTGAGCAGGCGGTATGCCACTGAGTAGAGCTGGAGTTTCTTTAACCGGGCAGCATATGGCATCTGTTTGAGCCCTTTGATCCTCTTGGTGAGGTACTTTTGGGGTCTTTTCAGTTGATGCAGTTGTTTGGTAAGGTACATCCCAAAAGGGGCATTGTGCTCTATTATGGGCCTGATGAGGGATGAGTAAAGAGGCACGATGACCTCCCCTAATCTAGATGAGAATCCCTTCATGATTAGGTGGGCTATATAAAATGTTTTTCTAACCACTTTGGCCACGTGGTTGTCAAATGAGAGATTGCTATCAACTTGGGTCCCCAGGTCCCTAATTACTTCTTCTGTACTTAATGGATTACCACCTATGTGGTAATTTGTGGGCACTTTGTTTTTGCCAAAGGGATGACTATACACTTTTGGCATTTAGCTTGAGGCCATGGCTCTGGCACCAGTTGTCTGTTTCTGTGAGGCCCTTTTGGAGGATGCTTGTGTCGGCTGGAGAGTCGATTATGGCGCCCAGTTTGCAGTCATCTGCGAACTTGGTCAGCCACAGTCCTTCCGTGTTGGCCTGTACCTCCGAGAAATATATACCAAACAAGAGAGGTCCCAGGACTGAGCCTTGTGGGACGCCACTTGTAACTGGTTTGGAGTCTGACATGGCTCCAGCAATTCTAACCATGTGGGTTCTGTCCTTGAGCCAGTTTGCAACCCATCTAGTGACATAGGGGTTTATATTTAAGCTGGTGAGCTTATCTATAATGCCTGAGTGGGGTATTGTATCGAAGGCTTTTGCGAGGTCCAGATAGGCTGTGTGGACCACCTTCCCTTCGTCAATGGCCTTGGTGACTGTTTCAAAGAAGTCAACCACGTTTAAGAGGCAGGATCTGCCCTTAACAAAGCCAAACTGGGTAGGATCCAGTGTCTGTAGGTCCCCAATATCTTTATTTATGAGGTCCATGATGATCCTTTCCATAGCTTTGCAGACCAAGCTAGTCAGGCTTGAGAATGCTACAGTGGCTACTAGCTTTCCAGTGGTCTATCCTCCACCAACCATTGTCAGACCAAATCATCATCATCACCCCGCTTTTTCCCATTTTTCTACATGGGGCCAGGGTATTGTGTTAACTGTTGCCAACTCTTTCAATTCAGTGCCACACTCCTGCTTTCTTCAACACTCATGTCTGACTGTCGCAGATCTTCTTTCACACAGTCCATCCACCTCTTTGCTGGACATCCTCGCTTCCTCATAACTTCTTTCTGTCCCAAATCTTTCCCCAATTTGCTGCCATGACCACTGTCTTATCTGTGCTTAGTTTCATCCCATGTGCCTTCAGATTTGCATTCCATTCTCGTATCCTTTGCTGTAGTTCTAGCTCAGAGTCTGCCTGTACTGCCACATCGCCTGCATACAGCAGCTTAATTGATCCATCCCCTCCAACCTGTTTGCTAATGTAGTCCATCACCAGTATGAACAGCAGTGGGCTCAGAGCTGAACCCTGATGTACACCCATACCCACTGGAATCCCCTCTGTGAGTCCAAAAACTGTTCGTACTTGAGTCATTGGGTCCTTGTACATAGCCTGCACTAATTCTACCAATGTTTCTGGGACTTCAAACCACCACAGTACTGCCCAAATCAGCTTTCTTTGGACCTTTCATATGCTTTCTCCAAGTCTAGGAATGCCCAGTTAGACTCTCTCCTAATCTCTAGTTTCTTCTCAAGTATCTGTCTCAGTGCAAACATCGGATCAATTGTGCTGCATCCTGATCTGAATTCTACTACTCTGCGTATCTATTTATCAATCACCCTATCCAGAACTTTCATGCAATTTGATAGGAGTTTGATGCCTCTGTACTGCCCACAGTTGTGGATGTCCCCTTTGTTCTTCTACACTGACATGAGTATGCTTATTCTCCCAGTCATCTGGGATACACCTTTCTCTCCACACTGCTATTAGTACCCATCAGGAGCCATTTCTCCCCCATCTCACCCAGCATTTTTATCATATGTGCTGTGACCTCATCTGAGCCTGGTACTTTCCCTGACTTCATCTTCCTTACTGCTGTTCTTACTTCTTCTAGGGTGGGGTCCTCCTCTTCTTTCATTGTAGGCTGTTTCTGGGGCAGTACAGCTTCTGTGGGGTTTTCTTCATTCATAAGCTGCTGGAAATACTCCTTCCATCTGCCTTGATGCCCTCTGGGCTGGTTAACAGGTTGTTGCTGGCATCTTATGAAGGGTGTCTGACTATCTTCTTTATCTTTCTGTCTTTGCCTTGCAACCTGATATAGTTTCTTTGTGACCCTTACTGAGTCAGTTTCCAGAAGTTGGTACAGTGCCTCTGATGCCCTATTCTTTGCTATTGCAACTTTTTTCTTAGCTTCTTTGTTAGCCAACCAGTAGTCCTTCCCAGCCTGGTCAGTCTTTTCTGTCTCCCACTTCTTCCTGCACTCCTTTTTTCTTTTGATGACTTCCTGAACTTCTGCATTCCACCACCAGCTTTCCTTATGTACCTTATTTCCATACCTGGCTCGGCCACATATCTTTTCTGTAGTCATAACACATGCAGTTTTTAGGCGCTGCCATTCTTCAGCTCCATCTATTTCCTCCTCTTCTTGGGGTGCTAGAGCCCTGACTAATTCTTTGAACTGTTTTAATTTCTCTCCAGTCAACATCCAGGTCTTCAGCCTGGTCTCTGTTGACCTTAGAGCCTTCTCTGACCACTGTTTGCAGCTGATTGTGGTAACTAGTGGTTTATGCTATGGGTTGACTGTTTCACTGGGGATGACTTTGCAATCATGGATTCTGCATCAGTGCCTTTTCCTTAGTAGGAGGAAGTCTACCTGAGTTGCATGTTGATTACTCTTGCATGTGATCTTGTGACTGTCTCTCTTTCTGAACCATGTGTTGGCTACTATCAAGCCATTTGCCAGACAGAAGTCTAGAATGGCTTCTCCTTCTTTATTCCTGTTGCCCCACCCATGTGGACTCAGGCTGTCCTCATATCCTGTTCTGTCTGTCCCGATATGGGCATTCAAGTCACCCATTATCAACACCAATTCATGTTGTCCTGCTTTATCTAGTATGTCCTGCAACTGCTGCCTGAATGCCCTCTTTTCCTCACTATCACAACCCTGCTGTGGGACATAGGCTGATATTATGTATACTGCCCTATCATTACCCTGGAGGCTGACTGCCATAATTCTGTCATTAATTCTGATGATATTCCTTACTGCCTTTTGAAGCCTCTCTCTCTCACCACAATTCCTTCACCATTTCTAGCTTGCCCTCCAGCTGAGTAGTAGACTCTGGATCCCAAGCCAAGTGGATTTGCTGCACTGCCCTTCCATCTCATCTCCTGGATACATAGGATGCCCAGCCTCCTTCGTATCATCATCCACTTCCAAGCTGCATTCTGTCAGTGAACCTACATTAAGTGTAGCAATTCTCAGTTCATGTTTGGCAGGTTGGTTGGTTTTTTGTCCAGCTTTCACTCAACAGAGCTATCCCAGGTAGCCCAGGCTTGGCAACTAGACACCGTTTAGCCAGTAGCTTCTTGACCCACGGCTGCTGTACTTTATGGTGGGCACACACTGGCCAAAAGGGGCACATATACCCCTCCCACTGTTAGTGGGAGTCCCTGGCATGGGTCAGAGTAGCCCGGGTCCTCAACCAACTTATCACCGATAACTACTCATGCCCATTTTTGATGACATTAATCAACATGACTGACTCACTTAAGCCATATTTTACACCATCAAGTGGCTAGCCTTGCCACAGCTCGAAGTCTGTGATCTGTGTTATCCTACCTTGGGGATACTGTGCACCACAGTAGATGTCCAAAGCAGTTGGTCTGTACAACTCATGCAGAGTCTGTGCTGCTGCCCACAGTGCCATTCATTGGTGAGTTTGAGATGTTATTCGGACATGGGAGAAACCCCATGGAGACACAGGGAGAACATGCAAACTCCAAACTGGCATTGGTTGGAGGTCAGGATTGAACCTTGTACCTTGTGCATGGGAGGTGAAGACCTTAACCACTAAGCCATCTGGTCTCTGATCTTTGGACAGACCAAATCTTGATCACTAATTGTTGCAAAACGAATTTTCTTTAGTGGGTATATTCTGAACAAATTCTTCATGATCGTCCCTTTGTTCTTCCAGAGCTTATGGCCATAGCAACCACGAGTGTCTCCCAGATGGGGTGGGGGGCATTATCTGGGCAAAACTGTTCAAGGTACTTGGTCCCCATTAGAAGATACAGTATAGCAAATAAGAGCCATGCAACACATGGCATCAAGGCTGGTAGTATACCAGAGATGCTAGTAATGAATGCACTCAGGAATAAATCTACACATCAGATATGTGTAAAATAGAACTTAAAAGAGGGTGGCACAGCAGGGTGACCAGCACAGTAGTAGGGGCTTGGTGTGCATATTCAGTGCATTCAACACAAGGCAGAACAATGGTACAGTGTTTTGGGGCAAAGGTGTGTACATTACATATACCTAACAAAGAGTTTAGTGAGGACTGACACAATAGGGTGACAAGCTCTGCAAAAGGGATCACAAGTGCACTTGTAAGAAAGATGCATGTGATTATGAAAGGAACTATGGTATGTAGAATCACCACATATGCATCAGGGACTATAAAAAAGACATGGGCATGTTAATGTTAAAGGAGCCATTGCACACCATGATCATCTGCAGAACACCATTAATGACAAAGAACTACTGTGTACCGCAATCACCAGCATTGTGACAAGTGACACAGGGTGCATGTAACACTTAGCCATGCTAGTTCTGTTTATTAATAATAAAGTTACAATACTAAAACTAATTATTTAAATTATATGAACATTATCAGCAATGATAAATTCATTAAACAAAAGGAAAATACAAGTTCATGTTAAACCATTCTGGAGTCAGTAAGGAAGAAAGGAAAGGATTGCACAAAACATTTGGGAATAAAATATATAAACTGCTGTGAAAACAGCCATAACAAAATGTGTAGTTTCAGTCGTGGATATAGTGTAGAATAAAGAATTACACACAAACACACACACACACATACACATGCACACCCACACACACATGCTCACACACGCAGACACATGCACACACTCACACACACACATTTATAATGAATTATCACTGCTGAGTTTTATAGAAACACAAAACATTAAATAAACTCATTGGCAATTACAATTAATTGCTACTAAAATCATTGAAAAAAGTAATCACTAATGTAAACCAACAGTTTACATTTGCAGTTACCAAAAATAAAACTAAAAACAACATTTTGCATGGGGGTTTCCCCCCACATTCCATGCCATGAAGGATCTGCCTCCACATCCCTGGGAATTAATATACTAACATAAACTGGAAGAAAGGGTAAAAGCCCTTGAGTTATTTATTGGTTAATATAATGAATTTCAATCATTGCGTAATCTGACAAACTGAACCAGCGACATAAAACACCAGGGTATTAGCACAGAATAAAACATGTGCAGCAATAACACTTATAATAAACGCACATACATATTTTATATATATATATATATATATATATATATATATATATATATATATATACACACACACACACACACACACACATATATATATAATATATATATACACACATATTATATATATATATATATATATATATATATATATATATATATATATATATATATATATATATATATATATATATATATATATATATATATATATATCTATATATAAATTAGGCAACATCTCAAGCAAAGTTGGCAGTGCCATGATTGCTCCCCAGGCTACTGAAAGTGGATAACATATACATACAAGATCTAGAGCAATTGATAATAGTTTTCAATCTTACTCACAAACACTGGCTAATCTACAATGTATGTACTGTACCTGTGTACTATGTATGTATTCTACCTATGTTCCAAATTTCAGCTGTACACCACAAATCTATTAATTACCTTTATTTTTAAAATTAATATTTTTTTGTTTGTTCTCTCCACTATAACTGTTTATGTGCTACATACCACTGTAAAAACATGTCTCTTGTAATTTGTGTGTATACTGATCATGTCTAAATAACTAAATGTGTCTGTAATTTTTCTTTGTGGAGCTTTTCTCCCCGGGCCTCTGCTGAAAAATCGCCTTTTCGGCTCAATCAGACACCCCCAGTTAACAAATGTAAAATAAAATAAAATAAAATAAATATAGACACACACACACACACACACATATATATATATATATATATATATATATATATATATATATGCATATGTGCGTATATTGTGTATATATATATATATATATATATATATATATATATGTATACATATTTTTATATATATATATATATATATATATATATATATATATGTGTGTGTGTGTGTGTGTGTGTGTATGTCTGCGTGTGTGTGTGTATATATATATATATATATATATATATATATATATATATATATATATACACACATATGAATATTTTTTTTCTATAAAAACCTTTTATGAGTTTATTCCAGATGAAGTTCTCATTATTTGTTACAGGCAATATGCATGGTGGAGAGTAGTTTAACCAAGGTGGTTATTGCTTTTTAACTCATTTTGAGTTTAAAGTATTGGATAACAACAGTTATTAGCCGCCATGCATATTGAATATGTAGTGGTTATTATTACCACTTTTCTTGTCATATGGTTGATGCACGAACGAGACGGTTGTGTTGATGCACACCGGTTTATTTTCATTTTATTTTTATTTACTTTTATTTGTATTCTTGGAGGGTTTTGCTGGTTAGACGACAAAGAATTTTAGATAGATTTTTTTACAAGGAAATGTTTTAAGATATTGGTCTTTAATATTATTCCTTGACATGTACAACAAGTCAGCTGATGACAGGCATGTGATGTTAGTTCCATCTATTTAAACTTGTTACAATTGTATTTGTGTGAATCTGATGAAGTTGCCGTATCTACGACAACGAAAAGCGCTTTATTCAGTAATAAACAGGTTATTCGTTTTCGTGTTTTGCTTATCTGTTGGATATTTCATGTTATTAGTTTACCACATAATCTGATGACATGTACTGTCCATTATTTGTTTTTTGTACACATTGTTTATAAACTGAATGTAATAACAAAGAAAATCAAATGGTCTTGTCATGCTGGCAGCTGAAGTTCCATGTTCCTAAAATGCTAATCTGACCTTTGGGTAATACCTACTACAGTAGGATTGCTGCTTCAGACAGAGCAGTATATTTGCACTGCAGCAGTTATTACAACTTCACTTGTGTTAGTTATTATTCAGCTTTGCCACATGAGGATATCATTATTGTCCTCCACCCATTTATTACTACTTAGGTTTATTTTTTTTCAGTGGCTTTACAGTTAGTTTGGCATACTTAGAGGCCATTGACTGGGTAGCAGTAGGAGAAATGCAGATGTTAACTTTAAATAAAATACTTCTATTCCAAATAGCATTACTAGTCATCATCTAGGTTGTAAAATATCTCAAGGCTAGAGGTCTTCTGGTACCCAGGAAATCAGTTTTCCTTCAATTTTCCATCACTGACTGATAGAAAGGAACTGGGGATCCAGTGCATTGTTAAAGTTTTGCTGGCTAGTGCAAGATTGTGGTAACAAGTGTGGGTTAGTATCACACCAGGTGCATGAAGGTGTCATTGCATTTATACTAGAAACCTGACTTCAGCACTCATTCACCTACTATTGTACCATCTAGTCATTCTGTAATAAGTGCATTTGTTATGAAGAAATCAGCAAGGAATTTGTCATCTCCTTTAGATCTGGGTATGGTGGGCATGATAAGTTTTGTGTTCCATGTGGATCAATCACCTTCCCCAAATATGTTCTTAGTGCAGGACCTAAACTGAAAATATCTTGTAACCTACCATACTACAGATAACTTTAGAGTACCTCTACAAGAATTAATGGGCTTTCTCAAAGACTCAGTGCTGACTCACCTTAATATACTAACAGCAAGCTCACAAAAGAGTTTCTCCAAACTCTTGTGGACATATTTATAGATCATCTCCTCTGCACTCATATAAAAAAATACTCACTGTGATAATCACAGCTGGTGAATGGATTATCTACTTTTTGAATTACCAGCCATTCTATTTCAATTTAGGGATGCTCCCAGTTTAGTCACTTGTTACAGAGCTAGCAAAGCTTAAAGGCATAATCAATGTATCCAAAACTGAAGTGACATCATTCCATGAGCAGCTTTTTAGTACAGTGTAGATAATTCACAGCTAGTACTACAAACTTTTAATTAGGCCATCATCAGAGCTGCCTGCCAACTTATCCTAGTTCACATATATCCTGGTTCAGTTGGTGTTTATGAATGCTTGTCTGACCAGCAATTCTGTTTTCTCCAAAGACAAGTACAGAACCTGTGTAACACCTGAAGGGAAAGTTTATACTAGGCAACCATCATTCAGTCTATTGGTCAGAATGTTCATTGGAAAAGGAAACATTCTTCTCCTCGTCTAAAGTTGATCATCATTTCCATGTCTAGGAAATCCTTATGGACCATAGGTAAGCTGTGCAGGTCCATGTGCATAGTGTTCCAGAAAATTCTTTGCTCAAAAGGTCGCCAGTATATAGTCAGATAATGTGACAATAAAACCAAAAGAATGCTGTTAGCATAGCACAAATTAGACCTTGACATGTAGTGACTCTCATTTTGGCTTTATAATCGAGCTTAATATTTATACATTATTATCTGCTAACCTGATCTTGAGGAGGGATTGCAACAGCGCATTAATATTTTCTGAAGCTTTGTTAAGATGGCCATGGATGGTTTTAAGGCCAAAATTATTCTCCAAAATAACTTTAAACATCGTTTTTTAAAATGAATAATGCAATTTAAAATCAATCTGTAGAAGAAAGGGAAGTTCACATAAAATGATGAGACAGAGGCCTCAGTATATTTAAGTCTAATCATTGGCTTGAAACTGTGTAAGACTAAACATTATTTCTTGTGGCATTTTTTGTGAGTTTGCACATTCCTAAGGAACTATCATGGCTTCATCTGTAATCTTCTGTAGAGGGGGTATATTGTTTCTTGGAAAAAACAGCAAAATACATTTCAGAAGGGATTAGAACTTTCATCTCTCTAGTTTATCTAAACTGAGATCCATAAAACGTTTATATTAAGAAACCAGTTAAAGAGATACACAGTAAGTTTTGTTTCAATATATTGTAAAGTAGCATTGCTTTTAAGTAATATGAAAATGTGAAAAAAGAAAATTTCCTTAACTCTATTTAAAAGCATTTTTTTGGCATGTTCCTCTTTTAGAATACATTGTAGCTAATCATCTATCACATTTATTAACAAATATTATACAACGACCACGGTGGTGCAGCGGTAGCGTTGTTGCCTCACAGAAAAAGGTTTTCCTGTTCGATTGTCGGTTGGAGTGCAGGGAGTGCCTTCTGTGTGGAGTCTGCATGTCCTCCCCGCAGTTGGGTGGGCGTTCGAAAGACATGCGTAAATGGGCGTGCCTTCGTTGAAGGTTGAACATCAAACTGGCACCTCGGCGTTCATGAAAATTTACTGCTAATCATTTGCAGACTGGAGTTCCGCTGTGACGACCCCTAACTGGGAAAAGCCGAAAGACAACAGCAACATACAATGACCCCCCCCACCCCCCCAGGTAATATTCCAAAACGTGCACGCTGATTGGTCAGCATGCACATTGTAAATCAGACTTATACTAATGGAAAAAGGTCCAGTGGCCCAGACTTTTTTTTTTTACAGCAATGGAGAATGCAAGATCTCCGTTGCTTTTTAGACACTGTCTCACTATGTTAAAGGAGTTTAACATAGCGAGACTGCCTTAAAAAAAGTAACGGAGATCTTCCTTTCTCCTTTGCTTTTTTTAAAGCTGTCTCACTATGTTAAATGGGTTTAACATAGCGAAACAGCTTTAAAAAAAGCAACAGAGATCTTGCTTTCTCCGTTGCTTCCACCCACAACTCTGATGTACTGCATATGAATAAGCATGTAAAGCAGAACCCTTCCCAGTCAAGTTAATAATTAAGTAAGTTAAGTAATTCATTGTTTGTGTATTTTTGTAGCTGTCTGCAAAAGAGTTATGTTGGGTTATTCTCAGGAATTAGCTACTGTGCTCTTTTGAGTAGTATTCTAATGTGAATCTTTGCATCAGTTTCAGAGGCTTTTAATGTTGGCCTACTATGTTATTATCCTTGTCTCTTGAAAAAATGTTAATCTTACCCAACTTACTAAGTATTTTCTGAGATAATTAAACTTTATCTCTTCTACTACAGCTATTCTCTGTTGTTTGGGCTACTTTTTTGAACTTCAGGTCGATTTGTTTTTAATGGTCATCAGACCACTGATTTACTTTACCCATAGATCAGTCCCTCTGTGTCATCCAGTACTGAGAAATCTAATATTGGGACTTGAGAAATATCTCTTCGTAGTGACATTATTGACCCAGCTGCACTTGGAATGGAGGGCAGAGGATCCTGATGAATTGGTTTCTGTTTATTAATATTCAGTAACCTCTATTCTTAATAAAATTGCCCTTGTTCAAGTACATCCTGTCCCAGGAGTTTCTTGTAAAAGTTTATATAACCATGATCTTTGTGAGATACAGTAGGCCAGGCAAAAGGGTTGAGTACACCTGGGGGAAGTCAGGCTTTTGTGATGACACAATTAGTTTGGGTGCCTATTATTCAGCATGCCATTCAGCAATCACACATAATATGAGAATTCTCTTCTCCATTTAGAGTTCTGCATTGTCAGTCATCCTGCCAGACTTATTCAGTTAATCAGTAGCTTCTGAAATATATTCTTCTTGGGAATCAGGCAGTTAGTGTTAAGGAGCAGAACAATTCTTTGCAGATAAAGTTGACAAAATCAGGTTGTTCCTATCCTTCCACTTACTACCTTCTCTCTGTTTGACAATGTCCTTGTTGTACTACCTCTGGGTTAGTGTTCATTGATGTGTCTGACTATGAGAATATCATGACTCTGGTTTTATCTCTTTGTTCAGTATACTGATGACTGAATTGCTATTGTCCTATAAAGTGTAATGTCCTTCTATTCTTATGTTGCAGTACTCCAAACCCTTTGATTATTTTCTCTTGCTACCTGAATGTCCGGCCAGTATACAAACATTTCCAGTCATTGTAAGTTACGTGGGATGTCTGATGTTGCCATAAAAATGACATCTGCATATACCATACCTCAGAACTTCTCTGCTGCCAGTTGAATGTCAGCCGTTCCTTATGTGCCGGCTATCAGATCGTCTTTTTCAAAGATAAGTACCCCGTTGGGGACATTTTGTTCTTTTGGATCACTGCATGCCTTTTTAGGTTCATGTCACCCAGGAAGACAAAGTGTAGGTGCAGTCATCAGACCCCCCATAAGGAGACCCACGAGCTTTGTCTTTTCTGTTTAGGACCTATACACTACCACAAGATCTGCGCGATCTGTCAGGCCTTTGTCCCTCAGACCCTATGCAGCAGTCTGCACACTCTCAACAATTATTTGGAGGATCAGCATCTTAAATGCTTAGCATTAGCTCTGGAGAGGCATTTCATTAGATGCAGCTGTGATGTTGTTGAAGCTACTGACAGATCTCCTGCATCTGCATCTGTCCTGAGAAGATATTCCTGGTTAAGGTTGCAGCCCTTACCTGATGACATTAGAGCAGAACTATTGGACACACCTCTGGATAACTCTTTCCTCTTTGGGACAAAGGTGGCTGAGTTATTCAAAACTCTACAACAGAAGGGGAAGGAATTATAGGACCTGAAGCACCTGTTTGTTTCTCCTATCCCCAAATTCCACAGGAAATTACCCCTCCAAAATACAATTTATAAGAAAACATTCTGCCCCTCCACCTCTTTCCAGGGGCAGAAAGAGCACCAGGAAGCACAAACTCCTTCCAGACCTGCTCACACCCCGACTCAGAAGCCTCAGTTTCAGAACAGGGCAGGTAGTCTGTCACTATCTGCCATTACTGCTCAATACCATTCCCCTATTCCTAAGGCTGTCTCCCTGTCTGGAAAAATATTACCTCAGAATGGTGGGTCTTATCCATCATAGAAAAGGGTTACTTCATGGCCTGGATAACAACACCTTCCTTGAGGGTGATGTCCCCTTGGTACTGTCATATCTGTGTGATCTATTGCAGATGGGGTTGGCATATTCCTCTGTTAAAACTCACCTTGCTGCTATTTCAGCTTGTTTGCCTCTGGATCCCCCTTTGGCATCTCGATTCCCTGCAACGTTATTCCTAAAGGAAGTGGTGCATCTCAGGCTCCCCAGGAAACCTGCTCCACCACCATGAGACCTAAACTATGTTTTAGAGAAGCTCAAAGTGGCCCCTTTTGAATCAGCTTCTAAGGCCTCTCTGAAACATTGTACTTGGAAAACTGTACTCTTGGTAGCCTTGAAAGCCTGAAGAGAGTCAAAGCTACATGCACTCATGGCTATTTACCCTTTTCTCACCTTCCACAGGGACAGAGCAACTGTTAGGACCAATCCTTTCTTCATGCCCAAAATGGTCAATAAGTTATCCTTAAACCAAGCTATTCACCTCCCCACCTTCTTCCCTCATCCAGAGAATGATGATGAGAGAGTCCTAAACTCCCTTGATGTAGACAGACAACTTACATTTTACCTCGACAAGACCAAGTCTATCAGGAAATCAGACCAATTGTCTGTCTCCTTTCACCTCAGGGCTCTGGGGTAAGCAGTAACAAAGCAGACTATTTCTGCATGGATCTCCAGGGCAATTTTCTTCTGCTACTCATACCATTGGAAATCCTTAGGATCCAATATTAAGACTCATTCCACTAGAGCTATGGCTTCA
This sequence comes from Protopterus annectens, assembly GCF_019279795.1. Classification (NCBI taxonomy): domain Eukaryota; kingdom Metazoa; phylum Chordata; order Ceratodontiformes; family Protopteridae; genus Protopterus; species Protopterus annectens. The sequence continues at coordinate 228,578,557 of NC_056732.1, read as the reverse complement.
TCTAGAGCCTTCGTTAAAGGGCTGGACACTGCCTTCATTTTAGAAGCAGCTACATGGACCTCTGCCCACAGCTTTGCCAAACATTACAGATTGGACCATATTTCCCAAATCTAGATGGGATTTGCCAGGGCAATCCTCCATGGATTCTTAGAAAACAGTTCCAAGCCTCCAACCTCTTCTTCCCTTTCAGCTTTGGCACTCAAGCAAGGGTTTGGAATACTACAACATGTGAATAGGACATAGAATAGTTGTATAAAATCTTACCATAACCATAGATGTCCTTCTCTTCCATGTTGCAATATTCCTTCCCTCCTTCTTCGCTAAACTGTCCCTTCTTGGATGGCACTGGACTGATACAGTTTTCCTGGGACTAGGGTCTGACTATGGTGCTCAGTTCTAAGGTATGGTACTTGCAGATGTCATTTTATGGCCCATGTTCCCTTAGTCAATGTCAGACCTTCCACGTACCTTGCAGTGACTAGAAGCTTTTTTAATACTGGCCGGATGTTCGGGTAGCAAAAGAAGATAACCCAAGGGTTTGGAATACTGCAACATGGAAGAGAAGGTCATCTATGGTTATGGTAAGATTTTACACAACTATTCTTTATAACTTCCGGGAGCTCCTGGGCCAGTGATTTTTACAGATTGTGAATTCTTGCTCAGAAGCGGTTGTGTTTCTAACTTCATTAAAATGTTTCTTATTATCCAGATTCCTAAATAAACTTTCTTCAGACCTGAATAACCTTGAAAACTGCTTGTTTTTTACCATCTACCTTTTGTTTGAAGGGTTGTTGAGAAAGTTATTTAAGGAAAACCATAATCATAGTTGAACTTTCATGTCTCTTGGGTCTCTGTATATCCAGCTTTTGCCGCAGGCATCGTTCAGGGACAACCCTTTTAATAGTGATAACTAAATAACTGTAGGCAAAGAATCACAGGCTATTCCCCATCTTGTTCCTTCTTGATCATTTGGTGCCATTTGATGCCACAGACCATGGGATGCTTCTTGAGAACCTACACACCCATCATTGTCATTGTTCCCTTGTCCTCACTTGGTTTACATCATACATCATGAGACATAGCCAGTCAGTAGTTCTGAGTTTAAATGCATCCCAGAGCTTACCACTGACTTGCAGCAGTTTACAAGGCTTGATTTTGGCTGCTTTGTAGTTCACAGTATTAAGAGTTCCATTTACAGAGGTTTCTGTAAAAAGAAATAGATGTCATTGATGTGAAGACAAAATACTTTGTTATTTTTCCTTTTCAGGTTCTAATTGGTTTCTGCATTGGGCATCCTTGGAGTCTTCCTATATAACATCAGAGCTGGCTGATGCTATTGGGTTACTTGGCTGGGTTGCAGTTTTCCCCATCTCTTTGACCAAAAGCATTAACTTTTATGTTATTTGAGGGACTGGATTTGCTGCCTACAAGGTACACATTTATTTATTTAATGAATTTTAAGATTTCTTCCTCAAGCCAATAACAATCAGACCAACCTCCTTATCTCTATTCATAAAATAGTAGTTCATAGCTTCGTAGGTGTATACTAGGCTAATGACCACTAGGACCCTTATAAGCAAATTTGATGTCTATAGGGGGGTGATTTACTGACTTCCTTGTCTATCAGAGACATAGGCTACAGACCAGAAGTGAAATTCTGATTGCCTATCCATTGGTCCAAGTTGCACTTAAGTAGGGTTAGGGAGGAGCTCTGCTTCACATGGATGGGGAGCCTGTTCCAGGAATGGGAGTTCTCTGAGGCACATATCTGTCTCTCCAACATGTTCTCTTTATGTTGCAAGCAAAATTTCAGTCTTCTGATATAGCAGTTCTGATGCTGTTTGTTATGCAGATATGCAAAAGGTTTATCTAAACAGCATCCAGGGATGCCTTGTACACCAAGCAATGATCACCTCTTAGAAGTCTCTATGATACTGAGTAAAGAAACAGGGCCTTAATGAAATCAGTGTAGGTCATTGTGTTTATTCCTCATATTCTATTTGTAAGGAACCTTTGCGGCTGTTCCAGTTACTGCATGTGTCTGGTCTGGTACATACCAAACGGAGCCTTATACTCTATGATGGGTCTGATAAGGGTAGAGTACAGTGGTATGTTGACCTCTCTGGACCTAGATACCATGAAATTACTTATAAGTGAGCAACACAGAAAGATTTTCTTACTACCTTGGACACTTGCTGGTTGAAGGCTAGGTTGATATCTATATTAGTTCCCAGATTCCTGACTAGTGAATCAGCTTTTAAAGGTGTTATTGATGATGTAATTACCCCGGGTGGCCAACTTCCCAAATGGTACTATAATGCATTTCTTGGTATTGAGTTTTAAGCCATGGTTTTGGCATCAAGCATTTGTATCCGTTAGACATTCCTGAAGGAGGTTTTCTTCTTGGGGGAATTCACTGATTGCCCCCAGTTTACAATCATCTGTGAACTTGGTCAGCCAGAGACCTTTGACATTAGCTTTGACCTCCAAGAAGCAGATTTTGATGAGGAGCAGACCGAGCACAGAGCTTTGAGGGACTTCACAGGTAACTGGCCTCTTTGTGGAGGTGGCCTCACTGATTCTAACCTCTTAGGCCCTATCCATGAGGTAGTTTGCTATCCAGTGAGTTATAAAGGGGTTTATGCTTCGTTCCATAAGTTTGTTGACAATGCTGAGTGCGGTGTTGTACCAAATGCTTTAGCCAGATATAGGTAGGCAGTATGCACCAGTTTCTCCTCATCCATTTAGCTGATCATGGCTCAATTTAAACAAGTAGCCATTATCTTCTCCTTGTTTAGGCTGGTTATAGGGGCATCAGTTATGTTTTACAATGGACTCCCATAAAATGAGAGTCCTGGGGAGTGTATTTGTTTGTCTTAGGAGCTTAGTGACTGGGGCTCCATTGAGTGTGACTGTATGTGTGGTGTTAGGCATTGTTCCTTCTGAGTGCCTTTGGGCTTGTTGAGGCAGCATAGCTTTGCTAACAGGAGGTTTAGGCAATCTTCGTTGGGTAAGTTTCAGCATTAAAGAAGTCAGAGTCCAGCATATAATATGATTTCCTTCATTTAGGATCAGGCTGTCCTGCCTGCTTACATTTTAACTGAAATGTTATAGGACACAGTTAGGCTGCAAGCCTAGCAATCAGAAAGTGCAAAAACACAATGAATATATACTGGCAATTATGTCATTTACAAGTGAGACAACAGTCCCTCTCAACACAACTTGATGTTGCGATCTTGCCTGTTTGCTGGCTTGCTTAGCTAATTAGAGTTAAGATCATAGCTGCATGTGCTATTGTATTTGCATTCACTGATGTAGTACAATAATTGGCTAGTCCACGTGCAGAACAGATCTGGAGTGGGTTTCATCAGACTTGTCATTCAAAGTGGGGACTAATGCTACATGTAAGTACAATTTTACTTAAGCCTGCTACTGCTATGTTTTATTAATATTTTGTGAAAAGAGTAAAGGATGAGCTGGCCAAAGAGAGTGACACCAAGTTCATCACTGTGGCAGCTCTTTTGTTTGTTTTATTTTTATTATTTTTGTTTAGCAGGCAAGGGCACTGATCAAGAATGATCAATTGCAGGCTAAGTCTGAGTGGCAAGCAACACAAGAAAATAAATATTGTACAATGCAATTAAAAGGAAGCATAAAGATAAAAACTTGTACAAACAGTATGATTACAGCACAATTAAAGGTAAACATAAAAACAAAGTTGCAACAACATAATCTGAATCAACCCACTCAAAATTCTGGGTTTTATAGCCTCTTCAATTCTTCCGATTCCTCTTTTCAGACTTCACATGAGTAGAATTCAATGGTTCTGCAAATCTGTTTGGACCCAAGACTGACACCCACTTTTTTCAGATCCTAGTATCGGGGTTTGATAAATGGGAGTTACTTTGGAGGATGAACCAATTATGTCTTAACCCAGGCCTTCCCTTCTCCCTTTCTGCTCTTATTCTGTCTGTAACTACAGTTTCCTCAGACTTTTCATGGGGAGCTATTTCCAGTGGATAGAAAGTTCATGATCTGCGAAACAAATGGGACAGACTAAATCATATAACTATCAAATAAAGGATGGTGGTAATAAATGCTTTGAAACCATCTTTGAACTCAACGACCACTGATGATGATGATAACAGACAACACCACAGCCATGTGGTACATAAACAAACAAAGAAGACCAGATCATAATCCCTTTGTAGACTAACTGTGGTAGTCTGGGACCTAGAAACTCATGACAGCTTTTATCTTCAGGCTGCTTGCATACCGTCAGAGAAAAAAATATTATTGCAGACAAGCTGAGCAGGACCAGGACAGACCCTCACAAATGGAAACTGAACTCAGAGGTCTCCTAAATTGAACCAGTTGTGGGGAACTCCACAAACAGATCTGTTTACCTACATTCTCAATGGACAGATAGACATTGTGTCCCAGGATTTCTTGCAAACAGGCCTTGAAAATAGAGGCCTTCTCATTCTCATGGGCAAGAATGTTCTTGTACACATTTCAACCCTTTCTACTGATACCCAGGGTCATTCTAAAGATTTAGGAGGACTTCTCAAAGATAATTGTGGTAACTCTTTTTTGGCCCCAAGTAACAGTCATTCTTTCTTCTTTTGAAAATGACCAAGAACAATTACCACAAGCTTTCTCACAATTTAGACTTAAATAAGACTGAGGTCATTTGATACACTTGAGCCTACAACTTCTTTAGTTGACTGGCTAGATAACAGTGTTGTAATACCTTTTAGGCACCTGTTTTCTTAAGATGTGCAGTAGGCATTAAAGGAGGCTAAGAAACCTTCTAAGAAAACATCATGTATGGGTAAGTGTAAAAGATTTTCTAGTTAGTGCTAAACTAGGACCCAGGACCCTTTTAAAGCTCACATGCCTCTGTTTCTAAAATATATGTATGAGCTATTATCCTCTGACCTTTCTTACTCATCTATCAAAATTCACCTGATAGCCAGCCATCTCTGCTTGTCTGTCCTTAGATCTCCCTCACTTTCTACCCAGCCTTTTTGTCAAAAGTTTTTTTTCAAAGGGGTTCTGCATATTCCCCCACCCAGAAACCAATCGGCTCCTTCTTGGGATATCAATTTTGTTTTTAATAAACTTAAACTTTTCCTGTTTGAATGAATTCATTGAAGTTCTTAACTTGAAAAACAAGCTCTGACCTCTACAAGAAGAGTACTTGAGGTACAAGCTCTTTTTGTGAGTCAAACATTTCTAATTTTTCATGCAGATAGGATACATTTGAGAACAAACCCTTCATTTATGCCTATAATGGCTACACGGTTCACCTTGAGTTAGGCTATTCATCTCCCTGTCTTTTTTCAAAATCAAAAAAAAGAGAGAAAGGGTTGGGTTTTACTTACACTGGATGTCTACATGCAAATCAGATACTATATTGATAGGACTAAAACTTTCAGGAGTTTAAATCAACTGTTTTTTTTCCCAATCAAATAAGAATAAGAGGACAATTAGTTTTAAAACAGTTTCCAAGTGCTTTTCTCATGGCATTATTTCTTTTTTTTTTGTTATTCTAACTATAACACGTCATTTTCAAGTAAGGTCAGGACCCGTTCTACCAGGGATTTTGCTGCTTATGTAACTTTGCGAAAGAGGTGGACTATAGTATTCTAGAGATAACAACTTGGTCTTCTGTACATATTTTTACAACACAGTACAGATTAGATCCTTTTTTCAGGTCCAGAGCAGGTTTTGCTAGGACTATTCTCCCAGAGGTCCTGGACTCTGATCCTTCTCACCCCTCCTTTCTCTCTAAGCTTTGGTAATTTACCCATATTGTTTAGACTACTGCAACAGTGATGTAGTGATGAACATAGTACAGTTGTGTAAGTTAACTTAAGACAGCATGCAGATGTTCAGATAGATCAGTGTTCCAGTAGGGACACCCATCATCCCCTCCATTCCTCTTTTTGTGTTATGTTTTTTTGCCACGGTGTGGATATTTCTGGTTACCTTTTTATCCCTAGTTTATACCTGAAAGGCAATTTCTAGCATCCTTTATTCTGAGGTAGGAAAGATCTGAAGGTTTGGTACCCTAAATACTGACTGGATATGGCTCTCCACAAGATGTTCAGCAATTAGGGAGTATGGAAAGTGCCCTAAACCTTTTTATGCTGTTTGGTTGTTATATCCCAGATAGGATATAATCCATATAGCTTAAGCTACTACAACAATTAACTGTCTGAACAGTTGCTGTTATGGTATGTTAACTTACACAACTGTAGTGTCTCTCTCTAGTAAACTAGAAAAATACGTTCAATGGTAAAGGACAAAGGAGAGGAAATACTAAGCTAGAAACTACCTAACTAATTCATCATCAGGCCATCATGAGCAAAAGGGATATTGGAATCAATGTCAGTGTGATGTTTATCCCCACTCAGGCAATGCCTGACAGTGGCTATTGGTGCAAACATGCAGAAAGAGGAGGGATTTATCAATATGTGAGACATCAAGATCATGTTAGTTTGTTGAGCTCTAGTCAAACCATCATAATCACTGTGCCAATTCTGGATGCAGAATTCACAAATGGAATTCAAATTCAACTCCTTGAAAAGGTACTGAGGCAGGTTAACAAGATATTAAATAATGCTGTTAGATTCTAGTCATGCAGAACAACTGACCTTTGCCTGAATTCCTTGAGAAGGTTTTGAGGCAGTAGAAATACACTGGACACACTGACTTGTATTAAGGGCTTGAGAAATTGGACTGCTCCAGACAACAACAAATGAATGAACCTTTTCTGAACAATTTAGCCCCTTCTTCTGCTTTACAGTAAAGGCATGCAGGACAGGTTTAAGTATACATCTTCAGGCCGGACGTTCTGTATATAACATATTCCATCAGAGGGTGGTTTAGGCAGATAATGTTTATACCTTAAAATATACAATGAACAAACTAATAGATGAATTTAAGAGAGGATTGCAATGATGTGCATAAAACAATATCCATGGACAAATTGTTCAACAAACAGCCTTTACTGTTTGCAAGATGCAGGTATGTATGAATGAATGTATAAGACAGCAATAGATGTAAGAGAAGCAAAGGCACTGAAGACAGACACAGCACTACCTTATTAATGCTACAGTGCTGTACATCAAAAATAATATTTGTGTGATTCACATGAGCCAGGTTTACATTTTGTTTAAAAACAAAATTATGTCAGTTTTCCTCTCATATTTGTCCGTTGGTCATAGCATACTACGGGGTTCAGTTTTGGGCACACATTAGTTCATTAATTACTGTTAAGTACAATATCAAAAAGTAATGCAAATAATACGCTGGTTGTGTACTTAGGAAAATGAGGATAACAATTTTAATTTTATTTTAAGGGGAAACAGGAGATAATTTTAATTTTACAGGAGATGATTTTAATTTTAAATTAAGGGTTAATAAAAATCTAAGCAAACTATTTCTAATCATTTCTTTGACAGGTCTTTACTTTGAGCACTGCATGCTTATTTGGCATTTACAAACCACATTCATAAAATCTATTTATTCATGACAAGGCATTTTAGTCCAGAGTTTCAAGTGACCTATATTTGGAAACTCAAATTTGTTGACTTGAAGTGTTTCATTACCTTATATTGATTTTACTGTTACAGTTTACTTAGCCTTATTGAAGAGCTTGCTGACCAAAGCAAGGACACTTTATGTCCTGCTTTGCCAGCAAAATATATTGTAGAATATATCTCTGTCATGCATGATGGTTGCAGATGAAGGAAGAGGTCTTGCTTTTGTTTTGTTATTGAAAAAAAGGCAAACATTAGTGGCCTTGTTATATTAACATGTTTGTCACAGCCATTTGCTGTATTTTCTTAATAAATATTTACCAACACAGCTTTTCAGCTTCACATAATCCAATGTCAATAGACTTAATATGCTTTAAATATTAAGGTATTAACTATGCTCTGCCCAGTGAAAATGTTTCCAAATAACTCTGTGCTAGTGTAATTGAATTGTGATACACATTTGTTGTTATTATATATTTTTTGTTGGAATTATGCTAGATATGCTAGAATAAGGATATGCGCAGAAATGTCATGTAAATTGGTCGGAGTATAGATAGAGAGCAGTAGTCATTTGCTTTGTGTATTGGGGTATGTGATTGTTTATATATTCCACCCTTGCACATATGGTTGCAAGTATGTTTGTTAACTAAAAATATAATTAGAAATATCAGTTCTTTTATTTAAACCAAATATATTCCAAAGAGAACTACTGGACACAAAATATATTTTTATTAGCTTGGACAAAAGAGCAGAGCGCTATAGCTGGAAAGTTAAGACATTAAAATGTCACGGAACTGAAAAAGAAGGGCATAGGCTAACATACTGATATTCTACTCTGTTCAAGATTTAACACATACTGGGTCTCTATTTTAAATTAATTTCTGTTGCCCAGAACAGAAAATATAAAAGTCAAATGGTTGGTTAATTCACCAGCTGGGAGGAGTTCACCCATAAATTTGCAAATTCCTAAATAAAGCCCATTTCTGCTTCCTCGGAATAAATCATCTAGATAGTTTTTAATATTAGCCTCACTCAGGAGTTAGGAATACATAAAAGTTAGAATATGATAAAATATATGGAATAACAATGTTGAGTTCACCATTATTCATATCACTGATAAAATGTATAGATTTGGAGTACTCTGAGATAAATGAAAATGTCAACTGTCTTTATGTAAATGGCCAGAATCCAAAGACATTTTTTGAGATCTTATGAGACAGTGGCCATTTCTGAAAGCTTCTGAATAATAAAGACATTTCCACAGTGATTTAGACAGAATTTTAAGATGGAAGTGCCCATATAATTAATGGTTCAGGTAAAAATGACAGAGGAATATCATGCCTGTGTGAATACTAAATGGTAGACCTGTCTTACCAAAGTTGTTCCAGCAGATGTGAAGACACTGCACATGTCATAGTATATCTCATGTGATCTCTGTAGGGCACAGTAAATGATAACCTAGGTGTGCCATTCATAGTTAGCTCTAAGAGCTGTGCTAAATCTTCAGCTAGCTGAAGAAAAACAGTGTGTTAATAGAAAAGTCTTGAAATAATATCAGAGTGCACCATAGGGTGTAATTACTATGATTCTGGTGTGTCTACTACTTCATACTGTAGGATGTTTTTCAGTTTGATGAACAGATTGTGGGCTTTTGCTTGTGTCCAGTGTTCTAGTATCTCTAAAAATAGCTTCTACAGAGGTGTTCTTACTAAATTATTACATGAACTGCTAGAAAACTAAAATCTGCTTTGAAATCTAAACAATGTAGGAGAGTTGTAAGACATTTAAAAGGTAGCTACTCTGACCACATGGAGAATACTGATTTATTCAGACCTACAAAGGTCCTGGCAGATCAGTAAATCTGTAGGCAGACCATGAAGGAAATCTGCTTTTGCTCACCAGTGAGTTTGTGTTGCTTCTTACGAATCCTTTGTAGTACTTAGCACATGTTTGGTCTGTCCTCACTTAGGTTTGGGATGGCTTTTAGTAAAACCCACTAAGTTAGCAGCTGACCTTCTCCCAGCTGAGTTTCTGCAAAAAGCAGCTGAGGCCATTTCCTATCCCGTCTCCATAATCATAAACCGTACCTTGTCAGAAGCCTTCATCCCCTCCATATGGAAAATGTCCCACATTATTCCTCTCCATAAAGGTGGTAGCTCACTAGAGCTAACCAACTACAGACCTATAGCTATACTCTCACCCCTGGCCAAAATTATGGAAAAGTGTGTCCACAAACAACTGATGGAACACCTCACCAAAAATAAAATTCTAGCCAACTCCCAACATGGCTTCAGGCCAAATCACAGTACCACATCAGCTCTACTATCCTTTTCTAATACCATCAATAACTTCAGAAACAATAATAAACTATCATCTGCTCTTTTCTTAGACCTCTCCAAGGCCTTTGATATGGTGAACCACATTCAACTCCTCCATACATTAAAAACTATCACTCAGCAATTCCACGCTGAAATGGTTCCAATCCTACCTGTCCAATAGGCAACAGGCTGTTCTATGGCAGGACAAATTATCTACATGCCTACCTGTTACACTTGGAGTTCCCCAAGGATCTATTCTTGGCCCTCTTCTCTTCACCATCTTTGTTAATGACCTGCCCACAATCACCCCCATGCCACATGCATTCAATATGCAGATGATTCGACTATCATCAGCACTGCCTCCAACCTGGCAGACCTCACTGCTTCAACCCAAGACACCTTCAACCTAATAGAAAAATGGTTCTCAAGTCGACAACTAGTTCTCAACCCCAACAAAACAAAACTACTTACTTTCTCACCCACTAACAAGACTCTTCCCCACCTTCTCTATTACATCCTCCAATGGAATCACTATATCACCAGAAGCTCACACAAAGCTATTAGGTGTTACCATTGATAACTCCCTTAAATTTGACACCCATTTCAATCTTACCATCAAAACCGTCAATAAAAGCTTGGCTCTCTCTATAAAGTAAAACACTTTCTCACTCCTCACGCTAAAATTACAATTGCCAGCACACACCTACTATCAACTCTTTTCTATGCCTCCCCTCTTTACAAACCTAAACAAGACAACCCTTAACAAACTTGCTTCTTGTTACAATCACATAGCTAGATTTGCCACAAATTCCACCTTTAGAACGCACCACTGCACTAACTTGAAGCAACTAGGGTGGTTAGAGTTTTCCAGCCAACTCCATTTCAACCAACTCAAAATGGCTCACCAGATACTGTATCACCCAGAGAAAACACCAGCTCTGAAAAACATCATTCACCCCTATATTAACCTGCAATCTTTACGCTCCTCCAATAAGATCTTAGCTCAAACTACCAAAGCCAATAATTCTGCTGGGGATTCTCTATTCTCAAACTTTGTAGGTAAAATGTGGAACTCCCTACCGACCATGCTCACCTCAGAACCCTCACTCCTACAATTCAAAAAAAAGCTTAAACCCCATCTCAATACTCTCTGGCAATGTCCCTGTTCCAAACCTGATTAACCACTATCATTTACCCTTCTCTTACCTCACTATCCTTAACCGCTTTTTAACAAGGCGCCTCACCTTTGTAACTGACCTATGTTTTTTTATATGCTGCTGTTGTTTTTTTTCCCAAGATGTGATGTATCTTTATATTGTATTTAGAACTCAACTATCTTCCTTTTTTTGCATTAACAATGTTCATATGTCTGTTATGTACTTGGAGCTTTTGTCCCCGGGCCTCCGCTGAAAATGGACATGTATCCAGTCGGACTCTCCCGGTTAACAAATGTAAAATAAATAAAAATAAATAAATAAAAAATAATACAAACTTACTGGTGGTCCTGGCTCATACTTTTAGTTCCCTGAAATACATTAAATAGACTTATCTTCCTAAATGGGAAACATCCAAATTCCAAGAATTGCTTGCTGAGTTCTCTAATGAAGTATGGTGGGTTAATGACTCTAATGCCTCTAAAACTCAAGAGGTTATGATGAGTGCGTTAAAGAGACAGAAAAGTTATATATTCTTGTATTGCAAAAAGTAGACCTAATTAAGATTTACCATTAGCTAAGGTAATACTGTACTCAAAAGTATTATGTATTCTGCAGTCATTCAAATTTTACTACTTAGCAAATAAGTAATTAGTGGAACAGGTAGATAATTTCCCTTGTATTTGGACCCTTAAGATCAAGAGGTGCAGCTGAGTGTACTAGTTTTCACAAAGAATAGACGCCCGGCACTCTCATGGTTTTCCATGTGCTCAAAGGCACATAACAATAACCTTTCATTAGAATGATTACACAGGGCATATGCTAATTTTAGGGATATAAGTAGATCTGTTAAAGGGCAGCAGCTAGCATTGCTGCCTCACAGCAAGAGGTTCTCCAGTTCAATCCTTGGCTGGGGTGCCTTCTATGTGGAGTCTGCATGTCCTCCCTGTGGTCACGTGGGTTTCCTCCAGGTGCTCCGGTTTCCTCCCACATCCCAAAGACATGCTGTAGGTGGATTGCATCCTCTAAATTGGCCCTAGGCATGAGTGTGTGCATGTGTGCGCCTTCCGTGGAAGATTGGGCACTGGGGGCTGGCAACTCGACACCGTAAAACTCCACTGCCAATTAGGAGTGGACCGATGATCCACTGTGGCGACCCTTAACCAGGAAAAATCTGAAAGAAGAAGAAACAGAAGTAGATCTGTTAAAGCTTTGGTGGATTGTGTGCTCTTATAAGTCTTCCATGCAGACAGTGCTGTTGACTTTTTCCAATTAGAAGTTAAAAAAAACTTTAGTTAGTATCAAAGCATGAGTTGTGAATGTGGTCACTGAAGTGCTATTCTTTGAAGAGGTGAATGGTAGCTATAACCTGCCCACTTCTGATATTAGCTCTTATTACCAGGCTAAACATTATTCAGGGAATAAAATTAGGGAATCATGAGTGCTCTTTTATCTACTCATAGCTGTTATGAGACTTCTGAAGTCTTATGACAATTCTTGGGAGTAGAAAGTGTTAAGCATTTTATTAATTAAACTGATTTTCACTCCAATGTGTATGTATATTTATGTGTGAGTATGTTTTTTTTTTTTTTATTATAAGTTAGTAAGGTGTGCAGTCATATGGCCAACTTTTCCTATCTGGGAATTCCAATCAACTTTTCTAGTCTGTGGTGCGAGTCAGGTGGTAATGGTCAGATCAGCTTGCTGGCACTGTGAGGCAGCCTACCATCTCACTAACAGAGCACTGTCCACCCCCTGCATCAGCTCTTCAAAGCAGTGCTATGTGCTGCTCTCTGAAGTAGTGTGCCTCTTCTTGCTGAATTCCCCTTAGCTTACTATATGACTGTACTCAGAAATGTGGGCTCACTGGACTCAAGCTCAATGTGTTGTAGCACTTAGTATTCCCACTAGGTGTCACTAGCATGAAAATTCAGAGTTAAATGCCTTTCTTTCCCCAGGATGAGGGAGGCAACATGGCTGCTCAATTTCATCTTCCCCTGTAAGCTCTTACAGGCTTATGACTTACTGTTCAAACTCAGGTACTTGCAGCATATCCACTGTCTTATCCTTCTGTATCATTGATTTGGCAATGAAGTAATTGTTTTTAGGTTTGACTACAAATAGCAGCTGCTACTTGACATTTATATCTGCAAAATACTGGAGGGCCTTAATGAGAATATGCCAAACTGAAAGTAGGGAGGCAGCTATAAGAGATTAGGGATGCACAATCTAAAACCATCTTGAAGTAGCATCATTGCCTAAGGTTTTGGATGAATTATGTAACTCAAGATGCAGAGGATGGACTGTATGGATAAGTGGATGGCAGGAAAGAAAATGTCAGAAAAATTGTGGAATTCAAGGCTGAGTGCAAAGGTTCTGGTCTGTCTTGAGGCTCATGCAGATCTGGAGGTGAAAGGAAGAAATGATAAATAAGTTCTACAACCTTTATCCTGACTTCATATGATTTAGGTATGACATGACCCTCTTGTTGACTTCCAAGAGTTTCCTTTGTATACTTTTCTTCCTTTTGAAGAAAAATGAAAGGAAGTGACTCACATAATTTTGGTAATCAGAAAATATAGTTAAAAATTGTGCCAGATAGCATTTATGAAGAAATGTTCTTTTACCCAGCTAGGAACAATTTAAAATGGTAAAGGTATTTTTGAGGTTTTTATAATTTAACATAGAATGATACTGACATCTGCCAAGGAATATGTCATGGATTCATTTTAAATCATGGACAATGGCTCTTAAATGTTTTTGTTTAGTATCATAGGAGGATACTAGGTTATTGACCCTGAGGCCCTTATATGCCCAGCCAAGAATTTAGCCCATGTTTAGACAAGTCAGTACTCAGAGCCCCTGTCCATCAGGGACACAGGTGGAATCCCAGGTGTGTATTTTCTCTTTCCTGTCCAATTATCTGGGTTGTGCTTAAAAAGGGATAATAAAGTACTCTACTTGATGTGGAGATGGAGTCTATTCCACAGATGGAGGTGTCTCTGGGACACAAATCTGTCCCTCCAACAATTCCTATTGGTGTCACAAACCAGAGTGAGGTAATTTGTGCAGGTTACTCCAGTGGAGCTTCACTTGCGGATATGCAGCAGTCCCATCAAGGTGGGGTCTGAAATTGTTTTATATGCCAAACAAAGGTCACCTCTGAAGAGTCTGTATGAAACTGAGTAGAGGGACAGGGCATTTAGCCCATCTGTGTTAGGCTCAATATATCACGTTAGCTCATTTCATTCTCAGTGACTGTTTCCTAAAAACATTGTATATTCACATTTGAGTCATATTACTTTAGACTGTAGTGTTACTTTGGAATACATGTATTTATTTATTTATTTATTGTAATTGTTTACATGGTGTGTCCAAAGGGGCCAAGCACATTCCCTTTTCATCAGAGGCCCATGGAAAAAAGTTTCCTGAAAGATGAAAAAAATATGTATACAATGCATCACAGTTGTACTGGCATGATAACTAGGTAGAATTTTTTTACAGTACATCATAGCAGAGCTACCATAATAATTAGACAAACTATCTGCCAGATAAAATATTATATACTTAAATACAAACATATATACAAAGTAAACATTTTTACACTAAGGCAAAATGTTACTTTAGAAATCAGGCAGTAAATGCCAAAGCAGTATTCAATAGTTGTTGGTTCCAAAGTAATGGTACTTTGATGTTAGGAAGGTAAATGGGTTGAAGGCATTTGTGTTGAATGTGAACTTGTAAGTTAGATAAGAGGGGAAGATATGATAAGAGTAGATTAGTCATGAATGGTAGTAAGAAGGAGAGAGGAATATCTAAGCAGAAAGCAGAGATAGGATAGTTGTTAGTTAGCCAGTTGGGAGTGAGCATTGACATAATCTAGCATTTAGGAGATGACCATGGAGGCGTTTTTTATTGTTTATTGCATTAAGTGAGCTGAGGATAGTATTCAATATTTTGGAGGTGTAACTGGAGTAAAGAGTTCCACTATTTATATTGTTGTGTCAGGAATTTATCTTTAGAGCAGAGAGGTCTGCTAGGATTATATCACTGCAGGAGGGTATTCAGGGAAGAGCTCTCATTTATATGGTGAATGGTTATATGGAATGATTGTTTTTTAGCTGAAGAAGTTTAAGACAGTTTGGGAACTCCATCTAGTTTATTTTTTAGATTGCAAGGTACTGACGGGATCTCTTATGCAAATTAGCAGCAAATTTGGCAATTTTAATGTAGCATTGTTTAAGTCTTCCTATGAAGCTGTTGAGGAGGTTAGTGAGGATATGCACAGTGTATAGGAGTATTAGTATGAGATAATAATGTACAGTAGATTTATGACCTAGGCCAGTGAGAATCGATGTAGATGTAGCTGGCTTATCTTGTGTCCAGTGCACATTCTCCATATAAGCACCTCACACCCCTAATTTGTTCAAGTGAATGAAGAGAGGAAAACGGTCTTTTGTCTCTTTTATTCCACCTTTGCTTTGCTACTGAGAAATGACTTGACTTTGTATAGAGTTCAGAGCCTTTGCTAAGTTTTCTTTATAACATCACTTATATAAATATCATACTTGAGCTTATCATTAATTGATGCACCAAGTAACTTGGTTCAGGAAGCCTAATGAAGTTTAATGTTTTGAGCAGAAGAAACATAAAATTATTTGAGGACTGGTTTTAGAGAGGAATCATCAGTTTATTTTACTTTATTTTTTAGCATTAAGTATAAGGAAAGTGTTTTCTTATCTATTGCTCTACTGCATTGTGGTTGTTCTGAGTAATGATCTGTAGCTGTCTCAAGGAGGGCACAGAGGGAACGACTTTACAATTATCTGCATGTATGGTTTACTATGTAAAAACAAATTATTTTCCCTATACCTATGTGTTCAAAGTTTTTCAGTCTCTGCTTTGTCTGTACATTTGTAGATATTTTATTTAATTCTTAAACTTGACTGCCATGAGCTTCATTTGTAGCTGAATATGTTCTGGTTTACAGGCAAAAAATAAACAAGTAATAAGAGTGTACAAAATGTATGTATTCTGTATGATCCAAAAAGAGTAACAAGTAAAAATAAAATTAAAAATATATTCAAAATCAGAAAGAAGGTTGTGCACATAAGTAGAAAAAAAGAGAGGATCTGGAATAGTCCACTGATTTATACTGAGGAAAAAATCTTAAGCACTCTTGAAGGTCCTTTTAGAAATCCCTAGAAGGAGCACTTACCAAGATAGATTAATGACACTGTGATAGTGAAGACCACACTCAGTATAATAAATATTACCTCCCACAGCATACTACAACTATGAGAATAATGTTATCATACATCTGTGCAACATTACAATTTTAACATTTTTAAAACCCCTGGAATTGTACTGCACTAGTTTTACCCAAACACAGTGTAACGTGTATGTAAAGACATACATAAATACAGACAGACACATTACATTTTAGATGTATGTGTTTCTTAAGACTACAAAATCCTTTCAGTAACTGCCTCAGTTAAACATTTGAAAACCATCAATATATTTCAGTATATTTCAATGACAAATCATTTGGCTGTGATGTGATTTATTTATTTCATGCAGTATTATACAAACATAGTAGCATCATTAACAAAACACCTAAATAAAATTATACTGTTTTATTCTGGAATATAATCTCATAATGAAATGTGTTTATTTGTTCTCTTGAATCACTGTGTTTGGCTCTTTCACACAAATGGGTGGAGATATGACTGCAACCCCAGTGATCCAAGCATGGCTAGTGATGCCAGATGTTGGAGATACTGGCAGGGAAAAAAGGGAAGTGAGAGAACATTGTCAGGTCATTCATTCTTGCAGATGGGGTGGTCACAAAGTCTTGACACATGAGCACCATCTGTAGAAAAAAAAAAGTGCTGGATTTGTCCTGCCAAGTTGTACAGACGTATTTCAGGTATCTGAGGTGTGCAGAGATATGCAACCTCACATCCTAGCATAGTAGGATTTGCTACCACAGTGAATAGTTAAGCTGACAGACAAAAAAAAAAAACAAAAAAAAAAACAATGTAGGACTTTCAAAAAAAGTCAACCTACCAACACTATCAGCTCACCAATGTCTCACTTGATCTACTTAGACATTTTGAGAAAATTTGTCAATAAGGTAATTTGGGGGCTAAATGGTTTGGTAAGGATGATAAGAAGAAGTGCTGCTTAAGATGCTTTTAGTTACCCATGTACACATTATTATTGCAAGCATTTTGAATGGCTGTGCATTGCAGTTTAGAAACACTGCAAAAAGCACAGGTACAGGCAGTGTCATTTTGTACTCATTTATTAACTGGATGGTACAAGAACACATACCTGAAAATACCCGAGCACTAGTTACTGATTAATGAAAAGGCTGTCAGGTTAGGTGTTCTCTATACTCACTGGTTTGACTGAGAAATATTGTACTTGGTACATCTTGTTAAGGATGGATATGCAGGGTGATTCTATCCTATCACCTCAGTTTCAAATAGAGCAGTTTTGTGAAGTTCATTAGTCAGATGCCTGAACCATAGCACAGTCATCCTATGAGCATTGCATTCCCATAACCACCACCACCACTGAGGTGATAATGCAAGCCATATGTATATAGACTTACTGCCATTCTTATGCAGCCACTAATCAATATGTGTAACTATGTCCATTATGTCTCATAAGATTTCATGGTATGATTCAAAAATATTTTCATCCAGTATTGATATATTCAGAATAATTTAAGATATATCACAATCTCATTATACTGTAGTGTATTTCATTTGAGTCTCACTTCTATATAGTCAGTAGTTTATTTATGCCTTTGTGCTATAGCACAAGGTGTTCTGTGCTCATGGCACAAACTGTACAATCATCACTGGAGCATTTTTGTGAACTGTGCAGACAATACAGATTTTCATTGACATTTATGGGGATCTGGTATGTTCCTCAGCTCTCTGATTATGTATCTTTTTTCTACACTGCGACGTATTAGCAATTAGTTCAATAACACATATTCAGTGTTATGGATGCTTATAACAGAACTTGCATTTGTTCAGCTTGTCCTGATAACTGGGGGGCAAATGAATACTTTGCTGTTACCTTTTCTGGTATAGATACAAGATTTTTCACTCCCTGACCCTACTCAGACACCTCAGTTTAGGATCATGTACTTAGTGCCATTTTTTACCAGACTTTGGAGATGCTGCCCCTGTAACAGACAATACATTACAGAGCAATAAGACAACCAGGGTTATGTAAAGAGTATTACTAGAAGAGTTGAACACCGTTTGATTAATTTGTATAAGACTAGCATTCAGTCCTTTCTGTTGAATATAACACTAATTTTGTGTATATACTGTTGGTGAGTTGAGGAGTTTAAAAGCAGTTCAAAGGATATTTACTGAAAGAGTAAATTCTGGTTTTGAACTACACTATATGGAAAGATGACAATGTCTTTATTTAGTTTACATTATTTATATTAATATAGAAAGCTTTCAAAGATAAGCAGCTACAGACAGTTTTGGATATGGATACTTATACAAGAACTCATACACATAACAACTTAATTTTTTGCATAAATTGAATAAATCCAAAGTGAAAAGTTTGTACTTAACAGAATGGATGCCACTTATGTGAAACAAGTTACCAGAAAGGATGATTTATTCTGAATTAATAAGCAACTTTAAAGTGAACTTGAACACTTGGGTGGGTAATTTTGTATTTGATCCAGGTCTAAAAAGCCACTGTTCCTTGATGGCTTCAGGCCTGACCACTAACCAAAGTTATGAACTTATCAGCTTATGAATTCCCTTTTCATGTGAGTAGAATCCCAATGAATGAATAGAGTTACTCATATTAGAACAGAGTCACTGAGGCAAGCTGACATATCTTTTAATGATAAATGGGGGGTTATAAAGCTATAGCCATTTATTTCTCTACAATGCAGCATGATCCACTGCTTGTTGAACTGGACAAATAAAGTGGCTTTTGGACATATTTATATCTGGCACACACATTGACTTATTTTTATGAATGTTGCTTCACTGAATGATAAAGTTTAAATGTACAAGGACCATGAGGGCAGATTTCCCCTCTGATGTAATAAATATTTATATCTGTATTGGCTTCTGTTGCCTTTCATTATACATGCTGCTGTTGACACTCATTTATTTGTATGCTTTCCATGCCACATCCTAGCTATTACCAGCTGTCATTACTTCCAGTTTCATGAAAAAAAAGATATCCATTGCTATAACAGTTTGGCATACCCACTGGATTAGCAAGTAGTGCATGTGTGATGGTAAGGTACTGTGGATATCACAAAGCAAAGCTAGGTTTGTTATAATATGGGATATGTTGGGTAGGGTGGTTCCCATAGGCAGCATGTTGCTGGCAATAGACAGCATAGATATGACAGAAAATACCCTTGAATGTCAGGATATGAAAGCTGCAGCTCTGTGTGAAGTCAACTTAGAAGTCATAAGAGTACCTCAGCAAGTGTATGTAGGGATGGCACAAATAGAAGAGACACGCTGAACACCTTGGGTTGGATTTGTGCTCATCTCTGTACAGCGTGGGTTCTGTGGGTAGTAACCTCTGCACAACTCAGATTGGGTGTGTAGTAACCCTTTCATGGCTTGGGTTGGGTATGTAGTAACCACTGCATTGCTTGGGTTGGTGGTGTGTTAACCACTGCACAATTTGGGTTGGGTTTGTGGTAGCCATTGCACAACTTGGGTTGGGTATATAATAACCACTGCACAACTTGGGTTTGGTGTATAATAGCCACTGCACAACTTTGTTTGGGTGGGTGGTAACCACTACACAACTTGGGTTTAGTGTATAGTAACCCCTGTACAGCTTGGGCTGGGTGTGTGATAACCACTGCATAGTTTGAATTTGGTATAATAACCACTGCAGAGCTTGGGTTGGGTGTGTGGTTATCACTGCACAGCTTGGTCTGGGTGTGTGGTAACCACTGCACAACTTGAGTTTGGTGTATAGTAACCACTGCATAACTTGGGTTGGGTGTATGGCAACCACTACACAGCTTCAGTTTGGTGTATAGTAACTACTGCACAACATGAATTGGGTATATGGCAACCCCTGCACAACCTGGATTGAGTGTGCAGTGACTATTGCCAGCTTGGGTTCGGTGTCTAGTAACCACCACACACCTTGGACTGGGTATGTAGTAACAGCTGCACAGCTTGGGTTGGGTGGGTAGTAACCACTGCAAATACTGTGCTGTGTGTGTGGTAACCTCTCTGCAACTTGTGTTGGGTCAAGAGTGTGGTAATCATTATATGGTTTGTGCTAGTGTTGGGTGTGTGTGTGTTGTAACTCTTGCAGTAATACATATTATGTCATCACTGTGGGCTGCATTATATACTCCCTTGCAAGAGGTGCTGGCTGTAAAATTGCTTCTGCAATGTTGGAATAGGACTTTACAGTCTGCCATGTTGCTGTGTCTGGTACTGTACTCTCAGTGGAATGCTTCTTTATGTGGCATATATGCTACTGACCAGCTGTGTCTGTACTCTGGTTTCCACCTCTACCATTAGTGGAGCATCTCCCGGAACCTGATTATATTTAGTTTTTCCCAAGAACATGCTACTGTATGGACTAATCTCTTCATGAATATAATAGCTTGTGGTATGTGGTCCCCCCATTTGCCTATGGTTTCATCTTTGTTCCCTCTAATATATGTCATACTACACTATGGAGTCCCGCTCTTACTTTATGCCTTGCTGCACTGCTTGCCTATCCATTTCCTGTCAGTGCACTGTTACCATTGTTGTTTTTTGCACTGTGTTCTGCCTTCTATACATGCTTTTGTATGATGTGTTGCATGTGCTCTCCTCTGATGCACTGCTTGATGCAGACAGTAGTGCATAGCATATTTTGATTTTGCATTTTCTTTTTGTGTTTCATTTCTTGCTTCTCTGGCTTGCATGACTTGGTTAATCTGCTTTTATGCACACCTCTTGTTTATGATACTTCATACCTACTGTTCCACAAACATTTTTGTGTGTCATGTACAGTTATAACACCTGCTCCAGATGCTGCTCTTAGACTGAAGCTACTTCTTTCTTTGGCCTCTTTAGTAAAAGAGCTATTAGCTTAGGGGAATGAGCCCATACATATCTTGTTCTTTTTTCCTGTGGTTTCATGTGCTGTCTCCTATTCTTTTTGTTGAATAGTTGCTCTTGCACACTGTTTGGTAGGTGTAAGCCTTTTTGTGGCATGTAGCTTCCATTTATGATGCTTAGACTCATGATGATACCATTGCAATTCTATAGCACCATAAACCATAGTCAGAAAGTTTAGAGTTAGATGATCTCAGTTCCTGTGTAACTGTATTTAAGTTTTTGGGTCACTTTCTCAATCAGTTATTTCCTCTTAAATTAAGAGGAGTGCAGTTTATCTTTCTTATAACAATCAGGATGAATTTTCTTTTAACATTATGAGGTAAGGTCAGTATTTGCTGTCCACAAACCAGTGGGTGCTTGCTGTTATCTGCAGTGCAGGTAACCTAAATTCCAACTACAGTACAGGAGTTGGAAGGCCAGTTGTGGGAGATGTAATGAATGGATTTGCTCTGGCCATTATTTGGTTATTTCCAGTTTGATGACCAGGGAAGTCCACTAGGCCAAGCAGAGCTCATTTTCAGTGGAAGCCCATGGAAAAAGCTCCAAAAACAGTTAACAGACTATAACATAAGTAAAGTATGGAATATACAGTATACAAAAGCATAAATATACAATTTAAAATACAAAATCAGGAATTATACATTTAAAAAACACAAATGTTAAAATATAGATAAAGTCAAAACTAATACAGATAATATAATTAATAGTACAAGTCATAAAGTGTTTATACAAATTTAGTGTTTGTTCTAACAATAATGTTAATGTTCAGAGGTGATAATAGATGAGGCTGAAGGGAGGTTTGAAAAAGACAACAGTGTAATTTAGGTGGGAAGGGAGCAGGAACAGTCCCAGTTTGAGGTAAGGTAAGAATGGAGGAGAAGTTTGAAATTAGAGTGGTTGTGAGTACAGCAGAAGGAGGGCGGAGAGAATTCCATAATTTAGCTAAGGAGTGTGATAAAAGTAATTGGCCAGGTGGGCGAAGGGGTTTACAGATTTTAAGGAGGTCTTGGTTTCTGGATCTAAGAGTATGACTGGAGAGGTAAGGAGTTAAGATAGATGAAAGAGAGGAGCAGATGGAGGGTTTGAATATAAATTTTCTTTTAATGATAGGATAGGTGAAGTGGAAGCATTTGGATTTTGCTACTTTTCAATCCACCAGTAAAACCTAGTAGCTGTGTTCAATAAGTCAAAATTGTGGCGAATATTGATACATGTCCACATCGGGGTTAAGCTCATAGCAAGGTGTGTGCACTGCACAGACATCAATGCATGTTTAATTATTGGAGGGATGGGTCTAAAAAAGGATTCCTGCCTACTAGGATGCCTTCCTGTCATATCCAACTAAACCTTCTCCCCTAGGATTCAATGTACATTTCTTCCAATGGCAATGCGTCATCAATCTGGAATGAGTCATCAGTCTGGGAAGTAAGCTGATCAACCCTTTTGTGATGCTAATAGAGGGCATGAGATGTACTGAGGAGCCATAATGCAGGTTATAGCTAGCTGCTGTTGAAGAAAAAATACAGTGAAAATACAATGAGAAAAAGATAGCCAGAGTTTATTATACTACATTCTTAAAACATTATATGTTTTCGAAAACTGACTTTTGACATGGTAGTCATCATTTTTATTGTCTTCTTAAAAGTAAGCAAGTTTATCAAATAAATAAACAATATGCAAAAGAATGAGCATTGCACTTTGACAAATAAGCATTGCAAGGTAATCATTTGAAATTGTGTATGTTTTCTTACTTTTTCCAAACAGGTCATTTCCCGTAAGAAATACTTCTACATCCTAGTCTCTATATCTCTCTAACAATACCTCCTCCTCCTCCCCCTAAAACAGTATATATTTTGGCAAGGACTACTCTTTTGATACTTACTGATGATATTCTAGTGAATAAGGACCAAGGCAGCCTTGGACAAGCAGTCTTTATAGACCTCACTAAGGCCTTTGACCCTGCTGACTACACGCTACATTTCCACAAACTTGCTGACACTGGCATTAGTTCTGATGACTCAGCCCGGTTCTAGTACTTCCACAGCAACAAACACTTCAGAATCAGAATAAGGCCTTGTACTGCTGGAGATCCTGCCTTACACAAAGGAGTTCATCAAGGCTGTATCCTTGCCCCAACCTTCTTCCTCACTGTTGATTAAGAAATTTCTGTAGGAACCCCCACAAATACCCTTGATGTTACACTCTAATAACATGGTCATCTAGTCGCCTAACCACACGACTCTCAATTGGTCAGATCTAATTCCACAGTGGACTACATTCCCTTAAACAGTGTATAATCAACTAAAATGTAAATAGCCACATCTCCAAATGGTTTAATTATTATATATTTGAGCAATGCACCTATGCAATCAACTATAAGAATTAACTATACTCACTTTAAATACAATTTCCAGCATTCAATCTTACAACATAACTAGCATTTTTAGAAACTGGTTTCACCTTTATATTCTGCTGTTCCTCTTCAATATTTTTTTCTGTTTTGACAAATATGTAAATATGAGACTTGTATACAAGATACCACGAATAAGCAGTACAGA
Organism: Protopterus annectens; assembly: GCF_019279795.1. NCBI lineage: Eukaryota > Metazoa > Chordata > Ceratodontiformes > Protopteridae > Protopterus > Protopterus annectens. Next base: position 228,554,829 of record NC_056732.1, on the reverse strand, counting down.
TATATCAGCTTGCTTTATGAGTCTATGTCATGTTCACAGGTTCCTACTAATCTATTAGCCTGCAGGCTATTACAAGCCCAGCCAATAATCAATGGTCAGAATCAAATCCTATACCTTGTTATTCTGAGATAAATACCTTAACCATTATGCCAACCCCTTCCCCCATTTTAATATGCTGCTCTTTTTATGACTCAGTTTCATGTACTATTGTAACTGAAGCTTTTTTTCCTGGGCCTCTGATGAAAAGTGGCTCAATGCCAAGATGGATTTTCCCAGTAAATTATGGGAAATACATAAATGAATAAATAAAATAGAATAAAATAAAATAAACATCCTTCAAATACCTTGGGATTTGGCTAGACCAGACCCTTAAATTTCATTTTACACAAAGAAAACAAGAAACAAAACTAATTCCATTTTCTTCCTTGTTAGGAAAATCTCTTCTTACTTAGCAGCCCTCACTACAGCTGCCTACATAAGGCTGTTCTCTTGACCCAAAGCATCCAAGAAAAACTCCATCTTGCAAATCATCACAAATAGAACTTGTCACTCTATCTCAAATACATCTGACAATTCCAACTTCAAGAACACCACTGATTTACTATTTTCAAAGTCAAATGGCATTTTGTCAAATAGGCAACAGACATCTTATAGAAATGCAGCACTTGTGCAGCTTGAAACATACTCCCTTCTTGCTACTAAATACACAGCCAAACATTTCTCCTACAACCTCAGAAGTCACTCTTAGGCAGCATCCAAACTGCAGCCATATAAATCTGAAATACATTGCATTGACCATATATTTTCCACATTAAATCCCAAACTCTAGGACACTCTATCCACCTGAAAGAACTGTCTAATGAGTTCAAATTCAGATTAAGAAGATCTCCATTAACAAACAGAATACAGGCACTTTTAAGATGAGCCAGATCACCTAACATCTTAAGATTTACTCTACCCTATTTCCTTTTCCTCTTGATCCCTACCTACTCTTCTAAGCGACTCTCCTATAAACCATAGCTGTAAATCTACAGAGGAATGCCTCTACTAAACTGTAAATGTTGCATTACTTTTCAGCTAAAGTATTATTTTGGTATAATATTGCTTTTTTTGTATTTATTTCTTTTGTTGTGAAGTTTTCACCAGAATTGTGTCTGAAATTGATTATTTGTGACTAGTGCAGTATGCTGGCAAACAACAAACATACATACTTATATAAATAAATAAATGCATGAATAAGCAAAACAGTATATAGATCTAAACAGTGGGATAATCAAGGTATTTGGTTCATATAAGCAGACTTACTGACTAGCACAATCAGAATAAATGACTAGAACTACTTCATCATGTTAGATACTACCTTTAAAAAAGGAAGATAAGAAGAAGTAAAACAGAAAGCTAAGAAGCAGTGGTTGATGTCCTTCTATTCTCATGTTGCAGTATTCATTATAGTAGGGATATGGCTGCCTGCAGTACCGTACATCTGTCCAGTATACCAAAGTCTTCAGTAAAGGATACGTGGGTAAAGCATCCTAGTGCCATAAACCGATGTCAGCTATAAATGTCACATCTGCACATACCCAAGTCAGAACTTTCCTGCTGCAGTGATCGTCAGACGTCCGGTCACCAGCTAGAGGTGTTTACTGTATGTTTGCGATTGTTCGACTGCCCACTTACAGATAAGTTGATTTATTCTTACCTTATTGTTAGCATTTTACTGTATTCCAGCTTTTCATGACTTCTAGGAAGAGCAAGTGTGCTTGTGGAAGACAGACTCCACAAAAGGACACTCGCAGCCAGTGTGTTTTTTTGCTTAGAGGAAGAGCACAATTACAAGAACTGTGTTATGTGCCAATCATTTGTCCCTAAGATCCTTAGAAGTTGTCTAACTTCCTTGAAAATATATTTAGAAAATCAGAAACTCTGATGCCTGGCTTAGGTATGGAGGGTGAGGGAGGTCCGTCGGATGAGCCGCCTAAAAAGAAGGCCAAGAGAGCTAGGCCGGAAACGCTTCTGCACCTCAGACATCCACCGAGTCTCTTGAGGCAAGTAAGAGTCCGGAGACTCCTCGATCTCAGATTTACCTTCTGAGACGGGAACATTATTGGACGCTGGTTCAGCGCAAATCCTTGCTATGTCTGCTTAGGTTTGTGAGCTATCAGAGCCTAATGGCAAGAGGGAACCACTGCTCCTTGATTCTGATAGGCCTTCCACTCCTCTCTCTACTACTCTGATGTCAGCCATGTGGCCTGCTAAATATCCAGGCCCTCTCAAGAAAAAACAGAAGCTACTGACTGGGAAGTTTTCTCCCAAAACTTGTTCAAGGCCTTTCAGTCTCTTTAACAATCTCATCAGTAAGCTCCTGTCTCTGACCCCTATTTGGTTGAATCTGAAGAGGACACCTCCTTATCTGATGAATCTCTTTTTTATTCATCTCAAATTGAATCTCCTAAGGAATATTTTATCCAAGAAGAGGATTCTTTGGCACTTGATTCTCCTGGTAAAGAATTTTCTTTTGGGGACACTATCAATTTAATGAGACAACATTTCCAATGGGATGTTTCAGAAATTTCTAACACTAAAAGAAGGTATTTTGAACTGCTGTAAATGGACCAGCCTTCACCCTCTGCTGTCCCTCCTGTGCAATCAGCCTTTCTGGATGCCTTCCAAGCAGCCTCCTAGGCTCCTGAGTCTCAACCCCCAGCTTCCAAGAGACCTGATAAGTTTTATAAAGTTCCCGCTCAATCTCAGTTTCTCTTCAGAAACCATCCAGCAGACCCTGCTGTTGTGACAGTTTCTTCAGACAAATCATCTAGGCAGCTACCTTCTACTTCTCTGTTCTCTACAGACAGAAAAAGTAAGGGCACGCTGATATAGATCAACACTTGCAGTTGCAAGTGAGTCTTAATGTCCCCAAATGTGGGGCTAGCAGGCACCGTGGTGCTGTAACAACTGAATTAAATCCGTAGTATATTGGAAAAATTCCAATGCTAGCCTCCAGCAATGTGAGTGTATCTAAAGTTTTATGTTTTATTAGGAATAAATAATATAAAATAAACTTTGTGTTCTTAAAAAATCAATACAAAAGCACTGAAGTTTTTCTAGAAAAGGGTCTTCCTTTTTATTTCAAAAGGGTGGGTAGGTGAGCGCACAATGTTTGAATCAGAGCAAACTCAGTGTATTTATCTACATTTTATGTCCATTTTGTGACATTACTGTAAAGACAACTTTATAGCGGCAGCCACAGTGGTGCAGCGGTTAGCATTGCTACCTCACAGCAAGAGGTTTTCTGGTTCAATCCTCAGCTGGGATGCCTTCTGTGCGGAGTCTGCATATCCTCCCTGTGGTCGTGTGGGTTTCCTCCGGGTGCTCCGGTTTCCTCCCACATCCCAAAGACATGCTGTAGGTGGGTTGGATACTCTAATTTGGCCCTAGGTGTGAGTGTGAGTGTGTGTGTGTGTGTGTGTGTGTGTGTGTGTGTGTGTGTGTGTGTGTGTGTGTGTGTGTGTGTGTGTGTGTGTGTGTGTGTGTGTGTGTGTGCTGTCTATGGAAGGTTGAGTGCTGGGCTGGCAACTCAACACCATAAAACTCCACTGCCAATCATGAGCGGACAGGTGATCCACTGTGGCGACCCCTAACCTGGAAAAAGCCGAAAGAAGAAGAAGACTGTAAAGACAACTTATAAAAGCAACTTTATAAAACCTTTTAAAAACAATCCAGAGGAATAAATATTCCAAGACTGGGAGTGATCCATGGGGGCTGGGCCATGATTATGAAGAAAATTGTGTATTAAGGACTGTGTTCATAAACCAGTAAGGAGGGAATATCTGAAAATGTGAGCAAGTGAATGTGGCTATGTGCTGATTGGAAGGGGCATGGGTGAGTGTATGCAAGTATGGGTGGGATCTGTTACGTAGAGTAGGGGGCATGGGAGCTGCATATCTATGCGATGTATGCCTATTGGCAGGTTTTGGGCAGCATTAGTTAAGCAGTATGCAGCATGTGTATACCATATTAACGCAGAAAGGTCTGTAAGAGCTTGAGTTAAAAAAGCATGACTCTAAGCATCTTTGTGATGTCATTTCATGGCAGTAATCTGTCATAGTACTGGGTTCACAGTAGCTGTAGATGATTGCTGTTTAAACCATTTAAGCCCTTCTACTCTCCTTCATGCCAGGTATGAGCATGCTACTCTTTTCACTCTCAACAGGGACATAATGTAATGTTAATGGAGAATGTGATGGTTTGTTTGTTTAAATATAGCAATAGAACAACAGGAGCTTTTGATGTTCATCATTCACGCTGTCGCAAAGGCATATGGGTTCATTGCATGCATAAACCCACAGTGGCAGCTTTCCAGAACACAGAATTCCCTCCTCTGACTCCCAGTGATAGGGCATCAGCTGAGCCCCTTCCATCAGGGTAAGGCTGACCCCTGTCAAAGGAAGTCAGTTGTTCAGGCTTTTTGTGGTAAGTAGAAAGAACCAAGAAAGGACCAGATGCAAGAATTGCCTGAAATAAAACCATTCAAAGCCAAAAAATACCAACAAAAATAATTAAAGCCAGCCAATAACACAGCAAGGTTGGAAACCATCAAGCCATATATATGTTTGGTTCTCTGAAAGTATTATTATGTCATATAACTTACTGCTTTGTAACATAAGGGAATAATTAAATTTAAAAGGTTTTAAATGAGAAATATATATGTATCTTGAAAGCAGGCATTTTGCTATGGGCGAGATAGGCAACATAGCTTTGTTCCAAACCATCAAGTTTGTATGTATGAAAGTATATAAGCTGGAACACCGGTATTGAAGACATAGCAAATAAGAAAAGACGTTTCTAAAAAAAACATAAGCAAGCTATGTTATGCTAAATTTGCAGAAGACAAGCATTGGTAAGACAGCAGGAATAAATGAGAGGAAAATGTATACAATGTACTGCTGTATCTGTGTAATTTAATATTTTCTAATAATGCTATTTTAAATAGAAAGACTTCTACTCCTTTTATAAAGCACAATGGTGCTATCTATGTTGATCCTTCTGGGATGCAGACAATCTCTGGCAATTAATTAACCACCTAACCCTTAATATTATCCTGTGATTCCCACCAGGGACAGAGAAAAATGTCTTGACGTGCATGAAATGTTATCATTATACTGAAAATTCAGGAAGAAGTCAACTTTGTTAAGTATCTTCGAGTTGTCGGAAAGGTGCTTAAATTTTGTTAAGCAGCTTTCATTTCTGCTGAAGTATTGTTTCATACCATAGCATAACAGTGGTCACCACACTATAGCATCCAAAGTATTCTCACAGCTTTAAAAGCTGTTAGACAATTGACTGTCACTAAAATAGAGTGAAATATCTAACATTTTGTTTCTGCTAACTGTTTGTGTGGCTGTGCTAAGGATTTAATGGCTTTCAAAGCTGTTAACTTCTTCATGTTGCCTGCACTCTTTTTTTTCCTACAACTATTGTTATGGTGCCGATAGTTCCACAAACTGCAAGGAGGTTGCAATGAGATTACTTTCTTGCATCTCTGTCTTTTATACAGCTAAACTTTATAATACACTTTCTATCATTCAGACTTTTTTTTTACCAAAGGACATTATCATGTAGCATTTGTATTACTTCTTTACTTTTCTTATTTTATCTAAATTAGCCCTCCATATATCTATCCCAGTGACTTCTCTACCAGGTATCATTCTTAGTGGCTACTATGTTATTTCTTGACATTCATCTCTCTCTCTCTCTCTCTCTTATATCTTTGTTTCCTGCTAAAATATTTAATTCCCTGAGATTAATTCCAAAAACCTAATACAAGACATTTTTTCAGATACAGTATCCTTCTTCCTCCTTATGTTTCTTTCATCTTTTGCTATTAATACCATACCTTCTACATAAATGAGATTAAACAGTTCATAACCCTTATATCTCTCATATAATTGCATATTCTCTATATTTCAATTACCTTTTAATAGCTGTATTCTCACAAATATCAAAGAAAATAAGGTTTCAGATGATATCCCTATTTTATCCCTTTTGATATCATGCATTTTTCCTAAATGCTCATTAAAAGCAGCTTTCTTTTCAGAATTCATGTAAATATCTCTGACACATACCCATTCTTTTTTCTCATACCGCATTCTTGTGTGATTTCTATTGTCACATGCCTGATTTAAATCACTGTTGAGAAATACTCCTCTTGTATTTCCTTATTACTTGTCTCACACACTATGGTGTTTCTGTCATGTTTTTATATGTGTGTTTTTCAGCATCCTTGTCATTGCAAGTTTTATAAATATATCCTGCATTGTCCTGTCTAAAGCTTGACAAGCTATGTTTGGTAAAGTTAAAGGTCTCCTTTTCTCACATTTCTGTCTTCTGCCATTTGATATATTTTACTATCCTCAATGTAAATGTCACCTTTACCTTCTTCTCCAAATTTCCATTCATTATGTACACCTTGGACAATTTCATCTGTTTTACACCCATACTTTTTTATAAAAAAATATACCATTTCACCTATTCCAAATGAGAGTTATACTTTAATATTCTTTTAATAATTTTTTTATTTCTCCACTCTCTTAATTTTGTTCTTCCTGCTTATAGAGTTGATCTGCCATACACTATACTCACGACTACCCTCTTGAAACTGTTGTATAACATATCCCCCCAGACTCCTTCAGACTAACATATCTACTCTCATCTCTTAACTATAAAGTTCATACTACCTGTTTTCCCTCCTTTTCACCACCTTCCCACCACCCTTATCTCCCACTGTCTTCCCCTAATTCACTACCTAGTATCTCCCACAATCTTCCCCTAACTCACTACCTAGTATCTTCCTGCCTCTCCTCTCTTCCTAGCCCTTCATCTCAAACAATATATTCTTGTACTCGTATACCTACCTTCTTAACATCTCTCTCTGTTCTACTATCCTTAGCCATCACACTCCCTCTCTCTGTAATCATACACTTAAGCCTTCACTCTCTAAAATCCTGCAAAACTAACTACAACGTATACCTACAATATAAATCTGCCTTGTATCCTAGACAGACTTGAATGCAAACTATTCAATTTACATAATAAGCTTTACTATGTCTATAACTGTATATAATACAGTATTAAAGTTAAATGGTAATTTCTGTAATAGAATGTAACGTGTACACACAACTATGAATTGTCAAAATGTCCTTACTTTATGTGAAGATTTTCTCCCTGGGCCTCCACTGAAAATGTGTTTCTGACCCAGTCGGACTTTCCTGGTCAATAAATGTGAATGAATAAATAAATAAATACATTTCATTAAATCTTCAAAATTTTCAAAACATTACATCCCTTTCATTAACTAATACTGTGATATAGCATGCCCATCTTCCCCTTTCCTCATGTAATACAGTACATATTTGTTCCTGTCTTCCTTACAACTAGTACTACTATCATCTCTTTATCTCAGGCAGTTAGCAAAGAAGACTAAAACTCTGCTTAATCATAATTTTCTATATTTTGTTTTCATTCATCTTCTTTTGATGTCTTTACATGTTTTACTGTCGCAGAATTACAGACTGAAGCAATACCTGCCAAGATTAGCGAAATATCCATCCAGTGTGTTCTAAAGACTGAGTGCTGTTCTTTAGTGCAATACATCAGATTTATGACCAAAGCTGAAGATGTACATAAGAGATGTACTGAAATAAATTACCTCAGAACTTTCTTCCTGGCAGCCTGGACAATGAACCTGTGATTGATCTTTATTCTGTCAGCTGTACAATCCATGTAATTTTTTATTGTCTTAGGCAGATAAGTATCCACATTTGGGATCCTTCCTTTTTCTTCCATTTTTGTGACTAAAATAAATTTTTCATGTCGACTAAGAGGAGGAAACATTATTGTGGGTGCAAATTCCTTACAGAGGCAATCACTTGAAGTGTTTATTTTGTCTTGGTGCTAGTCATAATTACAAAAACTTCCATCTGCCAGTCCTTTGTCCCAAAGACCATTGGAAGCCATTTGCCATCTTTAACAATTTATCTTAAGTACCAAACATTCAAGCAGCTCAGGCAAGGTAAAATGGCTTTTGAGATTTCCCATTCAGATGTCCCTATTCTGCCAAAAAACAAGCTAAAGAAGTCTAAGACTGAAGTTTCGGGAATGCGGTTGGACCCAGGCATTTCCACTGTGCCCGTTGAAGAGTCCTTGGACCACCCAGGTTCTTTGGCTGTAGCCTCAATTGTGATCCTGTCAGAGGGCAATATTATGCAGCTTGCTTGCAAGTCCATTCTGTCTGATGAGCTGTCTACTGTGGGTGAGAAGACGAAGCTTTAGCTAGTTATATCAGAGTGGCCTGAGGGTATTCCTCAAATTCTCATTGAGAAGATGCCCCTAGATCACTTATTAAGGTATGTCAGTGGTTCTAGCCACTGCGCTTTGTGTGACAAGACATCATGGACAAAAAGAAGCGGAAGAATAAATATACCTCTTCTGCACAACAGCCAGCCAAATAGACAAAATGGGTCACATGATTTTTCTCAGGGACTTTTTAAAGCCATTATGTCAATTAAGACCCCCTGCTCCGAAGTCATTTCTTCTACTGTTGTTTCTTCTCCTTTTAAGAGGCACAGAGATTCATTCTCACATGATGATAACTCTGAAACTGATGTTAACTCTTTGGCATATGCTTCCCAGATTCACTTCCCTTTAGGTATTGAATATGAAAACAAGTTCACCATGTCCTCAGATTTTCCACTAGAAGAGCTCTCTCTTTTGGAGACACAGTTCTAGAAATGATGCAGCATTTTCAGTGGGAAGAAAAATAGGTGTCAGATATTCAAAACAGATACTATAATCTTTTGTGCATGGAAGTTCCTAAGTCTTCTGCCATTCCTCTTGTTTTGGAAGACATGCAGGATACCTTTACTTCTGATGCTCTTAACTCAGAAATCCACTCTGCGCCAGCTCATGCCTCTAAGAAGTCTGACATATTCTATAAGTTTCCTGACTTTCATACATTGTTGCACAAAAATCCTTCTTCTGACAATGTGATTATTTCCTTGACATCTGACAAATCTATCAAACTGCTTCCCTCTTTCAATGTTCTGCCTAATGAGAAGGATAACAGAGCTATAGATATGTATGTTAAAAAGGTATACAGTTCAGCCTCTCTCTACTTCTTGCCATTAATTATCAGAAACATATGACAATGTACCTTTTATCTATTTTGTGCGACTGAAATATGTTTTTTCTGACATGCCAGAATCAGACAATGAGACTTCTACTTTTTCCCTTTTGAATGCTACCTCTCAGGTGGCTAAGCATTCCATTAAATGTAGTTAAGATGTAGCTGATGCATCTTCTATGCAGCAGCTACAGGTTCTATGTTAAGAAGATTTTCTTGGATAACACATCAGTCTTTACCAAAAGATGTTAAGTTCAAACTTTTGTAATCCCCTCTGGATGGAGAGCTCCTTTTTGGACCTTCTGCTCTAGACCTTTTCAAAAATGTAAAGGAGACAGGAAAGATAATGCTAGGTTTCCAGGATTTTTTTTTCTTTCTCCTGTACCAAAGGTTCAGCAAAACTGTTCTTCTAAGGCTGGCCCCTTTTTTAGCAATGTTAAAAAAAAATCCCAAAAATGGGAAGAAGTCCACAAAAATAAATTCCAAAACAAATCTCAGCAGGATTTTTACCCTCCTTTCCTGACAAGCTGTTAAAAGGAATCAGAAAGTTAAACATTTATCTTCCCTTGTCTAGATTACTTTAGACAGGAATCATTTATCAGGGATAGCTCAGTGTTTAGTTTAGGCCATTGACTCTTCCTGTTATGGCTTTACTTGTAAAAGAAAAAGGAATTCTTCATGTTCCATTATAATGAAAAGCAAAATTACTTTGTGGGAGCAACTTCTGCTTTTTACCCTGAGGTAACTGATTCGGATTCTGAGAACCATGTTTCTTCTAATAGTCCTTATAAAGAATTTTTTTTTTCTGAAACCATGTCCAGAATGAACCAATTGTTTCAGTGGAAAAACAGTGACATTCCAGTACCCTTGAAAAAATATTATGATTTGTTAGAACAGTTTCCTGAATGTACTCTTTTCCTCCTGTACTGATGATATTTTTATTACAGCCTAAAACTTGTCTGCCAGCCTACTACCCATAACAAAGCACACAGATTGTATAAATTCCACAATCTAATACATTTTATTTTCTAATCTCAGATCTGACCATGTAGTGATTTCCTTGGTATATATTGCTGTTGCTAAACATTTCATTTGGTAAATGCTAATCCCTCCATGTATGATAAGGATGGGTAAGCCTATGAACAAATTTAGGGAAAAATATAGTCTTGCCACACTTATTTTTGGAATTCTTAATTATCAAGGTCATGTGTTAAAGATTTTGATTGCTTCAAATTATTAATTATCAAGGTCGCGTTAAAGATTTTGCTAGCTTCATTTTGGAATAAGGGAAACAGCATAGCTACTTTTCCATCTTCTAAGAAAAAAAATTATCTGTATATATATTCTTATTGCTTTTGTGTCTCAAGTTACCAAACACTCTTTAAATGCATTTATGATTCAATTGATACCTCGTCCAGAGATGCTGCTACTAGGACATTTATGAGAATATTTGCATTATTATGTGCTCAAACTCTACATGAGGATGTTAAAGCTGAAATGATACATCTTTCTTTAGACAAGGGAACTCTTGAAAACATGTAATGGGAGAGGAAAGCTGATTCAGATTCAGATTTTTTAGCCTTCATTCTTCAAGTTTTTTAAAAGTTTTTACACCTGCCTCTGCATCAGTTTATAAAAAGCAAAATAAGTAGACACAGCAAGCCTTTGACAAACAAATATTCAAAAAACAATGACAAGAGACCTCCAGAAAGAAAGGAGGAGCTCCAGAAATTAGGCACAAACAAAGCATGATGCATCAGGCCGAAACATTTAATTCTAAATCAGAAAAAATACTCATTCATTTAATGAACATTTACTTTTAAGATCCTTCAGCATTGTTAATAGAGTTACATGATTATTGCCCCTGTAGTCCTCCTAGAAAATTTTTCCTCTCCTATTTTCTTCCCACCAATGCTGTTCCTCCTCTTACAGCTGTAGTAACTTTTGATCTCGCAAAAATGTTTTGCCTTCTCCTTATAAAATAAAATCTATTTTTAAAATTTCAATTATACCCTGTTCACACACTATGTATGAAATAATTTTTTCGTGTTACATGCAAGCTGAATGATCATAGATTACTCTGTTATCAAGTATTTTTCTAATTCTGCTCCTATGATGTAATGAACTCTGGTAAATCATGTATTGTATCTGTCAGAACTAATTATCATAAACTCTTTATTGCTTTATATGTCATTATTATTGTATGTCCTGCTTTGTTGGAGCTTTACTCCCCGGTTCTCCGCTGAAAACTGGCTACTGGCCCAGTCAGACACTACCCAGTAAACAAATGTAAACAAATAAATAAATTATGCTTCTGTGTTTTTCCACTTCCAGAAATACATGAAATGCTTTATTCATTTACTGAGACTCATTGTGTGTTAAGGGTTTACCAGAATGCTGTGTTATCTTACCTGATTAAAATATGTTCAGTTCAAGCTGAAGAGAAACTACAGGGACCTTTGTAGATTATCAAGTGTTTTCTTTGCTAGTCTGTTATATTGTTACAATGTATTTTGGTGGACAAATTCTGGAAACTGTGGAGAGGTCATTAGATTTGTCACAAAACCAAGTTGAAAGTTAATTTGTTCAATTCAATCTTATCAAAGTTAGTAAAACAATGTGAGCTGCCCTTAATTGCAAAACATTTTTTTTATTCAGGATGATATTAAAGGAGTCTACCTTATACCTACATGCAGAAAGTAACTCATTCCCCACAATGGCAAGCCTTTAGATCTTTCCCTAAATCTAGCTCTACATTTCTCTTATTAGAAAAAAGATACTCTTAGAAAAAAGGATTCTGAGAGTGATACAAAAGAGATACAGATGGCAGTGAGAATCCATCCCTCCATTACAAGGAATTCCTCCTCATCCTCTAAATCAAAGTTTTACCCTCCTGTGATTTAGCATTGCTGAGTCAGGGGATAATATAGGTTGTCCTTCTTTCCCTGAAACAGAATTTCTTTTATTCAAGAATGTTTCTGGTATAAAAAAATAAACCTCTTGGAGCCCAGTCTCTTATTTATTTTTCTAAACTAGTTTCTGAAAGTCCCAAAGTTCAAAATGCTATTGTTTCACAACCTGTTACTTCTGATTCTGCCTTTAAGTTTCTTAATAAGTCTAGATTTAAAGGACAATTATCATCACATTGCAATAACTTTAGATTTCAAATGTTTTTGTTAAAGCTTTCTATGTCTGGATTGCACTTTTAGTTTTTGTGTTTCACTTTGGGTTATCCAGTTCTGCAAATGTATTCATGGAGTGTCTAGCCTATTGCAGACTGCAAGGTATTTACATTTTCCTTATTAGATGACTTGTTTGTCTTTCTGAAAGTGTCAGGAATCTCTCATTTGGGTCAAAGATCTGTTTCCCCAGTCTTGGATTTCAACATAATATTCAAAAGTCCTTTGACTCCTCATAGGATTTTTTCCAGGGGTGTCTCCTAGATACCTCAATTCAAATTACTTTTTTTTCCACAGGAAAAAAAAAACACAGCTCTATATGTAGAATTTTTAAACTCAATTCAAGACTTCATCAAGGGAATTCCTCATGATACTAGGATTCATGACATCTATCATTATCATGATTCCTTTAACCAGACTCCACATGAGAAAGATTCAGCGATACCTAAAATTTGTATGGTCCCAATATAGATTCCAGTTTTGGGATTTATGAAAATGGAACTGTTTTGATGGAGCGATCAGTTTTATCTGAATCCTGATATACCATTTTCCCTTCTAACTCCAGCACAGACTTTAACTACAGACACTTCAGACTTTACTTGTGGAGTGGACTTTATGCGGTTAAAAGTACAAGGTCTTTAGAATAAAAAACATAAAAGAGATATTGGCAGTCATAAATTGTCTCAGCTCTTTCAATCATCTATGGTCCCTTGGGTCATTACAAGTAATTATAGACAACACCACAGTGATTTGGTACTTAAGCAAATGGGGGATCCAGATCTTATCTTCTAAGCAGACTACCATGATATCCTGGGATATGGCATTTCAGTGCAATCTCACTCTATAGGTATCTTACATACTGTCAGAGAAAAATATTGTGGCATACAAACTGAGCAGGACCAAAACAGATGCTCACAAATGGAAACTGAATTTGGGGGTCTTCAGGAATATGATCCATCTGTGGGGAGCACCTCATGTAGATCTTTTTCCTTCCATTCACAACAAACTTCTGGCAAAATTATTTTTGAGGATGCCTTCGAAACAGATCCAGATAACCGATGCATTTTCATTTCCTTGGAGACACGTTCCTGTATCCTTTTACACCCTTTTCACTGATATCCGGGGTCATTCTGAAGATTTGGAAGGATTTTTTTAAAGATCATTGCTGTGATTCCCTTCTGGTCCCAGCAACAGTTGTCCTCTCTTATTTTGGAACTGGTCAGGGGCATTTACCACAACCTAACTTGAAAAAACTTCAGCTAACTACATGGATGATAAGAGTTTTAATATCTTTAGGCACTTATGCTTTGAGAATGACCAGCAGGTGTTAATGGAGTTGCAAAATATGCAACTAAAAAAATCATATATTACTAAATGGAAAGGATTTTCTGCTTTGTACCAAGGCAAGAACCAGGGCCCTTTTGCCTCTAGCATTTCTATGGTTCAGCAATGTTTGTGTGCATTATGTTTTCTGCCCTTCCTTATTCCTTTGTCAAGGTTTATTTGTAGGTTATCTCACTCAAGCCTTAAATGCTATTTTTGTATACTTTCATTTCACACCCATACCTCCTTATAGCATATACAACTTTCTGAGGGTCTGGTTTCTTTAACTAAGTGACTTACCAGCTAATAACAATGATTGTTAGTCTAGGATGTTCTGCAGTGAAAAAAAATATTTTTGCTTCACACTTATTCATATTTCCATATTTATGTCTACATTTTCATAACTGAGAGACCTATATTCGATTGAAGCATATGGTGTGAAACACCAATGGGAGAGATAGAACAATTCACAGAAAATGCTGGTTTATGTCAAACTATACTGGAAACACTGCTAGTTGTTTGTTAGCAATTATGAAAAAAAGCAAAATTTCTATATGTACTTAAAACTTCAAAAAACAATAACATATAAACTGTTGCATGACATAAGGTTAAACTTTTGATGTTGTTGATGAGAACAGTCTTCACTATTTTCACTGTAAGATGCACCTCTTGAGAGATATCCAGTATTATTCATATTCCTAATTATATAATTAAGCACATGTTCATATTTCTATAAATATTTCAATAAACATGCACTTATAGAAGAATTTCTTGTTGTCATGTGAAAGTTTATATCTGTTAACAAAAGTGATATAACAATAGATGTCAAGGTTGTAGAGCTTTCAAGATTTGAAAATGTTTGTGAAAGTTTAGAAAAAAATATAATTTGGGATTTGTGTGCATTATAATATATTACAGTATTTAGTGGGATTGTCAGAGAGATGAAGAAAGTAGACAGGAGTATAAGGTGATGAGGTGCATGTCAAAGAGAGAGGTGGCGAAGGCTAAGGATAAGACATATGAAGAGTTGTATGAAAGGTTGGACACTAAGTAGGGAGAAAATTACCTGTACCGATTGGCTAGACAGAGGGACTGAGCTAGTAAAGATGTGCAGCAGGTAAGGATGATAAAGGATAATGAGGGAAATGTACTCACAAGCAAGGAAAGTGTGTTGAGCAGATGGAAAGAGTACTTTGAGGGGCTGATGAATGAAGAGAATGAGAGGGAGAGAAGGTTGGATGATGTGCAGATAGTGAGTCATGAAGTGCAGTGGATTAGCAAGGAGGAAGTAAGGATAGCTATGAAGAGGATGAAGAATGGAAAGGCTGTTGGTCCAGATGACATACCTGTGGAAGCTTGGAGGTGTTTAGGTGAAATGGCAGTGGAGCTTTTAATTAGATTGTTTAACAAAATCTTGGAAAGTGAGAGGATGTCTGAGGAATGGAGAAAAAGTGTTTTGGTACCGATTTTTAAGAATAAGGGTGATGCGTAGAGATGTAGTAACTACAGAGGGATTAAACTGATCAGTCACAGCATGTAGTTATGGGAAAGAGTAATGGAAGGTAGGTTAAGAAGGGAGGTGATGATTAATGATCAGCAGTATGGTTTCATGCCAGGAAAGAGCACTACAGATGCAATGTTTGCTCTGGGAGTGTTGATGGAGAAGTACAGAGAAGGTCAGAAGGAGTTGCATTGTGTCTTTGTGGACTTAGAGAAAGCATATGACAGGGTGCCTAGAGAGGAGTTGTGGTACTGTATGAGGAAGTCAGAAGTGTCAGAGAAATATGTAAGAGTGGTACAGGATATGTACGAGGGTAGTGTGACAGTGGTGAGGTCTGCGGTGGGATTGATGGATGCGTTTAAGGTGGAGGTGGGATTACATCAAGGATCAGTTCTGAGCCCTTTCTTATTTGCAATGGTGATGGACAGGTTGACAAACAAGATCAGACAGGAGTCCCCGTGGACTATGATGTTTGCAGATGGCATTATTATCTGTAGTGAGGGTAGGGAACAGGAGGAGGAGGAGACCCTAGAGAGGTGGAGATATGCTCTAGAGAGAAGAGGAATGAAGGTCAGCAGGACTAAGACCGAATATATGTGTGTCAATGAGAGGGAGGATAGAGGAATGGTGAGGATGCAGGGAGTAGAGGTGACAAAGGTGGATGAGTTTAAATACTTGGGATCAAGAGTTCAGAGTAATGGTGAGTGTGGAAGAGAGGTGAAGAAGAGAGTACAGGTAGGATGGAGTGGGTGGAGAAGAGTGTCAGGAGTTATTTGTGACAGATGAGTACCAGTACGAGTGAAAGGGAAGGTCTACAAGAGGGTAGTAAGACCAGCTATGTTATATGTGTTGGAGACAGTGACATTGACAAAAAGGCAGGAATCAGAGCTGGACATGGCAGAGTTAAAGATGTTAAGATTTGCAGTGGGTATGACGAGGGTGGACAGGATTAGGAATAAGTATATTAGAGGGTCAGCCCAGGTTGGAAGGTTTGGAGACAAAGCCAGAGAGCCAAGATTGCATTGGTTTGGACATGTGCTGAGGAGGGATGCAGAGTATATTGGGAAAAAATTCTAAGGATGAAGCTGCCAGGTAACAGGAAAAGACGAAGGTCTAAGATAAGTTTATGGATGTGGTGAGAGAGGACATGCAAGTGGTAGGTCTGACAGAGCAAGATGCAGAGGACAGGAAGAAATGGAAACAGATGATCCACTGCTGCGACCCCTAATGGGAGCAGCCAAAAAGAAGAAGAAGAAGATGGAAAATACTATGAATGCATTGACTGCTATCATTGTATGGAATACTTCTTACTGATAACAATGTTATTTATATAGTTTTAATAGCTTTTATTGTTCAAAAATATTTGTATATGTTTGTCTTATGTTTTTTAAGTTTAGTCTTCAGAAAATGCTTTGGAACACAGGATAGGAGTAGGTTGCTAAACCTGTGACATTCCACAACATATAGGGGTTAATGAATTAATGTTAAGTTGTCAATCTCGCCTTCATTCTTGCTGGATGGGTTCGGAGCTGAACCTCAGCTCTGACTCGGCCTATTACTAAAGCTCGAGAGCTATTTTTACTGGCTCGAGGCTATCCTATGTCCCATAATGCTAGGCGTCATATACCTAGATCTCGTTTGCCACTTCATCTACAAGGTTGCGTCTGTTTGCCGGCTCCAGGTTGTATTAATCTTTTTCTTGTATTTAGTCAGTTTTTTGGTTCTAACCTTAGCGATAGCTATTCCTAGTTCCTACCCTATAGATCCCTGTTTAGAATCCCCTCTTAGGTAGTTTTTTTCTTCAGTTTTCCCCTCAGTGAATAGTTAGGCCTTTGGCTAAACTTGTTCTATTACAGTTTCTGTAGGTAAATCCCTTTGGATTTTTTCTGTAGATTTTTTTCTTGTATGTGTGTGCCTAGAGTTAAACTGTATTAAAAAGTGTTGGGTTTTTGTTTTTCTTGGTCTGTTACAAGCTCCTTGTGTGTGTGTGTGTGTTGGATCATTCTGACTAGACCGCTTAGAATTGTCCTTTTCTGACCGTCATCCTTGTTTCAGGATGTCGAAAGACACCAAGGTCTCGGGCTTCAAGAAGTGTGACTCATGCTGTCAGAAGATGTCTCTGACAGACGGTCACACTTCTTGTGTATATTGCTTGGGCCCTCTGCACCTGCAGGACTCTTGTTCTGTCTGCCATGCGTTCAGTCCAAGAGTCCTGCAGGAACGCAGAAACAAACTTATTTTGAGAGGCTTGTTGAAGCCTGAAGATTCCCCGGCTAATCCTTCGTCGGGTAAATCTTCCAAGCCCGCCAAACCGTCGGCTCCATGTTCGGAGCCATCATTGAGCAGCGCTACTACTACTACTACCTTTGCATCGGTTCCGGCCAGAACCAAAGATTTGAGGCCTCAGTCGGCTCTGACTCTGCTGTCCGAGCCGTCTTCGAGCAGAAAGCATTCCAGGTCTCCTTCCCTGGAATCTGTCCATTTGGCTCCAAAGTCTCCCTTGTTATGGGAGTGGAGTCACAGGTCCCATTCCTCTCGGTCTTCCAGGCTGTCGGATCATGACCTCGAGAGGGTGGTTAGCAGACTACTTAAGTCGCAGGCACTGGCCCAAATGTTGCATAGCCCTCCTCATCAGGCAGTGGCTATCACTACTCCCTCTTCGATTCCTCCTCCGACTCTTCCTTTGAGTTCGGAGCCGGAGATCGTAGGGGTTGGGACCGTTGGAACGTCAGAGCTGATACCACTCCTTTCTGCTCCCTCTTCAGCTCTGATCTCTTCCTTGGTTCCATCCTTGGAGGGATCTGGGCGCCGGGACTCCATCATTGGTTCCGAGGGGGAAAGTGGCATCGGACCCTTGTCCGACCCCGTTCTCCCTCTCAGAGCCTCGGCGAAGGTGAGTTTGGCCCCGACATCAGCCTCGGAGCTGTCCCTCTCGGCGCCGGGAGGAGTCCTTGTCTCTTCAGAGCGAGGACCCCCTTCCCTGCCTGATAGGGGTGCCTTTGAGGTCATGAGGAATGTGCTGGTACCTGTGCCTGCTCCCCAATCAGCTCCTTTGGCTCCTCCCTCTATGGTGCCTGCTTCAGTCTCTATCTGCCCTTCCGATCCCGAGCATGAACCGACACTACAGGTAGCCCCATTAGGTGTATCCTCCTCCTCCTCTTCCGAGGCCTCCCCTGATCCTTCAGGGGAGCCCCCTCGAAAGAGAAAATGCAAGAGGAAGCATGTAGACTCCCCTAAGTCAGTCACATCTGACACCAACTTGGATGAGTCAGAAGGGTCCCCAAGGTCCCCCTCTGAGGATGTCTCCTTTTCTGACATCCTGGAGATTCTTAAGCAGAGGGGGAAACTGGTCTGCCCTTAACCCTTCTGAGGACAAGTCAGTGTACCTGGATGCATTCGGTTCTCGCCCTTCAACCTCCTGGGTGTCTCCGCACTCATGGATGTGGTGGCTCGAAAGACGTGGACGGCTCCGGATACTATGGAACCAACTCCCCGGAGGCCTACAAAATTTATTACAGCTCCTTCTGACAAGCAGTTTCTAACTAAGGGCATCCCTGTTGATGCCATGGTGGTGGCGGCCACAAAAAAGGAGTTGGCTGACCCTTCAGTACCTGTCCATCCTCCTAATAAGGAATCTAGGACTATGGACAGGTATGGCAAGCAGATGTTTTCTTCAGCGACCTTTGCTATGCGGTCGCTGAATTATTTGTGCCATTTCACCCGTCTCCAGAGAGACCTTCTCAAATAACTGGGTGATACCTTACAGGACCCATCAGCTGTGGGGTCTCAGGAAAAGATCAACTCCCAGCTGGGTACCCTGAACTCTATTGTCAACTCCTCCATGCAGCTCATTTCCTATGCAGCCGATGGAGTGAGTAGGGCTGCAGGCACAGGCGTTGCTCTAAGGAGACATGCCTGGATGCGGCTTTGCAATTTTGCTGACCCCTTCACGGCATCCTTCACTAACACCCCCTTTGATGGTTCTGCCTTGTTTGGACCTCAAGTGAAGGATACATTGACCAGGTGTGAGCAGGAAGGCAAGACTCTCTCTGCCATGTGAGTCCATTTTTCTACCCTTTCTAGACCATACCCTAAGGGTCAGAAGAGTGGGAAAATGTGGTTCTGCAAACCTCAGGGAGTACTGTCTGATGCATGTGGTGAGCTTCCCTCCAGAGGCAGAGGAGGGAACAATAATAGACACCGCCTGAGGGTCAGGGGTGTCCGCAGAATCAGGGTAGCAGAGAACCCTTCTCTGACAAACCCTTCCAGCACCCCTGAGGAGCTGCCCGACTGTCCACCTTTGGAGGCAGTCGGGGGAAGACTATCGCTGTACCCAGAAGCCTGGCATTCCCTCATGCAAGACAAATGGGTATGGTCGATCATATCCGAGGGTTACAAAATTCCCTTTATTCACACCCCACAACAGCCAAAAGGGCCCCTTCCAGACGTTCCACCCGGTCTGAGGGATCAAGCAGCACTAAAAATTTCAAAGCTGCTAGAAAAAACAGCCATCCAGCCTGTCCCAGCAGACCAACAAGGATCCGGAGTCTACTCTAAGTTCTTTTTGGTACCAAAAATGATAGGGGACTGGAGACCTATTTTGGATCTCAGCAGGCTGAACAAGTCTGTTCAAAGAACGAAATTCTGGATGGTCACGCTTCAGACCATTCTACCCTTTCTGGGTCAGGACAATTGGATGTGCTCTACAGACCTTCAGGATGTGTACTATCATATCAAAATGAACAGGCGCTCCAGGAGGTTTCTCCGCTTCCGGCTGTGAGCCAGTCACTACCAATTCAGAGCCCTGCCCTTTGGCCTCACCACAGCCCCCAGGTTGTTTACCAAATGCATGGCAGTGGTTACGGCTCACCTGAGATGACAAGGATTCCAGGTGTTTCCATACTTAGACGACTGGCTCCTTACTGCCACCATCAAGCGTCAGCTACTCCATTCCAAAGATTACACCCTCCAAATTTGCAACGAGCTAGGTATCTCTATAAACTCCAAAAAGTCTGCCTTGTCACCTTGTCAATCTATTACCTTCATAGGTGCCGTTTTAAACACTGTGGAACTGTCAGCAAAACTGCTTGTACAAAGGATTTCAGACATTCGCAATCATGTTCAAATCCTACTACAAGAGAGCAGAGTCCAGGCCAGATTCGTACTAAAAACCCTAGGTCTCATGGCAGCAGCCATCACATTACTCCCCCTAGCTCACTTATACATGCGGATCCTACAATGGATGCTGTTTTCCCAGTGGTCCTTTCAACAGCTTCCAATGTCACACAGCATTCTAATCACTCAGTCATGCAAAATGCACCTTTCGTGGTGGATGGTCTCTCCTCAGGTTCTTCAGGGCAGACTTTTTGTCCTTCCTCCTCCTGTTGCTACTGTGACAATGGATGCCTCCCTGATCAGGTGGGGGGGGGCATTTTCAGGGCAGGACAGTCCAGGGCAGATGGCAACCTTTCGAAGCCACCTGCACACAAATGTCTTGGAAATGAGAGCAATACTTTTAGCGATGCATGCCCTTCAAGACTCTCTACCCACTGGGACTATTGCAATTCAGA
This sequence comes from Protopterus annectens, assembly GCF_019279795.1. NCBI lineage: Eukaryota > Metazoa > Chordata > Ceratodontiformes > Protopteridae > Protopterus > Protopterus annectens. The sequence continues at coordinate 228,534,078 of NC_056732.1, read as the reverse complement.
CAGACAATATGTCTGTAGTGTGGAACATTCAACAAGCAGGGCGGAACCAGATCCTACCCCCTATGTCGAGAAGCACTCAGTCTTTGGCAGTGGGCTATCTCTTCTCAATGGTTTCTGGTAGCAACGCATATCCCCAGGAAGTCCAATGCCATAGCGGACAGGCTGAGTAGAGCCATTCTCATGCCCCACGAGTGGTCTCTCAACCAGCTAGTAGCGGAAAAAATTTTCAGAAGGTGGGGTCAGCCTTGCTGCGATCTTTTTGCAACCCCTCAAAACAGCAAGTGCCAAGACTTCTTCACCCTCTTCCCTCTCCCAGGTCTTCCCCCCAGAGACGCTTTAGTCCATGATTGGCCCCGGGGTCTTCTGTATGCTTTTCCCCCCTTTCCCTTAATTACTCAGTTAATCCAGAAAGCAACTGCTTTGAGATCCAGAATGGTCCTTGTTGCCCCTTACTGGCCTCGACAAATTTGGTTTCCGTTCCTGCAACACCATCTACTAGATCAGCCCTGGCATCTGGACCCAGCGCCAGATCTTCTTCGAAAGGTTGCCATCTGCCCTGGACATCAGTCAGGTGGGCTGCATCAATCTCTTCAATCTCACAACCTCACAGCTTGGTTGCTCCACTTCCAACCTTAGCCAGGCTTCCCTCAATCTCTCATTCAGTTCGTGACATCATCCTCGCTTCACACAAGTCTACTACCAGAAAGACTTATGCTAGCAAATGGAAGCATTTCTCTGTTTGGGCAGGGGAGAAACAAGTTGATCCTTTTACAGCTCCTGTTCATACAGTTTTAGAGTTTTTGGCAGAACTTTTTCAAATGGGTTCTTCTTCAGCCACCATCAAAGTTCAGCTGGCAGCTATTGCAAATTTTCATGTTGGATTGTCAGAGACCAGCATTATGTCACACAAACTTTGTAAAGCCTTTCTAAAAGGAACCCTATAAAATAGGCCCCCGGTAAAGGATCCTCCCCCACCATGGGACCTAAATTTGGTGCTGTCGTCTTTAATTCTCCCTCCCTTTGAGCCTGCGGCTTCCTGTTTGTTAAAGTTGCTCTCTTGGAAAACTCTGTTCTTAGAAGCCATCACTTCAGTGAGATGGGTATCAGAACTTCAAGCCCTTTGTGTTTGCCCTCCTTACCTTGTTTTTCACAAAGATAGAGTGTCACTTAGGACTAATCTGTCCTTTTTACCCAAAGTACACTCTGAAAAAAATCTGAATCAGACCATTGATCTTCCTGTCTTCTTCCCACTTTATACCAATAGGTCTGAGCAGAAGTTACATTGTCTGGACGTTCACCGTCAATTACGCTTCTACCTGGATAGAACCAAGCAGACGAGGAAATCAGAACAGCTCTTCCTGTCTTATGCGGAAGGGAAGCAAGGCCTGCCAGTTTCCAAAGTAACCTTGTCCAGGTGGTTGACCTCTGTTATCATGCTGATTTTCCAATTGAGGCATAAAGAGCTCCCTATTAAGCCCAGAGCTCATTCAACCAGAGCATTAGCTTCTTCAGTAGCCTTTCAGGGAAGATTGCCAATGGATTCCATTTGTGCAGTGGCCACATGGGCATCTCCGCATACCTTCATTTCTCATTACAAGCTGGACATGACCTCTAGAAGTCAGGCTGATTTTGGTTCCACTGTACTCAAGAGTCTGTTCCATTGGGCCACCCAGGACTAAGGTGCTAGGGACGCTGTCCCATCCAGCAAGAATGAAGGTGAGATTGACAACTTAACATTGAGAAGTTATGAACTTACCATAATGTTCCATGTTAGTTGTCTTCTTCTCGCCTTCTTTCTTGCATCCCACCCTCCATCCCCCTAGCCTGGCAAGACCGAGAGTATCTTCTGAGATGTGTTATCATGAGAGTTATCTCTTTAGCTACCTCTCTTCCTTTTCTTGGTAACTCTTATAAGAGTTTTATATATATATATATATATATATATATATATATATATATATATATATATATATATATATACAAGAGCTTAGATATATAGAGGTATATATATATATATATATATATATATATATATATATTCTCTGTCATGGTGGGGACATGTATGTCCATAGTGTTAGCTATCAAACGAGATCTGGGTATATGACGCCTAGCATTATGGGACATAGGATAGCCTCGAGCCAGTAAAAATAGCTCTTGAGCTTTAGTAATAGGCCGAGTCGGAGCCGAGGTTCGGCTCCAAACCCATCCAGCAAGAAAGAAGGCAAGAAGAAGACAACTAACATGGAACGTTATGGTAAGTACATAGCATCTCATTTCACCATGTCTACCCATGGATTCTCCCCTTTCAATGCATTTGCATGTTAAAATGTTTTTGAAAAAGGTGCTGCATGTCTGTCCACCTAGTAGACAGGAGGCTCACTTTGAACCACTTGATCAGGCATTTGAGGTTCATAGCATGGAAAGAAGTTTTGTTGATTGCTCTAACTTCTGCAAGAACATTGTCTGAGTTGCAAGTTTTCACAGTGAATCGGCCTTAACTCATTTTCCACATAGATAAGGTTTCCTTGAAATCTAATCCTTCTTTTGTCCCTAAAGTGGTATCCAAGTTTAGTTTGAGCCAAGCTATCCATCTCCCTCTCTTCTTTCCAGAATCTAAAAATGTGGAAGAAATAATTTTTCATACTGCAACTCAGTTAATTATCTTGACATAAACTAAAACCTTCAGAAAATTTGATTAACTAGTCATTTCTTATTAAGGTAAGAAAAGCAGACAATCTGTGTCAAAGCCATCTACTTCCAAATGGTTAACACATGATATTTTCTTTTAATATACTCATCCACATCCAAGCAAGTTAATTCCAAGCAGGGTCAAGGCATACTCTACCAGGGCCTTGGCTTCATCAGTGGCTTTTTTGAAAGGAATGGGTTCTAGAAGTATTCTATATGCAGCATCTTGGTCCTTTGTTCATACCTTTGCAAAGCACTACAAAGTAGATTTTTTTTCTTGGGTCTAGAGCAGGCTTTGCTATGAACTTTCTCCTGCATCTCCTGTGCCCTCATCCTCTCTTCTTCCCCCTCCCAGTCATTATAAGCTATGGTAGTTTACTCATATAGCTAAGGCATTGATGAAGTGAGGAATATAGTACAGTTGTATAAGTAAACTTTCCATAACAGTAGATGTTCAAATGATTACTGCTGCATTAGTTGCTTCCCCCAATCTACCCCCTACCCCACTTTTGTGTAGTTTTTTCCACTGTGGTAAATACTTTGATTTTTACCTCCTTAGCATTGATATTTTTCAGGGCTATAGCCTCCCTCTTTCATTTGGAAATAAACCTCTGAAAGGCTTGGCACCCAATCCATTGATTTTCTTCATCTCTACTTAAGCTGTCAACAGTTTAGGCTCAGGGAAGATACCAGTAAGCTCTGGATGCTGGATGGCTATTATATCCTATGCAGGCTATAACCCCATTCATCTAAGGATGCTGCAGAAATGATCATTTGAATATCTACTGTAATAGAAAGTTTATTTACACAACTGTACTTTCCTTATGCCAGACTCCATATAAGAAATCTTCAGTGGCATCTTAAGTCAGTTTGAACTCAGAACTGCCACCCCTAAACTTCCCAATGCCTCTCTTATCCTTCATCAAAAAATAATTTCTTTGGTGGATCAAACAGATTTTGCTCAATCCAGGAATGCCCCTTCTGGTTCCTTCCCCTTGCCAACAGCTTTACACAGATGCCTCAGACATAGCATGTGGGGCATTGTTCCAAGAACACAAAGGTCCAGGGTCTGTAGTCAAACAGAGGTATCAAGGATCACATAAATCAAGGAAATGAAGGCTATCATTCTGGCAGTTCAGCTCTTGAACCACTTTTGGACAGTAGACTACTGGGCTGATGTCTAACAAACAGGTTACACAAAGTCCTATCATCACTGCACATTAGCCATGACTGTTTGGGCTATTACTATCCAATGTAGTCTTTCCCTATAGGCAGTTTATACTCCTTTCAAGAAAAAACAGTTACAGACTCCTTGAGCAGGTGCAAGAGAGAACCTCATGAATGGATTTAAAACAGAGTCTCCCACTTGACATTGTTCATCTATAGGGTGCTCCTCAAATATATCTCTTCATCTCCTCACTGAACAGGCACCTTGGTTTATTCTGTTCCAGATTACCATGCTGAGAGACATGGAAGACATAGGTGCTGTGTTTTTTTTTCATGGAAGGGGAAAATTCTTTATGTCTTTCTTCCCCTCCCTCTGATTCCCAAGGTTGTCCTCAAAATTAAGAAGAACAAGTGCAAAATCTTTTTGCTGACTCCCTTTGTCCCAGACAATTCTTGTCCTCCCTTGTCTTTCACCTGGCCCAGGGCAATCATTACAAGTAACTTCATAGGATGGACCTGCTCATGAAACTCAAGAACTTTGTAATTTATCCAAATCTACAAGTCCTAAGTTTAAACATTTGGATATTAGCATTTTGATTCCACACAGCCCCTTTTTCAAAGGACATACTGCAGGTTTTACAGGAGGCCAGAAAACCTACAACAAGAATATCTTATTTCCAAATGAAAAATATTTTCTACCTGGGGTCAAAAGAAGAAACAAGACCTATATTAAATTTTCATCCCTGACATTCTTTCTTACTTGTGTGAGTTTTTCAATTGTAGAATGGCATTTTATTCTCTCAATGCAAATCTGACTGTCATCTCTGCCTGTCTGCCTTTAGATTCACCTCTTTCTGCAATTTTTGAGGTCATGCAGTTTTTGAAAGGTGTCCTATATATCAAGCCAGCAATATTAGTGCTAATGTTCAACATATAGATTACTGTTGCAGTAGGGTAGGCTATTTTGGTTCTACCCTTTGTGACCTGCTAGTTTTCAAATATTGAGCGCACCTTCCATACACTCTTATCAATTTGGACTTGGCACTGCATGTAAAGATAGAGTGAAAATATCCTCAGGGTGTTTTGCAGTTGAAAATAGCTTCTTCACCAGACTCCTAGAACTGGTGGCCTGCCAGCAATCCTTTAAGATTGAACACATAATTGCCCTGTTGGGGAAAACCTTCCACTAAATCTGATTTTACTGGGGAAAGTTTGTGTTTTTCTACCTGAAATATTGCATTTTGCTAGGAAACTAATTGTTTTTACGATTGTCATTGCATTTCTGAGAGATTTTATGTGTAAATTCTTATGGGCATTTTTTTTGTATAAAAAATTCTTTTTTGACAGAATTTTTCTTCATGTTTTGTTTATTTGTGTATTTTATGTGGGATACTATGTTTATGGGGCTATTAATTTGTTTACTTCCTCAGTATCACTTGTTCTCAACCTGATCTTTCATCGATTTTCATTCTTGGCTTATCCATGGAGTAACCACTGGTCTTCATGGTTTCATCTTCCCCGGTCTGTAAAAAGAAGAAGGAAGTTGTTAGGGAGACTTTGAGCATCAGGCTGACTTCTAATTTGCCTCAGCTACTGGTGAGTGATTCTGCTTTGGCTGCTGGTTGTTTCTCAGACTGCTCATGTTTTCCCTTGGTCCTCTTGATGTTATACCTATAGCCATCAAAATCCATGGGATGGTCATATCCTCTGTGGCTGTCAGGATGCCCTTGGTAGGCATGGGAGAAAACCTCTTGTTGGTCTAAGGGGAAGGGGACAAGTGAATGTTCTTCACTCAGCTGAGTTGGGATACCCGATTCATGGACAAGCACACACTTACTAAGTGTCTTACATTTCCCAGAAAGATTCCTGGATAAATAAACATAATGAGAAAACCTTCCAGTCTCCTGTTTCCATCTCTGTGGACAAGGAAGATTTATTTGTATTTGCTAAGGGTGCAGTCATGCTTTTTCCTTGATTTATTCTTCTTCAGAGGAAAGTATGGTTTCATATCTCCCTTTTGAAGATTTATCTTTTTTCTGAAACTTTATCTAAGATGAAATAAATATTTCAGTGTGAGCAGAGTGAAACTGCTATGGTACAAAAATGTATTATGATTTGTTAAGGTTGGACTTGCCTAAATGTGTAGCTATTCCTCCTATTTTTCCTGCCCTCAAGAAGTCTAACAGGTCTTGTAAGGTACGCAGACTCATAAGCATGTATTCTCAAACCCCATAACAGATCAATCAGTAATTTATGTGTCTAAAATGGCTTCCGATAAACCAATTACTGTTGCTAACTCCATTTGCTCTGTCAAGGATAGAAAGGCATTTGACAAGTTGGGGAAGGAAATGTATCGAGTGTATTCTTCTACTTTACATTTCAGGATTTTAAGCTGTCAAGCTCATTTTTAAGGTATTTATTTATCTCCCAAGAACATGCCAAAGTTAACGGTTAACCTTTCTTCCTTCTTCTGTCGAAAAATTCCTTGAATACCTCACTGACTACTTCTTATGTCACTAGGCATGTTTTAAAATGTGCTTTTCATGCTGTGGATTCTGTCTCCATTACTGCTGTTTCTAGCTCTGTAATGAGAAGAAAGGTTTGGCTTCATTCTCAAACCCTTCATTAAGATGTTAAAACTGATATTTTAAATTCTCCCCTAGACAGGGAAGTTCTGGTTGACCCTTCTGCAGCTGAGGTCCTCAAGAAGGGTGATGAAAGGATAAAGTTGATTCAAGGGGTGCCTGAAATATTTCAGTCCTCCTTTTTTAAGCAAATAAGGATTTCCTCCTCAGTTTTCTTTTTCAATAAGCAATTTAGCTAGGAGCTAATAAACAGGAGTGTAAAAAACAATTGCAAGAGGCTCCAAAAAGAAATGGAAAGACATTAAAAATCAAGCACACTGCCCTCAGTTAGCATGACTATTTGCCTGTTCTGGTTCATTCACCTCCTTTCTACCCTGATGACCTCTCCATTGTGGTACCAGATTGTGACAGGCAAATTGATTTTAAATGTAATTCAGCAGGGGTACACTCAGTAATAGGAATTCCTCCCTGTGTTCCAGGAGATTCCTACTTATCTTGTGAGACAAGTCTCTCTTTTTTCTCTCATTTTACATCAGATGCTTGCTCAGGGAGTAAATGAACCAGTGTGCCCTGTCAGATGGGCATAGCCTTTTATTCAAGGTTTTTTCTTGTCCAAAAGGAGGAAGAAAGGAAGGACTCTGGAGGTCTGTATTGGACCTTTCCTTTCTAAACCTTTTTTTTATCAAGATTCTGAAGTTCAACATGTTATCGATTCAGTCTCTTTTACCTCTACTCACTCCTCTAGCTTTCATTGTAAAGCTAGATTTAAAGGATGCCTATCATCACATTTCAATTGGCAACATTATCAGGCATTTTATAAGATTTGTTGTGCCTAGCTTACTTTATAAGTTCTGTGCCTTACCCTTTTAACTTAACACTACACTATAGATATTCACAAAGTGCCTTTCACTAGTCATTGCGTATAGCAAACCTCAAGGTATTCAAATATTTCCATATTTGAATGATATTTTACATCTTTGCAGACTCTTTTTCCAGTTAAGGGTCTATAGCAACTATGCAGAATTGTGTGCTCAGTCTGGATTTTTAAATTAACTTTCATAAATCTTTTATGTCATCTCACAGGATTGTATTCTTGGGATGCCTATTAGATTCTGCCCTGGGAATAGCCTTTCTTCCTCCATACAAAGTAAAGATGTTTTAACAGCTTTTCACAAATTTCTCTGATAAGAACCAGGTATATGCAAGGGGATTTCAGGATTTTGGTTTACATGGTATCAATGATTCACAGACTCCCTCTGGCCAGACTCCACATGAAGAAAATCCAGTGATACCCAAGATCAGTATGGACTTAGTATCTATACCATTTGTCTTTTCAGATCCCAGTTCTGAGATCTGAAAATAATTATATTATATGGAGGGTAGGCTAGATCTCTTGCAATCTAGGAATCACAATCTCCTTTTCAAATAAGAAGGTACCACATCTTATCCACTCTGCAGATTTGCCATGATAACCTAGGATACAGCAGCTCAGCTTAAGTTGACTCTTCAGGCTTCATACATTCTGTCTGAGCAGAACCTTAGTGCAGATGAACTCAGCGGGCCCAGAACACATCCCTATAAATGCAAACTTCATTTTAGGGTTTTCAAAGGATTGATCCAGCTCTGGGGAACACCTCAAATAGAGCTTGATCCTTCCATTTTGATGATCCCACTGCTTATGCAGAATCCTTAGCTACCATATTTTATGCAAGACTAAATAGCTGCATCCTTCCCATTAAGAAATATAGTCAAATTTAAAAGTAAACTCTTGTGGTGGAACCTAAATATAAGCAGGGTCTATAATAAAAACATATATATACCTCAGACAAAAACAAATCTAACTCTCAGAAAGATGCCATAAATGCTATTACTAAACTGAACACTGAACTCTGGATCAAATGAACCAAAGCCAGATACGAGGTAGAAACTACCCAGGTGAGGGATAACCACAAAACCTTCTTTAAATGTGTTACACATATCAGAAATACTGCCTAGCACTGTGCAGAGCTAATAGTGAATCATATCACATACTTAGAACAAGAGAACATAGCCAGTCTACTAGCAGGGAAAATGTAGCTTAAACTTCACTCCCCCATCATTATTCTCAAATAATATACCCCCCACACACACACACACACACACACACACACACACTCACACACAGCCCTCACTCAAATCTTCCAAGAACAAATTATCAAGGTGCTATCTAAGGCCATGAGCACTACATCAGCGAGGACAGATAAAACATACCAGGTCCCTACTGGTCAGCGTGAAACATGACTTGTTTGATCCTCCATATAAGTTATTTAATATAATCCTTAAAACAGGGTTTGTGCTGGTTGAATGAAAAAAAGCAGTTATTCTCTTGCACAAATAGTGGGTTTCAATGGACCCAGAAAATCACATACCCATAAGCCTGACTAGTCTCATCTATAAGGCTATGGAAAGGATCATTATAGAATTAATATATAAGGAAATATGTGACCTACAGACTCTTGACCTAACCCAGTACAGATTTTTCAAAAGCTGGCGCCACCTACTTAACCTGGTTGACTTCAAAAGGTTACTGAAGCAATGGATGAAGACAAAACAGGGCATACCACATATCTAGATTTCACAAAAGTGTTTGACACAATCAAACACTCAAGTATTGTATATCACCTCTCCCAGCTAAATGTCGATCCCTCTGTAACTCAATAGATAACAAATTGACTCACAAATAGCATATAGGAAGTTAGGGTGGGTGGCTGTACCTCCTCCAAAACACCTACCATTAGAGCTAACATCCTCACAGATCAGTAGCCTAGTTAGTACCTATGAAACTACAAACCTATCAGTTTGCCTCCTCTCAGAACAGACAGATAAAGAAATTCTGCTGCAAGATTCCATGCACACAGGCCAGGAAGATAGATGTCTTTTCATTCCCATGGGCAGGAATGTTCCTATTTGCTTTTCTACCCTGACATTCAGAATTCTTCTAAAGATTCAGAAGGACTAACCAAATCTTGTGGAGGTGACTCCTTTTTTTCACCCTGGCAACAGACAACATTAATTTTCCTTTCTTTTCTGTCTGGCCAAGGACACTTACTACAGGTTTCCACACAGAATGGCTTTGCTCACAAAAGACGGGGTGTCAGAGACATTCAACCTGAAAACTCTTCAACTAACTGCCTGAATGATAGAATGTTGATATCTTTTAGGCATTTCTTTTCCTGAGGACATATAGCAGATACTAAAGGAGCCAAAAAAATGTTGCTAGGAAATCATATATGTGAAAGTGGAAAAGATTTTCTAGTTGGTGCCAGAACAAGAACTAGGACCTTATTCAAGCTTGGCTGCCTGTGGTTCTTGATTAGTTGTGTGAGCCACTATCCTCTGGCCTTTCTTATTCCTGTATCAGGGTGCATGTGTCAGTCATTTCTTTTTGTCTGCTCTTTGATTCTCCCTTTCTAACCATACTCAGGTTAAATAGTTTTTGAAAGGGGTGTTGCATATCTGTTCTCCTAGGAAACAGGTGGCACTACATTGTGATCTTAACTTTGTGCTTGAAAAACTTCGTCTTTGTCCATTTGAATCAGCTTCTCATGTTAAATTGCAATTCTTAACATGGAAGTCAGTTCCACTCATTTCTGTGACTTCTACAAAAGCATTTCTGAGTTGCAAGCACTTATGGTGAATCAACTTTACTTCATTTTTCATAAGGGCAGAGTTTCTTTGAGAACTAGTCATATTTGTATGCATTGAGTTGTCTCATGGCTTTCTTTAAGATATACAATCTCCCTGTCTTCATTGCTGAACTGGAGAACAAAGGAGAAAAGATTCTTCACAACCTGCATATTCACAAACACCATAGATACTACCCAGACAAAACTCGAGCATCGAGGAAAGCTGATCAACTGATTGTCTTCTATGAAGGTAACAGTACAGGAAAACCAATGTCAAAGTAGACTATTTCCAGATGGTTGTCTCATGCTATTGATTTGATTATACTCACCATAGTAAGCTACTTCTAGGCAGGGTTAGAACCCACTCCAAAAGGGCTTTGGCTTCTTCAGTGGCTTTCTGGAAAGGGGTGGCCTATAATAGTATTACAGAGGCAGCAACTTGTTCCTCTGTACATTCCTTTAGAAAGCACTAGAAACTGGATTCCTTTTCTAGGTACAGAATAGGCTTTGTTAGGAGCATTTTTCAAGGGTTCCTGCAGTCTTAATTTATTTGCCACCTCCCTCCTTAGGTCCTAAGCTATGGTAATCTATCTCATAGTTCAGCCTACTGTGTCAGTGATCTATATATTGAACACAGTACAGTTCAGTCTAAGTAAACTTTCCTTAAAAGTAAATGTTGTAATGAATCACTGCTGCAGTAGCTGGTCTTTCCTCTAGCACCCTTAAATTTAGATTTTGTTTTCCTTTTTTGTTGCCAAAGTGTGGATGTATACACCATGTTGTACATAGGTTTCAGTTGACTTGAACCCTTAGGATTAATCCTTCCTTTATGCCTAAGGTGGTCCTTGAGCTCTCATTGAATCAATCCATCAACCTTCCCACCTTTTTTCCATCTCTTCAAAACAAAAAAGTGAGATGCCTGCACTCTTAAGTCCATAAGCATATCAGGTATTACCTTGACAAAACCAAGTGTCACCTTGTGGGATATTGCCATCCATGCTGGGGAGAATGGGACAGTGTATGTGTGGGGTGTGCCAGTGTGGTTGGCTGGAGTTTTGGGTATAATTTTGTGTCATTTCGCTGTCACACTGACTTGTACAGATGCTTGTGTTAAAAATGTATCAACAGTGTTATTATAACTGATTAAATATTTATGTTTAAACAAAGAATTATGGCAGGAAAGAGTATATGCTTTTGAAATTGTTCTATAATTTTTAAATACTGCAACAGATTCTAGCAAAGCTCTGAGTGTGTATTGTACCCAAGTTAGGTGATCAAATGTGATGCCATTCCATAACCAGCATTGAGAGGAAGCAACTCACACAGCAGCTTGCTTTGTTTTGTTTTCTTTGGAACCTGATATAGATCTCTATGACAGTTATCACAGTTCAATTGAGTTAGTTCAATTGTTCAGTTCAGTCTGTTAGAAACTCATGACATTGCCTTGTGGAAGTAAACATCTCAGCATTTTATCTTGCCTTGCTGCGTTAATTAAGTTAGCTAAGGAACAGTTATTCATTAGACAATCAGGAAATACAGTGAGATTAGTTAAGTACTGTCTATCTGCATCTGTTTGAATCTGTCCAACTGTGTTATTTTTATTTCTCCTGTGACTGAAACTCTGGTGTTTATTGTACATAGATATTTAGTATTCTTATGTTTTCTACTTTATTATTTATTATTACATATTTTATACCTTTCATTATGGCTGGTCTTTTAGATAATACTTTTAACATTGTGAAAGTACTTGTGCTTATTTTATTGAAGCCTTGGCTATTTCAAAAAGCCTGAATGCTTTGGTTACACTCTACCATTTATGTTAGTATTGACTTTATTCATTATAACTGGATACCCCTGTAAGAGCCCAAGAGTAGTTGACTGCTGGCAGTGAAGTTACCTTATAGTGTGGACAGAAGGGGTGTAGTTAGTAAATCTGTACCAGCCTTTCCCAGGAGTGTGCGTGTGTGTGTGTAAGTCAAATAGCTTTCTGAAGCCTTTTTTTTATATTTTAGGTGTGGGTGTGTCAGCTACTTGGAACTGGGACACAATTCTCCAAAGTGAGTCTTGTTTGGGATCTGGAAAGACAGTCCAGTCCCAGGTCTGGAGCATGTTCCCTGTGTGCTCTTGGCAGAACTTGTGCATGATGCAGAAAGCTGTTTCTTAAAATACTTTGTAAATCCATTCCTGTTTTTAGAAACCATCTCTCAGCAGTGGCAATGGTGGGGATTGAGGCTCCTTGATTACTGCCCCAGGGTAAAGAGAGGCCATTACACCAAGATCATCAGAAAAGTCTGATTAACTTTTTGTCTCTTTTTAGGACAAAAGCTTAGGTATTCCAGTGTCTGAGCAAAGAATTTCCAGATAGATTTCTACTGCTATTTTCTTTTGTTATTTTTTTCATAGCAAACAGCTTTCAGGTCTAGTCAAAGCTCATTCCACCAGAGCTATTGCTTTTTCTGGAGCATTTTTCAAATATCTGAATTATAAATCCATTCTAGAAACAAGATACTTGGTCTTCTGTTACACCTTTACCAAACATTATAAGACTGATGCTTTTCAAGGATTACAGCTGTATTTGCTAGATCCATCTTTCAAAGAAACTTAGAAGTAATCTCATTTTCTTAATCCACCTCCATCTCCACTTGGACAGGTTTGAGAATCTTCCTGTCAGTAATACTGCAACAGTGATCCGAGAAAGAACATAGTACAGTTGTGTAAGAATTCCTCATGACAGTAGATGTCCAACTGATAACTGTTGCAGTGTTATATCCCACCCTCCTTCCCCCTTATTACTTTCTATTCTTAACCTTGGCAGAGGTGGCAGGTCTTTCACTCTTTCCCCCTGCTCTTGTTGGCATGTATATATTGTGTGTGTTTATATATAGTTTACTTTTTCTGCTCCAGTTTCCATTTCCCTTGGTCTGGGCCAATAAAGTCTTGGGGTAACTTGTGCCTGCGCATCCCGTATGCATGTCCTAGCTAAGTTGAGCTTTGGTCATATGTCAAATACACGGCATGAGAGGAGGGCACCCAGGATTTCACATACTGGTCAGATGTATGGTTATCCCTAGCAGAATATCCCATCGGGAAGTAAGACTGCAATAGTGATCAGTTGGACATATATTGTTATGGTAAGTTCTTATTCAACTGCACTTTTTTCATTAGTTTTCTTACTTCTTCACTTCACAGTAGATCTTTCTGTTGTACTCATACAATCATGTACCTTACATAACTTTTTTTTCCTGAATCTATTCAAATATCCATAATACCTGCTTGGTATTCTGATAAGTAAATTTTCTTCTCTTGCCATTGACATTAAAATTGTCCACTGCAGTAGTATGCCCCTTCAGTGAATTAATTTGATGGACTGTGGTTTAACGATACATTTTTAAAGATGTCAAACATATCCCAGTGATCGCAATCTAACAATTTTTGCTGAGTCCATAGTTGTCGTAGGTGCACTGGTATTTTTAAAAGTTTTTTTTTTTCTAAAACCTACTGACTGTCTATAGAATGACTTTATAATTCTGAGCACCTGCCAGCTTGTGCTCCCATGTGCAGATCTTTTCAGGTATGTTGTGAATTTACTGCATCTATTAATTTTCAGCAGAATCTCTCCTCTGGTTTCATATTTTAGAAGTGTCAGCACTGTAGGCTACTGGAAGATCAAATGGCATGTAAGATTATACAGAAATTACAGAAACAGTCCCACTGAGCATAAACATATTTATTAAAGTTTACTATTTTTTAAAGCTGCCCTTGGTTGCATTTGTACTGCAGATTTGCAGAAAATGTGTGCATGACATTTTCAAATGTAGAATGTGTTCTGTCTGCTACAATTTCATTCTTATCCTTTCTCTCTCCAGTCCAATGCCCCATCTGAAATCACTTCAACTCCAGTTGCTGGCTGTTAGCTATATCTAAGAAAAAAAACTGCAGTGTGCTCAACATTCTGACCTTCTGTATAAATTTATGATTTCTGTTGTGTATATCTAAAAAACAATCCGACCACTGAAAAACATTTTCAGGTGAGGCAATTGGGCTAATCAAATAGAAGTAAGGGAGTTCAAATGGCAGCTCCATTTAAAAGCAAGCCAGCACCTTGGGTTGAATGAATACCTATATTTTAAGCCTATTTTGATAGATATGGCTTCTAAGTTGTAACTTATGTTTTACTATTGATTTCCAGTAATACTTATTTTTTAAACCTTTTGGTTTAGGTTTTATGTTATGTATTTTGTGTGTTTTTTATTATGTTGATATGTCTTTAAATCAACTAATTTAATGTATGTACCTTAATTAGTGTCATTATTTAAGGAGTACGTGTAATAAGCACTTTTGGTTTGATAGAGTCTGGATTGAGACTGACGAAAGCGCTCATCTACAATACAGCATTTTTTTGTGTATTTTATTTATTTTACACTATCTTGTTCCAGTGGATCTATTAAATCTACATTTGGATTGAACAACTGGTCTGTATTTTCTTGGACTGCTGCTGGTTTGGTGTTTTTCAGTGGTTGGATTGTTTTTTAGTTTTGTTGTGACCACTTTACCTACTTTTTCTTTCTTTGGTTCATTTTTGAGTGGGTTGTGAAACCTCCCTTCGGGTTCTGGTTTGAGGAGTGTTAGCCAAATGGAGCAGCAGATAACACGGGTTCTAGAGCCATAACGGTTAACGCAAACAGTGTGAAAGGACCTAATAGAGATGACAAGACTCTTGCGCAATTGACTATTCTATTGGACAAGCAATGTCAACAAATGCAGTTGATTTTAGACAGACTACATTTCACAGGTTCCGCGGTGTCTCAACACCATGGTTCCATTAGTTCTACTGGTTTGACGAGCGGACCAGTTTTGATTCAAGGGCAGGGAAGTGACGATTCATTCCAGGACAGTATACCTTGTGGGCAGACAACTAGGGAAGACCAGTTGTATAACACTAGTCTGGTCACACGTTTTAACCAGTGGATCAATAATGAGCCAGTTTAGTTTAATGATACGAAGAGTAACAAACCAGTGGATATTCACAATAGACTTTGGGACTTTGAAATAAAAATGAGCAAGGACGGTAATATTCAGACTGATAATGAGTACCTTGCTGAGTGCATTAGATTACAAAGGGTCTTGAAAGGGCTCAGGATGTTTAAATTTCCTAATGGTTTGTCTGTGGGGCAGCATGAATTGGAAGAACTGCTCGCAATGTTTGACAGGCATGGGGTGGAATTGTTGCATTTTATTATTAAAATAAATAACAATAAAATCAAATGTGTATTGGATGAAGTGAATATTTTGAACAATGATATTTTAAACGATGCTTGTTTTGTCAGTTTTGAAGCCAGATTTGATAAGATTTTTAGTAATATCTTAGAACAAGTGAAGGAGAATGTTAATAGGAAAACGGAGGAACTTAATAGGAATGAATTAGAATACAAACATAAAGAGGCCTATCCACTTCCAAGAGTTACTATGGGTCTAATAGGAACAGTAATAGGGAAGAAAATGAAGATTTAGATTCTGGTTCATTTAGTTATGATCTCTGAATGGCAGAAGTGAACACACAGACTGCCTTTCATAATATGGAGGGGGTTGTGGTTTTCAAACAGGATTACCCTCCATTACGGAGATCAGAAAGGATATTTAATCAGAACAAGAACAGGCAGACTTTTTTACAGGTGCAACAGACCCCGACGGGTCCGCCACAGACGGGAAGGAACGATTACTGGAACAATTGGAACCAGAACCAGATATTAAATCATCTGAGCGGGGTAGGTTCCATTATCTCTAGTTTTGGGGGTAAACTGTTAAGTCTCAATGGCTTTTAACATTTTTAATTATACAGATATGAATATCACAGATGTCCATTTTTCCATTTTTGAAAAAGGGTTTAAATTTGTCCCGGCGAATAAACCTGATCTTTCCAGTATATTAATAGACTTGAAGTTATACATAAGGAATTTGAATTTTCAAATATTTTTTAAGGAAAACGGAGAACAAATGGACAACCCTTCTAAATTCAGGAGAAAAAGTATTTTCAACCCTCCCTTGCACCCATTGTTAGCTTACTATGAGAAAATCTGTATGAGACATTTCCTCTGATTATCAAGGTCATAAATCTAATTATCACAACTTGACCAAGGATGAGAAATTTTTACTTACGACTCTGAGGGAATCATATGATATTCATATTATGAAACCTGACAAGGGGGGAGGGATAGTACTGATGGATAAATTGGATTATGTTAATGACGTCACCTTCATATTACATGACACTGAAAAATACACACCAGTTTCTTTGAATGAAATACGTATAGCACATAGAACGTTCCATTTATTTTTGGAGGATAGTTTATTTCATGAGGCCATTAATGTGGAAATTTTCATTTTTTTAAAAAATGAATTTCCACTTATCCCTACAGTATTTGGAATCCCGAAGGTGCACAAGAGTGTGCACCACCCCCCATACAGACTCATAGTAGCTGTGCATAATAGTTCCACCCATTCATTGGGGATTTTTGTGAACAGGTTGGTTAAGGGAACTTTAAAAGCAGTTACCCATGTAATTCAAGATTATTGGGACTTTTTAACTAGGATCAAAACAACATTTTCCTGAAGTTACCGGTTTCTCGACTATTGATGTGATCGACTTATTCAGTTCGATTCCACATAAGGAAGGGCTTGAACTCTTCCATGAAGCACTAGTTGAGTATACCAAATTGAGTAACACCATGATTAACTTTGTTATGGAAGTAATGGGAATGATATTGTACAACAATTACATTACTTTTGAGAATGAACATTTTAAGCAAGCTAAGGGTGTGGCGGGAAGTTCATCATGTTTTTGGTACTAGGTATAGTCAATAATGGTGCTTATATGGATGCTACCTGGATGATATTTTTATTTTATGGAAATGTAACAAGTCTATGGTGGATGAATTTGTTGAACACATTAATGGAGTGCGCCCCTACTTTAAGTTTACTCACACTTATAACACCGATAGTATTGATTACCTCGATGTTAACATAACTAGAAATACGGATTTGGGAATTTTTATATCAAAAGTGTACCATAAACCAACTTATTCAAATTGTTTTTTGAGATACAATAGTCAACATCCCCATTGTGTGAAGAGAAACTTTGTTAGGGGGCAAATGATTAGAGGGACCAGAATGTGGTCAACATTAGACAATTTTAAAACAGAACTAGGTACCCTGACACAGATGTTCACAGCGAGAGGCTACCCTGACACTTTGGTGCATGAGATAAGTGTCGAAGGTTCCAGATTTAAACCATTGCTTGGGCAGGATAACCCCAACTTAGGACGGATTAATGAGACATCTACGACTAGTGAGATTTCACATAATAGATTGAATTTTTCACGCACTATGTCTGTAGAATTTGGATCATTTAGTACGAAGGTCAAACATATTTTGAATAAAAACTGGGTGATACTGGAATGTAACAATGATAATATTAATACCCTAGGTAAATGTCCTACCTTTTCTCACAAAGTGGGTAACACCTTAAATTTTTTATTTGAACACCTTATTAACAAGAAGGATGTTAAGGGAACTAGACTATGTGGGAGATGCAATTACTGCACTTATATTTTGAATACAACAGAAATCTTTGTAGGAGACCCCTATACCGAGTTAGGTTGACAGGGGGTAATTGTAACACCTGTGGATTAGTGTACTTAGGTGTGTGTACAAGTTGTAAAGATTATTATGTAGGAAAGACAGAGAGACCTCAAAGGAAGAGGGTATATGAACAGTTATATGCCATTAGTACCCAAAACACTAACAATGTACTTTTCAAACATACCCTCACTTGTTCTGATTTTTCGGGCTTTAAATTTGGTATCTTAGAAGTGATTACAAAAAATTTCAGGGGAGGCAATTGGGCTAATCAAATAGAAGTAAGGGAGTTGAAATGGCAGCTCCATTTAAAAGCAAGCCAACCCCCTAGATTGAATGAATACCTATCTCTAAAGCCTGTTTTGATAGATAGGGCTTCTAAGTTGTAACGTATGTTTTACTATTGATTCTCAGTAATACTTATTTTTTAAACATTTTGGTTTGGGTTTTATGTTATGTATTTTGTGTGTTTTTTATTATGATGATATGTCTTTTAATCAACTAATTTAATGTATGTACCTTAATTAGTGTCATTATTTAAAGAGTATGCATAATAAGCACTTTTGGTTTGATAAAGTCTGGATTGAGACAGACGAAAGCGCTTATCTATGATACAGCTTTTTTTGTGTATTCAATTTATTTTACACTGCCGTGTTCCAGTGGTTCTATTAAATCTAAATTTGGATTGAACAATTGGTTGGTATTTTCTTGGACTACTGCTAGTTTGGTGTTTTTCAGTGGTCGGATTGTTTTTCAGTTTTGTTGTGACCACTTTACCTACTTTTTCTTTCTTCTGTTGTGTATATCTGTATAAAGGTAATGTTGCACTGATATCACGGAAGAGGACTATGAAGAAAGATGTCTGCAATGCCTACTGTAGTCTTGCTCATGCAGTTGTATCTTGTATGTTTTCTACAGAAAGACACATTCATTTCCTTGTACACTTCATATACAGTCTATGTTCTATATTTATTTTTCTTTTATGAAATGGAGACTCATTTCAAAGGTAAATACTAGGCCATCAGTGTACAGACTATTACAAGTGTAGCCAACTATTACAGGTGTAGTCAACAACCAGAGGCCAGAATCAAACCCCATATCTTGTATCTGTGAGGTAAAATTCTTAACTATTATGACAGGGTTTTTTTCAGTAATGGTACATAAATCATGTAGATTCTATCAGGTATTTTTATTTTTGAAATAAAATCTTACAAAGTCTCTGTAGATGGAAGATGAACAAAAAGCACACTTTAGTTGTAACAATTCAAAAAAGGTTGGCCTGACAATCATGTTTGGTGGAGGAAAGTGAAGGAATCTTGAGGGACTTTTAGCATCCAGATAATTTTTGTATCTTTAATGCTGCAGGGAAGTCAACACAGTAGCAGAAATAGGTGTTAAAGCACAATATGGTGTGTTTTATCTGGAATTACTAATTCTCTGCAAAACCAGGACACATTAATCAGTGAAGGCTACATTTTTTTCTGTCATAATGCATGTTCATTTTTCATATTTAACTCACTCAAAGCAGTAGCTATATCATGTGTAGTGGCAGTCCATTAAATGCCTTGAACCCTTTTGTGTGACAGTCTGTTCTACTCCATTATCAATGTATAATGCAGAATTATTTCAAGATTTCAAAAATGCAGACTGCTTCTGCCAAGGGAAATAAATTAAAAAGTAATAATAATTATATCTGTTTGTTTTTATGATATATTGTGCGACAATTAATTTCTTTAGTCACGTATGATAACACACAGCAAACTGATAATGAAATGATGTAATGGTTTCATTTCTGCATTTTTAATAACATTTTACTATACATGCACAAATCTGTTGCTTAATAGTGAAACTGCAACAATAATGTGAATGATCACAAAACATAATACAACTTAAACTGCTTAATTAAAGGCTTAAACAAATTAGTCAAATGAAGCCTGATGACTAACAGCTTTGTTTTTAATAGTGAATTTCATCTGAGCATGTTTGAATCAAATCACAGCAGAAGTACATTTGGTTTATGGGGATTACATCTGCTTACACTCCCTCAGGATATCTGCATCGTCACATTCCACTAAATTAAATAAGTAAAACAAAGGAAGGGCTGTTTTTTTTTTCTGGAAAATCAAGTATTTTCTCTCTATCTCCATGATAGTGTGAAAGTGAATCTTGCCAACTGACTGAATCCATTCAGGTGCTATATCTTATCAGCAGTTCAGTACTAATGATTGTTTTAGGTTTTGCACAGATGTATAACTATATTTTGGTTTATGGCCTATGAAAGGGAACTTCAACCTTTCATTATTCAGAACATTCTAGTGATCTTGAATCATACCTCTCAACCTGGAAACATCAAAAATCTGGATAAAGGCCCATGAAAAAGAGGTACAAATCTATGCGCTGATTAACATAAAATTTGCATGCTCAATTATGAAACCCCAGCCATCCCAGTGAAATTGTGGGATACAAACTTTTAAATGCAAACTGAAGAACAAACAAAATATGATCATGAAACACAAAATAAACAGAAGAAAAATAAACAGAAGAATAAAAGTATTTTATTTATATTAATATTTGAACTTGTGCAAAACTAAAATACAATTTTCTTTTATAAAAATAAAATTAACTTTGGCTGCGCTTCAGCGTTCTTCATTAAATAACACAAAATATTAACCAGAATAAAACTGTTTTATTTATATTGTTAACATCTGAACTTGTATAAAACTTTGAACTTGTATAAAAACTAAAATACAATTCTCTTTTATAAAAATAAAATGAACTTGTATTAGACCACTAACCTAATATGATTAGCCAAGTCAATGAAGAATAAATAAATAAATACATGGAAGAAATAAATTATAACACTTTAAATGCTAATTAAGGACAATTTAGATTCGGTCTGGTGTTGTAACACTGTACTGAAAATATTGCCAAGAGCTGCATCAGGAAGGTAAAAAAGGAGACTGTTATGCAGTGGATGGGATATGATAGGAAGAAAGAGAGAAAGAGTAGGCATCAAATGAGCAATCCAATATTTATTTATTTAGTTTGTTTACTGGGGTAGTGCACTGATCGCAACACACCATTTGCAGGCACACCCTGGATAAACAGAACAGAAACAAGTGGGCATGGGAAGTGGAGAGGCAGAAGACAATATAAAGCTGAAATCTGCAAGGAGTGGACTAATGTAACAGAAGTACAGTTTGTAGAATAAGAAGAGAAAGGAAAGCTAGAGAGCTGCCTGTTAAAGAAGGAACTTAAGTGGAACAAAAAGATTAAAATGATGATTACACTAGAAATAAGTTGAGATCACTGTATGCTGGAGAAGAGAGACAATATTCTGACGTGCCACAGTCTTGGACTTTGTGCATGTTCTTCTCTTCTGGGGATCACACTTAGTCCTCTGAATTATAACAAGCAGAAAGCTATTGCAGTGGGTGGAGAAAAAGTTTAATTTTTGGAAGTTTAGAATCCCCATCACAGATTCTTTATTTTGAACCAATAGAAACCCACACAAACTCAGGGAGAATATGTAGACTGCCTTCTGTATGGAGTCTGCATATCCTGCCTGTGTTCACGTGGGTTTCCACTGGGTGCAATTTGTTTTTAATGGTATTTCTGGCTGCTTTTTAAACTTGTTAATTGTGTAGGCATGGCTCATCTCTGTTTCCAAAGTGTCAGTCAGTTCCTAGGTTCAAAGTTTTATTTTAAGCCAACCATCATTCTTAAATAAAGATTATGAATTGATATCAGACTTTCCTAATATTGCATACTGTAAGCATGAGTTGGACATTCACATTCACATTTCTCATTGTAAATTGAGCATTTACCACACAAGCTAGATGGGTAGGTGATAGGTGCACTAAAATGCAGATCCCTGCGGCTGTCTGGCTGAGAAAAGAAAAAGTTATGTCCCATTCTTCTACATCACTAAGTGGAGAATGTAGTTCTGGGTTTCCCCAGACAGCACAGTACCTAATTATGCACCATCAAAAATGCAGCTGCAGATCTACTAAGCTAATTTTCCACCTTACAAAAACATAGCAGCTCTTTCCTCTATTTGATATACTGGCCATTGAATTCACTTTAATAAAATAAAATAAAAAAAAAAAGATTCTCTAGCAAAACTCATTTTCACAAGTAAAATGGAGCTGTTTTGCACTTCACTAAAACACTACCATCTACCATTACTTTAATCGTGCAGATCAACAGCTGGCAGGAAGGGAGCAGCTTTTTCCTCTTTCTGATATATTGACCATTGAATTCACTTTAATAAAATAAAATAAAAAAAAGATTCTCCAGCAAAACTCTTTTTTCAAAAGTAAAAAGGCACTCTTTCACATTTCTCTAAAACACTACTGTCAACCTTTACTTTAATAGTACAGGTCTAAGGCGGGTAGGGCGTGACTATGTTTATTTTTCTGAGTCGGTATCTCAGTAACACATGTAAACTACATTAGTGGCAGAATCAGATTTGTTTCAACTGGTGAAATGTTTGTAAATGTCCATGCTCTCTGAAACAAAAGGATTTATAACATATTAGCACATTGTAGTAATACAGAGCATAGGCACAGCAGTATGTGATTACTAAGTTAGTGTCAGCCACAATAAAATATGTGCACTACATTCATTTATTTTCTCACACTGAAAATGCATTAGGATTTCCCATACTAATTGTGTCACTAAACGCACAGCTAGAGATAGTAAATGTTATCACGAGTGACATCTTACCAGTACACAATGATCCAGGATTCTAGGACAATCATTTACTTTTTGAAATCGGATAAGCACTCCACATAACAGAATGCGCCTTTCACCATAAAGATATACATGACAGGTGCAACAGCTAGCTTAGTACTACTTTGGTCACACCAAGACACAGACAGTGAGTGCAGCAGATGCAAAGTTGCAGATTTAGATCGGAAGATTGTTCATTAATAATGCCTGTGTTTTTTTTTATTCTTTATGTTCCATTCTGAGTTTGACCTAGGAATGGAATGGATTATTCCATTCCGTCGTATAGTGCAGACACAGGTGGGCAGACGCTGGGCCTGGGTGGTCTTCCTTCTGCAGAAGCTACTTAAACATAACAACATTTTTTTTTTACTTAACTAAATTAATTAAGTTAAATAAAATTGTGCACAGTGCACAGAGAACACACAGTATAGCTCAAATCCAGAGTCATATGCACACTTGCTGCTGCTGCTGCTAAATATACAAATACACAGACAGTCTGAGAGTCTCCGAACGAGTCCAACAGGCAGTCCTGGCGATGCATAATGATGTCATGTATTATTTACATTTGAAAAAAAATTGTGGCACCCCATAATTTTGCCCTCAGAACCAGTAAATACCGAGGAATTTGATACGGTTCAGAGGTATGTCTTGAATCAAAGAAACAAACTTAATACTGATGTGCTTTAATGTTTTGTCATTAAAAAGCTTCTATTGCAAGACTAGTACCTCATCTTTTTTGTCAGCCTTCCTAGGTTCTACTACAAAATGTTGACTTTCTGATAGCTGATGTTTAAAAAGAATGAAAAAAAAATGCCTGAAATACAAAAAAAAAAAAATCTTTTTTTTTTTTTTTTTTGCAGGGGCAGGCCCTCCCTACACTTCTGATGTGGTAGGAGGTAAGGGACAGATGGCACCCACACACCATGAACTTATGTATACCAATGTATACCAATTCCACAGTGACACCAATTCAAAGGAGGGAGAAATCTCTCTAAAGAATTGTACCAATGTAGTGCACAATTGGAAATCACATAGCAGTTATTTCCTGTGGGGGAAAAAGTATTCATCATTATGCATTTCATCCTTTTTTTTTTCTTGTGGGTTACTGAAGCTTGAGCAATTTTACCTTGAGCATGTGCTGGGAAACCCCCTTCCTTATGCTTGAGATGTTTTGTCATTTCTGTTGTTTTTTCATGTTTTATAAGTTGAATTATTAGCCAACTGATTTTTTTTCAGACAAGCAACTTTTTAATTCATAATTTATCTTTTTTTTTATTCAAAAAGATTTTACAGTCTCAAGAGATGCCATGGATTTTAATATTTGCCTATTTACCTAAAATTGTATTGGAAATTCGACTAAGTGAAGCTTGACAAATAGTGAGTCATATTAAGCCACATATTAAGTCCAAATAAATAATTGTTTGACCTCAGAAAAATTTTTGTCCGTCTTTGAATAACATAGTACATAAATAACCCAACTCCTTCAGCCACCGCTAGATCTGTAATTATTTGCAAATCATTCCCAGAGTGCAAACCTTGCCCAACACTATATTGAGTTGAGTGTCTTCTCACAGATTTTTGTTCTCTACCAATACTAGTTTTCATACAGATGAATCTTGCTTTGTTATTCAAACTGCTGGATTTACCAGTTACATTTTTAATCTCCTTTAATATCAGTAACTGATGTCCAAGATGGCAGCAATTGACTGTCAGGCTGACAATAAATTACACAGGAAATTCTTCTGCCAGACAGAGGATTATCGGGCTTCTTTAGCTATACCTGGACTTGTCCCTAAGCTGGAGTTTGATGCTACATGACTGGTTTATGTTGCATGTGAACTTGTGCACTGGGGACCTGGGATATTGATTTCACATTCCTGAATGAGGACCTGGGAAATAGATGTGATGTTCCTGACTGTCTCAGCATCATAGAATTTTGGTAGTTTTAAGGCCATACTATTGAGATGAATCTGAAGACTGTATTTTATTACTTTTCTTGGGTTGCTATGAAGCTCCAAACTGATGATTTTGAGTCTGTATTCAAGCAGAATTTAACAACAGATTTGTGTTTTTAATGCCCTGAACCTCCCTACTTGCATAACATAGGATAGGGGCATTCTTTTTGTTATTTTGACAGTTTAATAATCCATTTTATTACTTTGTTAAATGTTTTCTTCCTTTTGAACAAGTCTGTTACTTGAATGACTTACTCCAATGCTCCACTCTTAAAACATTGTTAAAATAGAATAATGATGTACCATATATTTATGTACCTTTATTCATTCTCTTTATATGGTAATTAATTCGGATATTTTCGAAAGTGCTTAGACTTAAACAATTGAAAACTGATTTATTCATTAATTGATTGCTTGAGTTTACTAATATTTTTCAGACCAGAGAAACTTTATTATTCTAGAAGTTAGTAGAATCCCTTTAAATCTTGCAATGTTTGTCCTTTGTTATTTGAGCATCCTGTTTGTGAATTTCAAATTTGAGATGTTCATGAAGTTTCTCCAGATCCATATAATTAGAAAATTACTGAAATGATTAATTAAAATCTTGTTGCCAAGCTTTAAATAGCTGCATCTGTGAATTTGCCATTGTTTAATTTAAAATCATCCATGCCAAGCAAACACTTAACTATTTGTACCACTTAGGAGCATACGATTTCCATTATTTCCAGAAATAGAGTACTTAATCATTATTGAGTCCTTTGGTTGATTTTGACTTTAGATATGCTTTTGTAGGATGATGCTGCCAGAAAATGTGCCTCACTTAAAAGGACAACTATTATTGTTGGCCATAATATACTTTCTGGCAACTTTCGTAGAAAGTATTCAGACAAATTGTGTACAGCATTCAACATGCTATACCATGTATTCAGGTAAAACATGCTGCAGAAAGCCATTAACAGTGGAGAACATCATTTAATAATCATAGAAAAGCAAGATGTTACTGCTAATAATGAAGCAGCAAGCATAAAGTATCAAAGAAAATGTAACAGAGATAATAGAGTAAAGTAAAATTGGAAGTGCATACTAGAAAGTACTGCTGTATGAATGGTGCAATGTTTATTTAGATTTGGGGTGAGATTTGGATTACATAACATGAATGCATTCTTATTAGGTCATGTATGACCATTATGGTAGCCACATGAAGATCTGTGATCTGCCAAACAATAATTTTTCAGACTACATAAGCAGCTGCCAACCTATGGGTAGGTTGCTGTACCGTGGCAGTTCATATGCTGTAGAACTAATACCCTTAGGTGGCACATCCACACAAGCAAGTGTATATAAGATATATTGCGGTAGCACCTGTAGTTGTGATGTATGGATTAATCCTCACCTTACCATCACTGTCTCCACTAAAGCAGCATGGCATACACCTTGGCAGAGTTCTCCTAACCACCATGCATACCCCAGTGTTTCACCCTGTCAGACCTTTGCAGAATGTGATTAATATGTCATCCATCATCATTTCCTGTATATAGGCTCATCCTAACCTAAGACACATTGGCGGTGCCCTAATATGATGCAACAGTTATACCTATATCACCAGACTCAGCCTTTCTTAACATGGGTGCATTATTGACTATCATGATAGATGCAATTTTCTTGTCCAAAGATGTACAGCAGAGTCTGCAACACTCAGGGAACATATCAGGATGCTGAAATGTGCAAGGCCAAACAAGCAGCACTGTACAACAGATATGCACAGCCTCACCTGACATAACCTTTTATTGTAATAATTACTATAACATGCAGCAACAGACAAATCAAGTACTCAGTGCATAGGTTACATAAAGGAGTTACTGTGGAAGTTTCACTGTATGCTTTTCAGTGTATTATGTTTTGTGTGAATTTTCATTAAAGCTTTCATGTATAAGGTATGCACAGTCAAAATTGGGTAGCAGTAGCACTTTGTTTCAGTTTATAGCATAGCATAGCATAACAAATCATTGCATAGCATTTTAGGCACACCCAGTAAATCGTGTCAGCAGTGATAGTTTCTGAATCACAATGTGATCGGATGGCACAATGTGGTCAGTACAGAGCAACTAAAGTACCTGAGATTTGGGATTCAGTGTCATTGAACATTTTGACATGTCAGTGTCCTTGTACTTCTTGTTATAGATATGTCACCATGTTATTTAATATATACTGGTTTAGTGACCTATTTCTGTAATATACATTGCCACTATATTCTTGTGTTATGTCCATGTCACTCACACCCTATGACAGTATATCTGCTCCTTGGGGATTGACTTTGCTTTTTCCTGCCTTTATTTACCTGTTTATGGCTGAAAGCACCTGCCAGTGTGGATAAGCTATATGCTGCTGCATGTTACATTTCATTCTGTTGTTGAACTGTATATCTCTTTGGATAATTTAGTGTACATTCATGCTTATGCTGATTATGTGTATTGTCCTACAGTGTGCATCCATGCTTATGTTGATTATATATTGTGTCCTACATTTCCCTGTCCTGTCAATCCTCTGGTTAAGGTACATGCTCAGTTATGTTCCGTATGCTTACTGTTCTATTTTACAAGGCTGCAGTTTTTGAATTATAATTTATCTGTGCCTAGCTGCATATTCTACACAATTAAATTATTTAATAACAGTGGGCACAGGGATGTACCTATGTATGTATATATTGTCACTGAGTTTCAGTGAGGATGTTTCCTTCTACGTCAGTGTCTGTGTTTTTCTCATTGTGTGTTTGACTCGATGTGGGTTTTTGTGATCCTCACTGTTTTTTGCAATGTGTCTAATTTATGTTTTCTCCCTGCCATTTTCTTTCTTGTTCTGCCTTGTGAACAGATTTGTGGACAGTCTGCCCACTGCTGCTTTCTGTTCCTGTCGCTGCACCTTGATGTAACTAGTCCTGGAGGTTTGCTTCCTCTTCTAACAGGTATGTGACATATTGTTCCTGTGCGTGACAGTCTGTTGTTTCCTGGGTATACTTTGGCAAATCATGCACTGTGTGTTCCATGCATTACCTGAGCCACTACACTCTGAATTTATTTACTCCCCAGTCTCCTCACTCTTCAGTCTCCCTTCTCTCTGTCACTTTTTATATCTGTCCCTACCTACATTCCTATTATTCCTGGCACTGCTGGCAGGTCAGCTTTTGCACAGGTAGACTCTTTGATTTTGATGTTCGTCATCTGCATCATTGCACAAACAAGTCTGAATATGACCCAATGTGTATATCAGACCTATTACAAACTTTTGTACTGTAAATTAAAAAAAATTAATTTGGGCTATACAGTCACAAACTATGGTCATAACTGTTATTAAATTATTTTCATTTGTTTACTGAGAAAGACAGACTGGGCCATATTCTGTGGAAGCCCAGGGAGAAAAACTCCACATATATAAACATACAATATATTTGAAACAGTGGAAACATTTACAGTTGACAATCAAGGATACAAAATGATAAGATACATTCTATAGAGACCAATAAACAACAGTAGTAGTAATACATGAGGAGAAAGAGCAAGTTTATAGGGGGAATGCATAAGTACAATATCTAGTTAAGTGTAACCTATGAAATGTAGACTGGCAAATTCAATTACCAGCAGAGGAGAGACAGGAAGGTAGGTAAAGGATTAGCTAGGACTGGGACTAGAGAAAAGCCTGTTATTGGATAGGAATTCCTTTAGTAAAGCTTTGAATGTTTGTAGGTTTGGTTGCCTATAAGGGGAAATGGGATGTAGATTTCAGTTTTTGCAACAGTGTGAGAGGAGAAGCAGAGACCATGAGATTTATTGGGTTTGTAAATGGAGATGAAAAGTCTGTATTGGAGCAAAGAGATCTGTCAGGGTGGTAGCAAAGGAGAATATTGTTGTTGAGGGTAGGACAAGCAGAAGATTTATAAATTATGATATGCATTATAATTAGTCGAAGGTAGGTAAGGTGATGGGGAGATCTAGCCAATTTCATGAGTGGAGAGCAGAATAACGATGAGTGAAGTGTGATGAGGCAGTAGCAAGCTTTTCAAATTTAGTATAGTTTAGATTTTAGTGCAGTTAGGAGGTTTGTAAGGATCGGAGCACCACGAAAGAATAAAGAAAGGAGGTATGTAGTTGAAATTAAGAAATATTTGTTATGGTAGAACATATACATTTTTTGGTGTTGGTTATTTTGGATTTGAAGATCGAATCTGAGATTGTCATCGATTATCATACCTAATAGTATTGTATGGGGCACTACCTCTATTTCAAGGTTATTTAATGAAAAATAAAGTTCTGTTTGCTATTACAGCAGGATTGGGGTGACTAGAAAAGCTTTTTTTTCAGTGTTAAGAAGAAGATGCATTGCAAAGCCAGATTTCAATTAACATGAAGGATTCTTGAGTTATTTTTTAAGAGATGTGACTATCAGAGGACCATGTAGGTATGGAGTTGTCCAGATATTGGATGAGATAGGCTTGGCATGAGGTAATGTGGAAGTCATTGATAAAGATATTGAAAAGGATGGGTCCAAAGATGGAACCTTGTAGTAGCTCAGTGATTTTAGGGAGGTAAGGGAATAGAGAAACATGACATTTTACTACCTGGTATCTAACAGATAAATAGCTATTGATCGGTTTTGAGCAGGAGTAGATAGACAAATGCTAGATAATTGTTGCAAGAGTTTTGGGCACAAGACCATATCAACAGTTTTAGGTCACAAAATAGTGTGGAGACTAGCTCTGAGTTATATGTTCAGTGGTTTAGAGACTGACACTAATCAAGTAGCCAACAGAACCATAAAAGCTTTGGTGAATGAGTCCTTAAAATTATAATGCTATTTAGTAGTATTCACGTTTCCCCTTTTTGCCTAGAAGAGGTTTGCAGCATAACCCCAGTGAGAAGTTATGACTGCTTATCCAGTTATCAGGATTAAATTTGAAAGCAGTTAGAGTACTGCTTTATGAGACATGTATGGAGTTTGTATTCCACAGGCATGTATGATAGTTGGGCACTATACTCTTCTATTCAACAGTACCCAAGCATTCTATTGTACAGTAGAATCATCTGTGACTCTGCTGTTTACAGAAAATTAAAAAATGAAATTAATTCCTCAGCAGTTGTAAAGGCACTCATTAGGTAATAGTCACTAACAAAGTTTCAGTTCTGAAGGAACATCATAATTTCTAAATGCACACCACATGAAGCATACTGACAGCTTTTTCAGAAAATAAGCATATTGATATGGTGGAGGGTTACATTATTCAAAATTATTTTATCATGTTTGATTAAAACACTGCTGTACTGCAGAAGACAATATTAAGTATTAATCTTTAGGATTTACATATTCATTATTATGACTTTATCCCAATATGATTGTTTTGAAATATCTCCTGTTTTCCCAGACTGTGCCATATGTTGAATCTGCATAGGTTTCTTTGCATAAGGTTTGCATATCTCAATGCTGAGTATCTCAGCCAAAGTCCTGTGTGCATGTAAGCTCTGCATCTAATCTAGGCAGTGTGTTTAGGGTGTGTAGTTTAAGCCTTCTAGGAGTCAGTATAGTATCAGCCAAGTGAACAAGTGAGGAATGTTTAGGAACTGGAAGAAATACAAGTTTCCCTAAAAGATGAAGCTTAGATATTGATTTAGAACACTGGCAACATTTCCATTAGAAAATCCAAGAAAGATCATGCAGTTAGTTATACTACATATTTCAGATCATTTGCAGTGCAAGATAGCATTTTGCTGTTTAACATATACCATCAACTGAAAAAAATCTTGAAAAGAAATAAATGTGTTTTAGCATAAACTTTGGAGTTATTTCAAATCTGATGAATTCTCACCCAGACAAAGAGACAGAACTTTATTTTTTTTATTGTATTTTACATTTGTTAACCGGGATAGTCCATCTGGATACATGTCCATTTTCAGTGGAGGCCCGAGGAGAAAAGCTCCAAAGAAACAGATATGCAGTACATACAAATATATTTTACATGTTTCTAGTATATTCAAGCAGACATTATTCATTCCTTCACAAATACATATATAATGATCAATGCATATACAAACAATAAAGTATGTTAAATATCTATCTAGATTCACACCATGCATCTAAATGCAGTATTGATAATACTAAAACAGTCCAATCAGGTGATTGTGTGTTTAAGGCAAGTGTTATAGTAGGAGTGGAGTAGGACTGAAGTTAGTCTGGTGTGGAGCAGAGACATAACCATTTGTTGCTGAGAAGACTTTTGATAGATTTCTTAAATTTGGATAGAGAAGATTCCAGGGTAATGGATGGAGGCAGGGAGTTCCAAATTTTGGATAAGTAAGATGAGTAGAGGGAGTCACTGGCATGGTTGTGTGATCTAGTAACTGTTAATAATAACTTATCTGTGGAGCGGAGTTGCCTAGGACAGGAATACTGCTGAATTAGGCTGCTTAAAGCTGGTGTTTTATTTGGGTGGGAGATCAGCTTATATGTAATGATAAGTTGATTATAGATTAATAAATTTGGCAGTTCAAATCAGTCCAATATTTTTTAGGTTATGACAGTGATGGGGTCTAAAAGATGAGTTATTAGCAAATTTGGCTATTTGATTATAGCAGGTTGCCATTTTGCTGGTTTCTATTTTGGATAGATTTGTTAGGATTGGAGATGCATAAAGTAATGTTGGGAGCAGGTGAGTGCGAGCGATTGTGGTCCTAGCAGTATGGGTCAAGTAGGATTTGTGTTTATAAAGACTACCTAGCTTTCTGTGAGTGTTTGTAATAGCTAAATTAATGTGGATATCAAACTTTAGCTTGTTATCAATGGTGACGCCTAGTAGTTTTGTGTGAGATTCGGGTGTGATAAGTGTACCATTTTTAGAGTGAATATTAAAAGTGGCGCAAAGGCTGGTATTTTGTGAGGGGTGAAATAGCAGGATCTTGGTCTTTTTGGAGTTAAGAATGAGGCCATTTCAGTAAGCCATTTTTCAACTGAGTTGAAATTATCCTGGGTTTTATTGTGTAGTTCTTGCAGGGTTGAGGCACTACATATTATAGTGTAATCATCTGCTTATTGGATAAGGCTGGAGCTATTTGCCGCTGAGTGGAGATTGTTTGTGAAAATTGAGAATAGCAAGGGAGCCAGTATTGATCCCTGAGGTACCCCAAGAGTGACTGGTTCCACTGTACTACTTGTTGGCTGGCCGTCAGATAGTTGTCGAACCGAGGAGATTGATTGGTTGTCTAATCCTAGGTTTTTGAGGTGGCAAATGAGTTTGTCATGGCTTACCATATCAAAGGCTTTTGATAGGTCTAAGAAAAGGGCAGAAGTAAGTTTACCATTGTTTCTGTTATGGTTTATGGTATGTGTGAATGCTAACAGAGCTGTGGTGGTACTATGACCTGGACAGAAACCATGTTGAGTTGGAGATATGAGTTCCTGATTTATAAGGTGGGACATAAGTTGGTGGATGTATTTTTCTAATATTTTAGCCAGTGGAGATAGAATAGCGATTGGTCGGTAGATGGATATGTCGTAGGAAGTGTCACCTTTATGAAGATGTATGATATAGGCAGTTTTCCAAATCAGGGGTACTGTAGCTTCAGTGATTGATCTATTGATTAGTATACAAACTGGTTCAGCTATTTCTGCTGCTGCCAATTTTAGAAATTCATTGGGGAGGGAATCTGTTCCTAGTGTTGTGAGTTTCAGCTGGGATAGTAGTTTTCTTATGTAGGAGGTTGGGGTGGGTTGCAGAAAAGTGAGCATGTAGTTAGTGGAGGTGGGGACACCTGTTATAGTGACAATGAGATATTTTTGGGCTAGTGCTTGTACAGTTTCAGTAAAGAATGTATTCAGTGATTCAGCTATGTTGTCTTTAATTATAAGCAAATACGATTCATGATTATGATTTTTCAGGCCATAAACTTATTTTCTTATTTAAACTGTATTGCAGTTCTAGTGTAACCACAATATATAAAAACACACTATAATGGAACCAAAAAAACATGAGGATGGAATTCATATAATATGCATTACGTAGGAAACCAGCATAAATTCCTTGACAGTTTAAACTTTACATATTATTCATGCTGAAACATTGTAATTCACTAAACCATTCTGCCTAAGCTTGTTTATATTGTTTTAATGTTGCTCATACATGAAATATGCATATAGAGCTTTAGATCATCAGCATATTTTATGAGTTCCAGTTATATGGCCAAAATTGATTTTCAGTGGAAAACACCAGTCAAAAAATGCATTTTCGGTATGTATATGTATATGATTATAATGTCATGTAGTTAACACTTTACCAAGAGCAGGGAAGCCCTGTATAACAGGTTCTACAAGAATTTTAGTGTTGCCAGCAGTTCACAGAGCAGGCACGTGTAGACCCAGCAGAGATGCCACATCAACTTGTGTATTGCCATCCATGGCATATTTTTGCTGTGAAAGCATTGAACAGCATGTTCTGTTGACCCTTCCCTGCATACTATCTGACTGACATCCTGAAAGTCCATTAAGTCAGAATGGCTTGCAGTAAGTAAACAATGCTTCTCGCTCTGAGTTTTGTGACAGGTAACAATAAAGTTATTGGCCTATAATGTCAGTAATCTTGCTTTTATCCTTCTCCCCTTATGTACAAGAATTATTATGGCAGTTAATGTAGTAGCTAGTCTTTCATTATCCGTGTGTGTATGTAAGATAACTATCAAAGGTTTACCGATTTTTAAATTATGAACATAAAATTATGTTTCAGCTTGTTTAGACCCTTTGTCTTCAGTAAAACATCCTCAGAACAATGCAGCTACACAGAGAAACAATTAGAAAAAAAGACTATCAAAACTATGAGATGCAAAAAGACCAATAAAATTCAATTTAATTAAATTCAGTTTTCCTTGTTGCTATATGTTATACACTCACTAGCTACAAATCTTATACAAACACAAAACAAAAAATTCACATAGCCAGTGTCAGTGGTACAATAAGTAGAATACTTGTTTTTTGTGCGGGATGCTGTGGCTTCTATTCACACACCAGGCAGAATAATTTAGCGGGGGGGAGGGGGTGAGTTTGTCATCCTTTGGATATAATGTTAAAACCAACACCCCATATGCCTGAGGTGGTGGTAGCTCAGGTGGCATACCTCTCAACTGTACAGATTTTCGCAGAATGTCAAAATTTTTGCCTTATATTTTTGGTCCGTTTTTCATACAATTGTGGCTTTCTGGCATATTGGCTACAAATAAATAAAAACTGAAGTTAGAAAATAATGACAGACATTTAAGTTTTAGACTTCATACCCTTCAGAAAATTCATGCTAATGCAAAACCTGTTATTCTATCAACTTTCTAAGTTTGTTGTTGTTGTTGTGTCTTTCGGCTTTTCCTGGATAGGGGTCGCCACAGCGGAACTCAGGTCCGCTAATGATTGGTAGTTGATTTTTACGTGCCGCATTACCAGCCCTGATGCACAACCTTCAACGAAGGTATGCCCATTCATGCATGTCTCCACACAGAAGATGCTCTAGCTGAGAATCGAACTGGACGGTGTCTTATTGTGAGGCGACAATGCTACCGCAGCACCACCACTGCGGGTTATCAACTTTCTAAGTTTGTAAGAGCAATATTTAAAAATTGTCCCTATTTGTACCACTTTTTTCATGGCTTTGTCCAGATTTCTTACTCTAAGAGGTTGAGAGGTATGTCAGGTGGATATAAAAGATCCCACTGACCAGTTGAAAAAAGTAGGAGAATTTCGCTAATGCCCTGGCCATATTTCCCCTGGTAGTCTAAATACAACCTCAAGTCTCCCCTTAAAAGAGATTACTAATCTAGTAAAACTAATCCAGTCAGCAAAAGGATAAATAAACTCAATAGCCATGTTTAGCTTTAGCTATTTGTTAACCTCATTTTTTTGTGAGTTTAATTTTAACAGAATGTTAATGGAAGTGTCATCATTTATTTCTAGAAACACAGCTGCATTTAATTTAAGTACATTCCATTTTCATTTTTTTCAACATGTTGACATACTTTCCACTCTTAATATGTAGCTACATACTAAGCCAAATAATTTAAATTTTCTAAACTCTGGATATAATAAAATGCGCTATAGAGATCATGATCTATCTTTTTTTTCTTGAGAGCGTAGCAGTGCTCATATATCTTTTAACTTGAAGTCTACCATTTTGCCCTCATAGAAGGCTTCACAAATTTTCACATCTGGTCAAATATACCCCTCCTGTAGACCAGGGACGTCGGGAAGCGTACTGACTGTACGCACTTCAGTACAGTTTTTGCAGTGGAGGGGTAGCAAACAGGCACTAGGACCCAGGGCATACCTCTCAACCATACTCTTTTTTTACGTATTTTGAGGCAAAATAATGGGGTGCCACGATTCCCGATTGGCTCCCTTTAATTCCCGATTACTTTCAATATTTTTCTTTTCTTTTTTTTTTTTTAAGTTGCTGCTGATGTCATCAGCAATGCATGCAGGAGTGTAATGATGTTACTTCATGAAGCAGACTGCCTGCCCGCCTATATGAAAATTTGAATTGGGAAGGAAGTGGTCTGGAGTACTCATAATAGTGTAGCAGCGAAAGGAGCTGTTCAGTATTTCACTATTTGCTGTTTTTTCTGTTAACCCAACCCAAGTACATTATGTACTTCAAGTTCTGCACTGTAGTGCAGGCTGCAGAGTTTGTTCAGTTCGCCCAGCTCTCATCCGTGTTCCACAGTCCGTGATCACTCAGTCCCAGTCCCACCAGCCAGGATTCAGGAATTTACTTTCTCTGGCGGCTGAACTACACCTCCTCTGGCACAAGGTAAGCAAAAAAAAAAAAGCACCTTAATATTTTGCATAATCGAAACTGCATCTTCTGCCGACTCCAACTAAAATGCCAACAGTCTAGCAATGCAAAAAGTAAACTATTGATTTTGCTACATATTCATGTAATAAAGTAAAAAAAACACCTGTAGGATTAACGGTATACCGCCAGCAGCAACAATAAGTAGAAACGTAAAACAAACAGCGAATAACATAAAAAAAAGTTTATTTTTATGTTGCTGTGTAGCGGTTATCCGCTTTGTTTTACATTTAAACTATTGATTTTAGCCATTAGTTCCCACAGGATAAACAAATGGTTAAATTACCTAAGATGTGAATTTCTTTACAGCAGGTGGTAGAGGTAGCAGGTTGCTATGTACAGATTCAGATTATGTTAAGGAAGTTCAAGGAGTATGTCAGCACTTGACTGTTTTTA
Source organism: Protopterus annectens (assembly GCF_019279795.1). Classification (NCBI taxonomy): domain Eukaryota; kingdom Metazoa; phylum Chordata; order Ceratodontiformes; family Protopteridae; genus Protopterus; species Protopterus annectens. Next base: position 228,498,386 of record NC_056732.1, on the reverse strand, counting down.
TGTAAGGCGATTAGGTGAATATTTCACGTGGTCTCCATTCTTTGATGGATTTATATGTTCAAATTAAACACAAAGCGAGGCTGTTACTTCAACCCTGACCTTGCACAACTCAAAGGGCTTACTATGTTTTTTGTGAATGATTTTTATCAGCTGCATTGGATGGAACATTTGGTTGAGATTTTAAATATGCTAACTGTAAGTAATGTGAGGGGCATCTTAAGATAACTTTTACAATGATAAGTTATCATCATGCTTTCACAAGTGGTCTTTTGATAAACAAGGTGGACTGGGAATCATGGTTAATAGTGGAATCCTGTGGAGAAATGCACCATCTTCCAAAGTGAGACAAGTGTGTGAATTTCATTGATGTAGTATACTTGTTTTTGTCTTGCAAACATGTGAAATGAAATTCAGATGTTTTTGGTGAATGTTGCTCGTTTTGAGAAAGATTAAAGAAAACATCAGAATCTATGTGAAAAATAAATACAACCTCAGTTCTTTTCAGGAGCTGTGAGTGCACCCTTGTAGCATGCTCACTTTTGTAAGTGTAAGAAAGTGAAGTACTCAAGAAATGTGCACGATATTTTAACTATACCACTGGATTATTTTAGGTTATGTGGTGGGAATGGTGTTTCTTATGCAGGGGGTTTATACTCTGCAGAACCACTGACTTTATAAAAGTGCCAAGTCCCAAATGGGAAAAATGCTTGGTTATTAAGCAATTGTGTTTAAAAAGCAATCATCATAATTAATAATTGTATTGTTTTTTTACACAATTTCAAAGTTTGATGCAGTTTCATATGTTAATATAAATAAAACCCTATTGTTCTGGTTATATTTCGTGTTTAATATTTTGTCTGTTCTTCAATTTGCTTTTGAATGTTGGCATCCCACAATCCCATCGTATTGGGTCAGGTTGCATAATTATGTATGCAAATAAATCCGTGTACAGATTTGTACCTATTTTTCATGGGCCTTTGTCCAGATTTTTGATGTTTCCAGGTTGAGAGGTATGCTGTTGAGACATTTGCAGATCGGAGTAGTTTTGCTGGGTGAGAGGCTGTATGCATTTTAGTTATAAATATACTAAAGGGTAAAGGTTCTAATGTTATTTATTATGATGTTGACAGCACCTCGGCTCAACATACACAATGAGGTAACTTGTAAATCAATTGATTGTATTGTTTGTTAGGCATAGTTCCTTAAGTCTTAGAAAGAGCAGGGGGTATAAAACTTTTTCATATGGTTTGGACAAGTCTAAAAATATGAATGCTACCATTTTACCTTGATTTTTTTCTGTATCAAACATACTTTATGAAAGTAAGTAATGCTGTTCCTGTGCTATGGCCTGGCCTAAAATTATGACGCGTTGTGAAAAATAACTTGTTCTTTGCAAGGTGGTTGATCAGATGTATGTGATCATATTTTTAAGTGTTTTAGATAGATAGGACAAGATGGCTATAGGTTTATAGTTTTCCAATTGATGTGATTTACCATGTTTATGTAAGGGGAAAACATAGGATTGTTTTTAGAGTACAGGGATAGTTCATCTACAGGAGATGCACTACATTTTTTTTTTAATTTTCTCAGTTTTTTTCCCTCTGTAAATGGGCATGCTGATAGATAACAGTGCAGGATTCTAACTGCACTTGTAATATCGATTATATAACAGTCTCTCTGTCAGCAAACTTACAAATATTTAGGTACTGGAGTATGTGTGAGTTCATTTGTGTATATGTGTGCTTCTTGCAAGAAAAAAGATCTGATAAATGAATATTAGTTAACTTTAATTTCAAGGCATTGTAACTTTGTCTTCCCTTTTCATATTCCATCTCTGAGTTAGCACCGTCAGGTCAGATGTAGTCTCATCTCCTGCTCATACTTCATTATACCCTAAACTTCTATGAGATATCAGCTGTTTTCTAGTATTATGCAACCATAGCTATACCTGCAGCACATTAGTCATTCACATTATTATTGTTTATAAGTGCATCACTGACTGCATAATGTTTAGATTTGGCTTCCCTATACATGGTCAAAATGAAATGGTTGGAGCATTGATAGCTTTCAGAAAAAAAAAAGATGACACTTTTCCTATAGAAAATCATTCCCAGTGCAATTTCTAATTGTGGTCCAGCAATGATTCACTTCTTTAGGGAGATTTCTCCTTTCTTCACATTGGTGCACACATAGAGTTGGTACATAAAAGGGTGTAAAGGGCTGCTTACTCCTCTCCAAAATCAAGAAAAAATTAGTCTTTTTCCCATTAGTTTTTTTGTGATTTTATTTATTTATTTTTTGTTCTTTTGTAACTTTGAAGATTTCTGAAGTTTTACTGCACCTTAATCTAGTTGGGACAATCAGGAAAGAAAAGAAGAATTAGCCTGACAGATTCCTATGCAAATGCAAGCCAGCTAGCAATGACTGACCCAGGAAGGAGCAAGAAGCAGTTTCTTGGGGTCGAGGGTTTGCTTCTCTCAGTATCCACTAAAATGGGTTGCATTCATGAGGGGTCATCCGGATTCAGTTGCACTGTGGTAAAGTTAGCCATAATTTAAACATGGTAAGCTACTTTATGTGCTTTTCCACACTTGAACTGAAATATCCATTTTTGTTTTATTGTTTCATCATATAAATGATTAGCATCCTGGCATGTATTTTTCATGGATGGGAGAAAGAGCAGCACTGTGAAGGGGATGTGGCTTGAAGAACGATTTGTAAGGGGGTGTGGGCAGAGATCAATGTGTTGATGTGGGTGGGGATTGGTGGGGGGGGGTAGCAGACTGCAAGCAGTGAGTACAAATGTTAAAATCCTGGCTACACCCCTGCTGTAGACATAGAGTTGTGCTGTTTGTTTGAAGATATTAATCTATCATATCCCACAACTTACATTTTGTTCCGCATGAATAAATGTACAGTAGTAACAAAATTTACAACAGAAAATATTTTTTGGTGTTGGCATAGATAGTTGACCTCATACTAGGCTCAGACCATTCTAAAAATGCTTTTATATTGTGATTTTTTTTGCACTTCTAAAAATAGGCTTATATTTTATTGGTCTAAATAAGATATCATAACATTTTAAAATGTTCCCTTGTTTGTCAAGTACAATGCTTTTTTTCTTTTTTTTTTTGCTCCCTCTCCCTGCAGCTAACCATCAGTTGCCACCATTTCCACTGCTCATTCACTGCGTCAACCACCCTCAGGAAGACATTGATCCACCTCAGTAGCTGGTGAGAAGACTGAGGGCACTTGATGCAGCATCATACTGTAGCCAGGGTGTGTGCCGTAACTCTCTCCCACCTTACAACAGCCTTGTGTCTAGTGAGATGCATTAGGTTTTTATTATATGTGCAACCTCCCAACCAAGTGGTTTAACACTTGCAGTGCAGATCTTACACAGCTCTTAATCCTGCAGTTGTAGTGAGCCTAGGAAGCCACTGTCCTTTCAGGATGGATGAGCCAATATCAACCACTCACTCTCATCTTTCCCATCTGGTCTCTACAGGACTCATGCAGTTAGTCAATTATGGGTTATCTTGGGTGCAGTAAGGGCTTTATCCTTCTGCAGCAGGGCCAGACTTGAAAACAGAGTTTCTTTATGACTAGTCCAGACAGGACTTGAAAACAATGTTCTGGTACTACTAGTGTCTACACTGTAATATACTGCTAAAGCTGAAGAACACTGACTTTTTACAATAGTTAACCTCGTCTGTTTGAAGCTGTTCTACGTTAGACAAAATGGGTGCATATAGTGTTTCCCTGTTAGCCTCTGCTTTCTTGAATATAGGCCTTATAAGTTCCCCTTATAGCCTCTGTCCACAAAATCTTTTTTTTTAATTGTCTAGTTCTTTAATGGATATGTTCTTGTCACAGACTATCTGTGAAACCCTTAACTCTGTTGATGGCAACTGTTTGCAGGTAGGTAAGAGTTTATAAAAGCAGATTTCTGAGCAGTGTAGACATGTATTTTATACAGGTCTGTTTCAATGTTTTTGGTGTGTAGGTCTACACCTTTAAAAAAGTCTTCTTAAAGATGAAAGCAATAAACAAGTTGAAATCGTAGCCCAGGCTCTGCTTTGCTTGGTTGATTTTTAATGTTTTTTGCCAGACAGTGGAACTTGACTTTTTTTTTTTTTTTTTTTTTTTTTTAATATCTTCATTGTTTATGTTGCTAAGCCTGTGGAACTAGCAATATTGACATTTTATATGTTTATCCTTGGTTCACTGTCCTATAGTTTATCTGTTGGTATTCCAGTGTATCTTCACTTAATATGTTTCACTATAATATTCCTCACAATAATGTATGATGCCATTTGCTTTGCAGTATATGAAGTCCTAACTTACAAAATGCTGTCATATTAAATGTGGGATCCCTTGTTTTTTATCCATCTGAGTTGTTCTAGCAAATTTCTTTTTATTCATATATTCGCTTGATCAGCTTACATATCAGATGATATGAAGTTGTTCTATCTCACCTTTCATTCTTACAGATGGGTTTGGCCTACTACAAAACTCAAGTCCAAGCTCGAGTCCAAGTCCCTATCCCATGATGCACCTTGAGTTACCTTAGATCTAGTTTGCCACTGCAATAGATTGGAGGTTTCCTAGCACAGCTCGGGCCAGTATAGCTTTTTTTCGTTTTTGCAAAAACGTCCAGCAGAAAGAGTTTTACTACTTCATCAGCAAGTCCAGAACATCATATCCAGAGACAAGGCTCCAGCATCAGAAGTGCTAAAGTTGTTAGGCATGATGGCAGCTGCAATAATAGCGATACTGTTGGGTTGCATGCACATGCGGATTCTACAATGCCTGCTATTCACTCAATGGTCTTATCAAGAGCTGCCAATGTCTCATCTCATAATTGTAATAAACACATGCAAAAAAGATCTTCGGTGGTGGTTAACCTCTCTTCAAGTAACGATAGGTCGTCCTTTTATACTACCCTCACCAGCAGCCACAGTGGCCATGGATGCTTCCCTGATAGGGTGGGGGGGGGGCATTTTCAGGGAAGAACAGCCCAAGACACATGGACCAAACAAGAGACACATCTGCATATCATTGTCCTGGAGGTGAGAGCAGTACTTTTGACATTGCAGTACTTTCAGTACTCTCTCCCTCTGGGGACAATTGCTATTCAGACAGACAACATGTCAGTGGTCTGGTACTTGAACCAACAAGAAGAAACCAGATCCTATCTCCTTTGTCATGAGACCCTAAGAGTATGGCAGTGGGCTATATCCACCCAGCGCTTTCTGGCAGCAATGCACATCCTGGATAAATCCAACGTGATTGCAGACAAACTGAGCAGGGCAATTTTGTTGCCTCATGAGTGGTCCCTCAAAAAAGAGATAGCAGAGAGAATATTCTGCAGGTGGGGCCAGCCTTGCTGCGACCTTTTTGCTTCCCACATGAACACAAAATGCAGAAGCTACTTTGCCCTGATTACCCCTCCGGGAGATTCCCCAAGGGACACACTCATACACGATTGGTCTCCAGGTCTCCTCTATGCATTCCTACCAATTCACTTGATACCCAAAGTATTACAGAAAGCAAAAGCCCTGGGAAGGACCATCATTCTAATAGCCCCACACTGGCCTCATCAGATTTTGTTCCCCTTCCTTCGACTTCATCTATTGGAAGAGCCTTGGATTCTGGACTCAGTTCCAGACCTTCAGACGCATTCGTTGGCGTCTCTTCATCCCCCACTTCAGTCCCTAAAATTGACAGCTTGGCTGTTCCAATTTCCAACATAGCCAGGTTCCATAACCTCTCAAACAAAATGCAGCATATTTTAATATCTTCTCATAAATCCTCTACTAGGAAGTTGTACCTCAGCAAATTGAGATTTTCTATATGGGCTTCTCAGAATAGCATTGATCCCTACCAAGCCCTCATTTCCTCTAGATTAGAATTTTTGACTATGCTTTTCAATAAAGGAGCTGCGGCAGCTACAGTTTGGGTACAACTTACCACCATCTCTAATTTTCACCTTGGCTTTGAAGGATTGAACATAATGTCACACAAGCTATCAAAAGCCATTCTCAAAGGGACCTTCCACCTCAGACCACCAGTGAAATCCCCTTATACCCCATGGAACCTAAATTTTATGCTTTCACGTATTATTCTCCCACCTTTCTAGCCAGCTTCCTCATGTGATTTGAAATTTTTGTCTTGAAAGACTAATTTTTTTAGTAGCTATCACGTCTACCCATAGAGTATCAGAGCTACAGGCCTTGTCCATAAAACCTCCATATTTGATTTTTTATACTGATAGTGTCCCTGCGAACAAATCCTTCAGTTTTTCAATAAAGTTTGTACTGAAGCTAACCTTAACCAAATCATAGATTTACCAGTGTTTTTCCCCAAACACACCAACTTAGAATATATGCTGCACAAGTTTGATGTTCATAGATAGCTCAGATTTTACCTGGATAGAAACAAAGGGTTCAGAAAATCAGAACAACTTGTTTCCTTTTCAGATTCTAGGAAAGGTATGCCAGTGGCAAAAACAACACTATCTAAGGTTATCAGATTGTATGGCCTTCACTTATTCAGCTGCCAATTTACCTTTACAACACAAAATTAAGGCTCATTCTACAAGAGCAGTGTCCACATCCTCTGCTTTTTCTTCTAGGCTTCCTATAGCCAATATTTGTGCAGCAGCCACTTGGTCAGGACCTCATACCTTTCTCACTCATTACAAAGTTTATAAGGCCTCCAGGGACAGGGCCTCCCGTGAGCCACCTGAGAAAGATGGTGCTTGGGACGCTACACATCTGTAAGAATGAACGGCGGGATAGAACAACTACACATAAAGAAGTTGAGTACTCACCATAACATTCCATGTGAGTTGTTCATCTCGCTTTCATTTTTACTTCCCACCCTCCTACCCTCTCCAGGGTTTTTCAGGGACTGAGATACTAGTTGTATCATGGTTGCTCAGTCTTTCTATGGGTTTTCCCTAAAAAAGTGATAGAATGGCACATGGTATTGTTAGATGCAGCAAACAAGATCTGAGGTAACTCTAGGTGCATCATGGGATAGGGACTTGGCCTCTAGCTGTCTGAAGACCTCAAGCTTTTTAGTAAGTTGACTGGGAGCCGAGGATCGGCTCTGAACCCATCTGTAAGAATGTAGGTGAGATGAACAACTCACATGGAACGTTATGGTGCATACATAACTTCTTTTTTTTGTGCACTGCCATGATTCCTTTAAGTAATAATCCATAACTGGGTGTGGGTTCATCAGTTTTTACCCACAGATGATGTGGTTTGATCATGAGGATGAAGGCTGAGTGATTAAACAAAGCTAACCATGGATAAATCCTGATATACCGACATGGAGGAGTGGATTATTGCAACTATACATTGAGATTATTTAAGAAAGAAATTGCTTACTTTCCCTAAATCAAAAGGAAAATCAGGTATATTTCTGTTTCTTTAGTTTTGTAGAATGTAACTTATTTTTCTTGTATTTAGCTCTGTCCCCAGTATATACCAACAGAAAGTCTATCCAATCAGCGTGTACTTTGTAGAATACTAATGACCTCTTATTGTAAAATAAAGCCTTATTAAGCATACTCTATCTGTTTAACATTGCTGTTAATGTACTAAGTGTCCTATGTTTATATTTAGCTAAAATAGTAAAATTAAAAGTGCTTGCCTATCTGGTAATTGTTTATCCAAGAGAGTGGTATATTTGGCAAAATGTTTGGGATGCCTAGCATTTTATGTGAGCAAAACAGACAGAGCACTTAGAAATAGGATTTAAGAACATTTGCACCAGATAGGCAAGCAGAATATTAATAATTCCCTCTCAAAACATCTCTTGAGCATCCGTAATTGTACCATTTTTAATTTTGCTATTTTAGAACAAATTACTCAAAATCCTAGAAGTGGAGGTGATAAGACCATTTTGGAAAAAAGAGAAATTAGATGGCAGCTTAAGTTGAATGCCTCACATTGCCTATTTTACATCAAAGGTCAAATATTTAGTGAGTTTTGAAGAAGCTCTTATATTTATGTGTTGTTATTGTGTTATTTTAGTAGGATTAGAGGTTAATTTTAATCTTATTTTTTTATCTTTCATATTTTAGTGTATGGTCCCTTTAAATATTAAGTAGTTTGTTCCTAATTGCTCTTAATGGATTTTAATTACATTGTGTGTGTGTGTGTGTGTGTGTGTGTGTGTGTGAGTGTGTGTGTGTGTGTGTGTGTGTGTGTGTGTGTCTGTGTGTGTGTGTGTGTGTGTTTGTGTGTGTGTGTGTATGTAATGATTCTGATGAATTCCATACTAAGACTGGATGAAAGCGCTCAGTCTTATTTTAATAAAGAGATACAACTTTAAGTCTGTTGAGACCTGACTATACTGACTGCTGTGATACTATATGTTATTTTTGTTTTATTTTAAATGTATTGTTATCTACCAAATTATTTCAAGCTTTCAAACTATACATTTTGTTAAATAAAGCACACTTTATTTTAATTTTTAGAAATCCTGAGCATTTTTTTCCAGCAAGACATGAAACATTACTAGTCAATAATTGCAAAATTACCCATGTCAGGACTTTTATCCATAAAAAAGACTACCGATGTTTGTGACCAGCCATGTTATTGACTTTGGACATCTTACATGTCTGATTGTGATACAAACACTTGCAGTAAAGTATTCTAACTTGCTTTATACACATGTGCATTAGTTCAGCAAATCCAGACAAATGCATGTTTTAACTTGTTTAAACTCATCATAATAGAAGGTTCAGTCATTTTCATCTATAGGTAGCTCCTGTATCTAGCATATCCACATTTTTGACTGTGTATAGCTTGGCACTATGATTTTGGTAAACAAATAATCATAATAATGGCTACAATAACATGTTTCATGTTTGTTTTACAAAAACACACAGTAGACACATTAAAGTGTTAAATTTACTTCTCAGAAATACATACTTGTCCTACAAAGCCAGATTTGTGACAGTTTCAAAAGAGCAGAAAATAAGATAGATATTTTTATCTGTGGACATCACCCAGGCCACTCACCAGTTATAGCTTACTCTTCCTTCCCTTTGCAAATGTATTAAAATACATTTTAGAGTTCAGATTGTGATAAAATGGCTACAATAATATATTTCAGGCTTGTTTTACATAAACACAGTAGCCAACAAAATGTATTTCAGGTTATGTTACACAAATGAGCACTTATCCTATAAAGCTACATTAAGGACAGTCTAAAATTAACATATAAAAAGAGGATACATTACCGTCACCCACATACTGCCCTTCCACTCCAAAACAGCAGTTATAACCACTTTGTTAACTGGGTATATCTTACATATCTGATTGTGATAAATAATAATGACCACAGTACTTAATTTTAAAATTGCTTCATACAAACACACAAACTGTCAGTAACTGTAGTATGCATTTTATTTATTTATTGAACATTTGTTTACAGGGAAAGTCCAACTGGACACAGGTCCTTTTTCAGCAGGGGCCTGGGGAGAAAAGCTCTACATTAGACATATAAGATTTTATCTTACTTCACACAAATGCACACAAGTCCTGCATACCAGGTTATGCTGTATACTAGGTTAATGACCGTTTAAAATGATCAAACAAGAGTGTTAGGTATTTTCTTCCATAGACAGCCCTACACCCCCTTACCTTGCAGTTATAGTCACTTCGATGACTGTGCACACCTAAGATGTCTCATTGCGATAAAACAATTTATTTTATTTATTTATTTTATTTTACATTTGTTTACCGGGAGAGTCCGACTGGGCATAAAACCATTTTTCAGTGGAGGCCGGAGGAGAAAAGCTCCATTGTTAGTAAACTATTTTGTTAGTAGAAAGAAAATTGTATAATACAATAAAGAAAAAAATAGTAACAGACATTCAAAACGGTAAAAAGACTAGAACAGAATAAATTGGTCAAGTGGGTGACAAGACCAATAATCTTGTATAACAATGCTTCTAGAAGACAGTTCTTACAGTAGTAGCAGGTAGTGACATTGTAAACAATAACAGTGCAATTACAATACTTAGTCTTATATACAGATAGCATAGCAAACTGAAAACTTAAAATCTGGCAGATATTAAAAGTGAGAAAAAAAAAGCAACATAAGGTAGCCATATGGCTTAAATTCAATGCTCATTACATATGCAATTAAAATTTTAAAATCGGCTAGTTCCATGGTTTGGGCTTCCCATGCCCAGTACATGTACAAGTTCAGGAATTGGTGAGGTGGGCTTAATGTGATGCTTGAAGTTTTTTAGGCTAGTTATAGTTCTAATTTCAAGTGGTAAGGCATTCCACAGTTTAGCAATGTAGTAGGAGTATAGAGACTCACCTGAGCTATTTTAACTCCTGGTTGCTTCAATTAGAGTTTTATTAGTGGATCTTAGTGGATGGGTACTTATATGGGGTTTGAGGAGGCCTTGTAGAGCTAGTGTTTTATAGGGTTTATAGTACATTTTCTGGGCAGTAGAGAGTTGTGTGAGAACGAGTTGTTGGGGTAGTTCTAACCAAGATAGTTGTCTTATGGCCTTACAATGATGGGTTCTAGGAGGACAGCTAGTGGCAAATTTAGCTATCTTATTATAGCAGGCATCTAGCTTGCTTAGTTTTGACTTGGAGAGGTTGGAAAGAATGGGTGAGGTATATAGGAAAGTTGACAAGAGTTCTGGCTGTGGTTCTTTTGGAGTTTGTGGTCAGGTAGTTTTTTGCATCTGTATAAGGTACCTATTTTCTTGTTTACTTTTTTTACAGTCTGGGCAATGTGTAAGTTGAACTTCAGATTTTGATCAATAACAAGACCGAGAAGTTTGGTGGATGGTTCTGGTTCATTCAAAGTCTTATTACTGGATGTGATATTGAAGTAAGTGGATTGGATTTTGAATTTAGTGGAGTAGAAGAGCATGAGTTTAGTTTTATTTGGGTTCAAGATTAATTGGGCATCTGCCAACCATGATTCAATAAAATGTAAGGATGTTTGGGTTAAGTTCAGTAGTTCAGGTAGAGTTGGGGCAGAACATATGACAGTGGAGTCATCTGCATACTGTATAAGGGAGGCTGGAGTTGTAGCATTATGGAAATTATTTGTAAACAGGTTAAAAAGGAGGGGACCAAGAATAGATCCTTGAGGCACACCCATAGTCACTGGTAGTAAGGAAGAAAGACCTTTGTTTCACCATACTGTGTGTTACTGATCTATGAGGTAGTTCTGAAACCAGGCTAGAGTGGAGTAGCTTAGGTTCAGCTTTGACAAGGCAGTCAGCAGTTTGTTATGAGCCCTGTATTGAAGGCTTTTGATAAGTCAAAAAGATTGCTGATACTAGCACACCTTTATTTCTAAGTTGACTGATGGTATTAGTGAAGCTAATAAGGATTGTGGTAATACTATGGTAGGGGCAAAAGCCATGCTGAGTATTTGTAAGTAATTTATTGTGTAGGAGATGGTTAAGTATTTGGGTGTGAACACCCATTTCAGGGATTTTTGATAGAGGGGATAGTTGATGGAGGGACCTCCTTTGTGTAGGGGTATGATGTGAGCAATTTTCATGAGAGTGGGGATACGTTGCTTAGCTATGGAATGATTAATTAGTAGGGAGGTTGGACAGGAGATGGCTTCAACTGCTATTTTAAGTGTGTTGAGGGTAGGATGTCAGCTGCCAGGGTTGTGGGTTTTAGCCTGAGCAAGTATTTGTGTATGTTGTGTGTTAGGACTGGTTTTAAGGAGAATGTGTTGTTATTATCTAGTAGAGAGGTTAGGTTGATGGGCAGTGATGGGAAGTTTTGGTTAGCAAGGATTTTGATGGAGTCAATGAAGTATTTATTAAACTGGGTAGCAATACATTCTAGGGGATTATTTGCTGTTGGTTGAAGGGTCTTAGTTTGACCTGGTTGTACTATTTTATTTAAAGTGGTCCAGAATTTTTGAGGATTATTTTGGTATTTAGCTTCTAAGCTAATATAGTAATTCTTCTTATCAAGTCTTATTTGGGTTTTGGCTTTGTTTCTTAGCTGGAGATACTTCTGGTGAGTAACTATTGATTTTTGTGGGTCCATTCATGCCATGATTTATCCCTTTCTTTTAGGAGTGACCATGGTAATGTATTTTAATTTTGTTTCACACAAGCAGTATAAAATAAAGTATTATAGCTTACTTAACACAAATCATGTTAGTCCTGTAATACTTGAATAAAGGGCATATTACAACAGTCATTTTCATCTACAAACATTCCTCACACCCAGAAATTTACTTTGCTGTCTCTGAACCATCTCAGATATTTATTTTAATAAAATAATACAATAAAATAAGGGCTGCATAGTAATATTTCAGATCAATGTCACACAAACATACAGTTGTCTTCCTGGCCACATAGCAATATGCTCCAACATTAGGCCTACAAATCTGTCCAGTGTCTATATCTGGCCATCTGCCAGTATAAAAAAAGTTTTGCTCACATTACCACTACTTCTGCTGCTCTTTTTCACCATGGCCATCCCTTTAGCATTTAATATATGTGGGTTTCTGCCCTTACTATTCCATGAATTAAGTAGATTGTAGAATGACAAGGAGCAGAATGAATTGATTTATTAAATTAAAGAAGGGATAGCCGTAAGTTCAGCTAACCTTGCTATAAACTAATACTGACAAGTAGATAAGTCAAAATAAATGTTTTAAGAAATCTTGATTTGGTCAGAATGGATCTGCTTAAGGATGCTGCCTTCCATGTTTGTGTAAAATTGACATTTTAAGGGTTATTTATCTTTACTGTATGTGGCTTCTGTTAAACTTAGACCTTCAGTATATATTGCTTTTTTCTCATTTATTATGGCTGCTAGGGTTACACTATACATGAGCAAGTACATGCTTTTACTGTTCTCAGCTGGAGCACCTTCTGTGTGGAGTCTGCATGTCCGCCCCATGGTTGAGTGACGTTAAAAACATGCAGGTAGGTGCGTGCGTGAATGGGTGTGCCTTCTTTGGAGATTAGGCGTCGGGCTGGCAACCCGGCACAGTAAAAATCCACTGCCAGTCATTAGCAGACTGGAGTTCCACTGTGGTGACCCCTAACTGGGAAAAGCCGAATGACTGTAAATATCATTCGTGCAGTACTGTGTCTGGTTATCCATTTATAGCGTATGCTGTATCTACATTTTGTATGCTACAGACATTCAGCAGATGGATATTTAGCTTGGATATTATAGCATAGATTTCTCTTCTGAAATGTTTCTTAGCAAACTAACTGTGTATATGTTTTTCTTATATCATGGATAGTTTTATTGTAGACTTCTTGAGTTAATAATGTTTTATTTTTTCAATTGTATAACCTGCACAAATTACTCTTAGGTGTCCTGAATGTATTTGTGTTCAGTATAAACACTGCCTTTCTCTGTTATTTGTATTAATTATGAATGCTGCCTTTAGTCTGACATTGCTACAATAGACTATACAGTGTACCAAATAGTTTAGTAGTAGTGCAGCTGTGATAAATGTGTTTTGTGTAATACTGCCCTTAGAGTTTTTGGTTGTTGAGCTAATCCTTGTAGCATTTCAAAAGGTGATCTACAATTTAGCTGCTTTTATGTTTGCTACTGATATACTATGTATCAAGTAGCTCTCCAGATACTTTTACCATATGCTTAAGATTTAACATTATATATAATAGTAGCAATATAAGGTTGTTTTTTATTTCATTTTGTTTTCTTTCATACCGCTGTTCTTTTATCTTCTAGTTTTCTGTTTTGTGAATATTGCATCTTATCTCCATGTCTTCTCTAATTCCCCTTTTTTATATTTGCAGCTGTGAAGTATAATCTTCCAGAGCATAATAATATCCCACTAAACAAACAACTGGGCAACATCAGCACCACTTTTTGGATACACAGAGCACCAAAAAGAAACCAAACTAATGTATGTCTTAATTCCACTATTAAATGTTGACCAACTGGATATTATATTGGGACCACACTGCTAGGGAGCATCTGTCACCGCCAGCTCTTTACTTTGTCCTGCCCCATACCCATAGCCTCCTGCAAAGTGCCAGTATCTCTTAAAGCAGACATTTTCCCTTCCCGCCAGTACTTTATAGTAAAGCAACATGGTCTTAATAAAAATAGTGCTATTGGTTCAGGGAACAATAGTTCTGTGCATTATTAGCTGCATGGTTTATTTTTCTCTCCCTCCCAAAGTCTGATTTAGTGAATTTATTTTCCCACAAAGAATCTCTCTATTTCTTCAGTCTCCTGCTTGTGCTCTTTTTACATTGACTGGTTAGTGTTATTGTAGTAAATTGTTAAACCATCTCCACCTACCTTACCATGTCAAACTTGGAGATAGTATTTTGGCCTCATCCTCCATCTGAAGGCAGGCACAGCCCACTCTGTTTACCTTCCGCTTTGCTCTCAGCTCACTCCACTCCCTTACCCTACCCCCAGTTCCACCCACCCCATCTTCCAATAGAGTTATACCTGCTGTAACCCCTCCCCATAATCAAAATCAACCACTAACCTCCCTCATAGCAGTATCATTATCCACCCCCTGCTCCCTCCCCATGTTTCCTCAACATACTAGAACCTTCCACCACTTACCCAGTCCCTAAGTAACACCTAACTCCTACCTCTTATCTCAATATCTCCTCACTACAGAATATGACCTACACCACACAGCTCATTATCCTCTTAAGTACCCTTACTGGCCCTCAGCTTATATTAACCCAAGCTACACCCAAACCTTATTACTCATATCATCTCCAAAATCTCTGACCCTAACCACACCATCACAAACAAACATATACAGTTACTCTGACATCTCATTCTCCTTATTCAAATATAACAACATATATCTAACTATCCCCCCTACTAATACCCAACTTAAATTAATGCCATTTACCCTACTTATATCCCCTTCAAAAACCCATCACCTACAAACAGTTATACATCATCTCGTAATACTATGTAATTGTGGAGATATTTATCCCAGTCCTGGCCCCAACAACTCACCATCATCCATCCAACTTTCCACAAATCAAAACCTATGTATAACAACAATAAAGGCATGCAGTATCTGAAATAAAATTACTGAATTCCAAGCGTGGCTGTCTCATTATACCCATGATATTATAGCAGTAACAGAAACCTGGTTAAAAGCACATATATCAGACACTGAAGTTATTCCATCAGGATACAATATCCTTTGAAACAATAGACTCCACAAAAAAGGTGGGGGGTGTAGCATTAATCTATCGTGAGTTCTTAATTACAGTCTTTCCTAAAGCAATCCTTACCTTTGGCAACACTGAATTATTACTTGTATCCCTACACATTAATAGTGATAAACAATTATGTATTGCTGCATTATATATTTCCCCCAGGCCAAAATACCCATATTTTGAAAGACTTTCTAGCCTGGGGCAAAACACAAAATATCCAATGAAGCTATCATTCTTGTTGACACAAGTAATAATTCACAAAACTTAATTTCTAACTCCTCTGCAAATAGTATAATCTTGCATAGGTTTACACAGCTCATCACAGGCCCTACTCTATTAACAAAACAGAGTCAGCCTTAGATTGGGTCCTAGTATCTCACCCCCATAAGTACTCCAACATTGGAAACCTCCCTAACACCTTAAGTGACCACTTATCAGCCTTCACCCATTAAATCCATATTCAAATACCCAAAATACACTCCTATAGAACATCCAGAAACCTTGCCCACTTCAACCAAAACATATTCATAAATACCATAAAAGCTCTGAATTGGACCCCAGTAAAAACATTACCTCTGGAAGATGCTGTAAATTATTTCAACAAGGTCTTTCTCAATACACTTAATAACCTAGCCCTCATTTGCACCAAAAGAACAAAGCTTAACCATAACAAAACACACTAAGCAAGCTTTTCTTTCCAGAGGCTGAGCCTGAAAAGAATGGCGGAAAAAAATAGAAACCCACAAAATGAACGTAACTACAATCAACTTCGTAATAAAACACAAAAATATTGTCATAAGTGACAAGAAAAACTTTCTCTGCAGAATTATCCAGCCAAAAAAAAAAAACACCCCAAAAAAGTTCTGGAAATCTGTTTCTTCCCTTCTTAATCCTGGAACCTTGCAGAGCCTAACACCTTCTCCTGACAAAGACCCACAACAAATTACCCATATGTTTTAACTCCCACTTTATTAATACCATTCTAAAACTTGTCAAAGACTTGTCTCCAAAAACTAACCTAAGCTCTAACAATCTAATGAGCACTCTAAATCTCACTCAAGATAACCCCAGCTCTCTTTCTTCCCCCACCAGTGAAACCTCAAACAATATCCCATTAACTCCTACATTTTCTATACAGCCAATATCCTCCTCCCTAGAATTTAAACTTCTAACCAAACTAAGACCATGCTCCCTCTCCACTGATAATCTTCCATCTGAATATCTAAAACTCACAGCTGTTGCAATAGCCTATCCTGTCATTATTCTTATTAATTGATACATCTCAGAATCAAATGTCCCCCAGCTCTGGAAAAAAATCCATTATTACTGCATTACATAAAGGGGGTAATACCAATGATTTTTCAAACTATCAGCCTCTCCCTCACCTCTATCAAAAATCTTAGAAAAGTGTATACACACTCAACTTCTAAAGCATCTCTCTGACAAGGACCACCTTGCACCCACCCTACATGAATTTTGTCCCACACACAACATTACTACAGCCCTACTCTTTTATCACTGATACTATGAACAAAGCTCTTGATGGTGGTATACTAAGTACAGTAATCTTATTAAACCTATCTTAGACTTTTGACACCGTATCACACCCTAAACTGTTGCTAGAAAAACTAGGATGCTCTGTAAATACTCTAACATGATTTTCCAGCTACCTAAACAGCACAAAACTGTCAGATGACAAAACAAACAGGCTGAATACCTGGTCAATAACACCAGAGATCCCCAAGGATCTATTCTGGGGCCTCTGCTTTTTAATATTTTCCTTAATAATCTTCACAAAGCATCCCAACAAAGTACACTTGCCCAATATGCAAATGATTCCACTATCATCTTTTCTTCTAGCAATTTCTCCAAACTTCTTAGTATTACACAAAATGCCTTCACATCTATAGAAACCTGGCTAAATGACAAACAACTATGACTGAACCCAAAAAAAAATCTAAGTTCTTACTATTCTCAACAAAACCACCAAGTATGGAGTTTAAAAATTATTCACAAAACAACACAGAAATCGAACTAGTGAAGATAGCAAAATTATTAGGCATGACTATTAATGAGAAACTCACCTTTGAGCAACATATTCTCAATACAATAAAAATGCCCACTTCAAGCTTGGCAAACTTTACAGATATAAACTTTATTTGAATAAGCCAACCTAAATAAAACTTGCAAACACTCTACTTATCCCTTCCCTCCTCTATGGAATTCCCATTTTCACCAACTTTCACACATATCTCAGTAATAAACTGCAATCATGTTACTATAAAATAGCAAAATTTGTCTCTGGGATGCCAAACCACACATACCATTGCCAAGCCATTTCAGAATTGAATTGGTTTGAATTCCCATTATCTATATCATACCGAACTATGCCCACAAACTGATATATAAACCCAACAACTGCCCTAAACTTCATTCTATCCTACAATCATATATCCCAACCTGGAATCTTCAGTCAACTAACAAACAGCTTTTAAGTATAACCAAACCCAATAAAAGAGCTGGACAAAGCTTATATTCCTTTTCCATTGCCAGATTATGAAATGCCCTGTCTTCATCTATCACTCAACTAGACTCATTAAAAACTTTCAACTCTGCAGTAAAATGCCACAACCTCAATAATCAGATCTGTTCCTATACGCAAAAGTCTATACCACCATAAACAAATAAAATTTAATTATCCACTCTTTTTCCTTTCCACCATTAAGTAACTCCTCTCAACTTTCCTAAGAACTTTCTCTATATCAACTAACATATTCTAGTCTTTCAATCTGCTCCTAGGCAATGTCTAGAACCTCCTAAGTATTTAAAGAACAGTTTAGCTAGAAGCAAACTACAATCTTTATTTAAAGGCTTTTTATTCTTAAAATACTGTATGTTATATATTAATAGTCAATGTCATTTTTACAAAGCCTATGCTCATTGTCTATTTTATATTTAAAGTACTCTGTATTCATTTTTTTTTGTGGAGCTTTTCTCCCTGGGGCTTCCAAGGAAACTGGGTTTCTGACCCACTGGACTTTCCTGGTCAACAAATATCAATAAATAAGTAAATAAATAAATCTCACACAGTTTCTATGGACACTGGGGTAGTCACGGGTTGCAGCTTACTTTGCTTCCTGTTGCAAATGTATTATTAAATGTACTTATATGTCGAGACACTCTGTCTTAATTTGTCTAGAGTGTTGCCTATTATTATTTTTTCCACTACTCATTTTGTAGATGTTCTTCGATCATTGATAGTGTAATTGCTAAATTCAGCCTGTTTGAAATGTCTGGTATTGTGTAACATACTGGACATTGGAAGAAGTAGAAACAGAGACATATTTAAGACAGAGAGTGAAGAAAATATCATCTGAATAACTCCGACAAGTTGCTTTCATATCATCAAAGTACGAAAGAATATAAGGCTGCACTGGTGGCATAGACAGATAAAGCCTTGACTATGGCCCAGGCAATCCAAGTTCATATAGTGGCTTGAGTGCTTCATAGCATAGACAGAAAGGATCAACATGCCCATCTTGTGATGGCTAAAGGTAGATACATATGCCTGTGGTTCACTGGTATGGTTCAGTTTCCCTGGTGAAGAAAGGGGACGTGACTATGAGGTGTTGCCTAAGGATGAAAGTGGCATCATGTTGATGTTAGCCCATTGCAGAAGTGAGGGGTAGTTCATTGCTGGCACTCATTGAGCATGCCATACTGGGGGGGGGGGGTTGGGGGGTTACTGGAGTTATGAAATGGCAGGAAATAAGTAGAAAACACTCTCTGACAGCAGTGTAATGCTGCTTCAGGGTCCTAGTCTCTTTACCAACCTTGGACATGAGTCAGGTTTACCCCAAGAGTGGCCAAGGGAGGTCCAGTAGACCTAATGGTGAAGAGAGGAAAGGTGCGAAGCTTATGGTCAGCTGTGGGGAGCCAAAAGGAGTATGACTGAGCATGGGAATAGTACTTGTTTTCTGGGAATCTCCTTTTCCTAGTCTTCTGACCTTGTTGTGAATGCTTTTACTAAAAGGAGATGTCCATAACACTGTAGATGAGAGAGATGGAGAGAAAGCAAACAAGAATGGTGAAATAACACATATGTAAATCCATGTTACGTGTTGAAATTGGAAATACCTGGGTAACCCTATTACCTACTTAAAAAAAGACTGAGAAAGCTAATAGGCTCAGCTAGCTTGTTAGGAAGAAGCGACTGAAGATTCTATCTCTGGTAGATGACGAGGCCAGATTTTATATTGCTATACTGAAATGAGCAGAGGCTGAGTGCACAATTGGCGAACTTGATAAAATAACAGCAGCCCACAGAAGTGCATTATCAAGGGAACAGTTGAAGTACTACTCATCACTTTTGTAGTAGCATTACACTTACAGTTATAGAAGTGAGTTGTTGTTGACCATGGATATTGACTCATTTCCTGTGATAGCTTCTTCAACATGAAGTAACCGAACTAACCACAGTCTTTTACATACTGCAGCCAGAAGTAACCAAACTAGTTATTGTTTCATCCTCTGAAAAATAAATCATATAGAGCTGCCTCACTTAGTGACACTACATCAGTTAAAATTATACACAAAATACCATTCATGCCTCACAGATGCTCATTCCTATCCACTTTGGTCCATAAATACACTCTAACTAGAAACCTAGGATCACAAACTCACAACATTCTACAAATATCCAAATCAAATAACTGCTATGGTGACTTTCTATACTTTTGCCTGTTTAGCCAAATCATGAAACTGCATTCCACCAGAGCTTAGAAATGACAACTCAAAAGAAAAAAAAAAAAAAAACTAGTAAAAAATTAGTTCTTTCCCTGTATGCAAACTTTTATATAACTGCTTATCTATTACTCAGTATTTACTACTCTTAGTACCCTATCCCTTCTTCAGCTTCAGCTCTCATCCTCACCTCCACTGTCCCTGTCTTCAGTCCTCTACTTCTACCACTTGATAATATACTATGTCCATTTATCCATCAGCATCACCTTCTCCAACCAGTTCCCTTTTCTCAGTCTAAGGGCCAGATTCATAAACATCTGCGCTAAGTGTATGCTGTTCTGAATGAACAGACAACACAAGCATAACTCACACATTCTTCCTCATACTTTCCTACTGACTTTCATGCAACCATAAATATTGAGTGGGATTCATAAACGTTACCAAAAAGAGTAGACCATGTGTGCACTCAGTGTAGTCAAGTGGCTAGAAAGCACAAGCAATGTGGTAGGGATGTTCTTGAACACAGAATGTGTACACTTTGTGTAGACATTAATGAATCTGCCCTTAATTATTTTTTAAGTCAATACCTCATCTACATGTATATCTTCCTTAAGCTTTTGCACAAATAGTACACATTTAATATTATGTATTTTTGGATTTTTTAAGTTTCTTGTACCTTGTAAACTTTGTAAAATTTAATTGGTGGCATTATAAACAGTTTGAATTCAATATTGCACAAACAACACATTCCATTTGTGCTATTCTTATGCTTTTTATAAACCTTGTAAATTTCTGTCTGTGGTAGTATAAACGGTTTGCAGTTCACTTTGGAGCTTCTGCCCACAGCCATCATCTGAAAATAGTCTTTGCTCATTTAGACCATTGTGGTTAACAAATGGGAAAGCCATGCGTATGTACATATAGACATACATACAAAAGTAAATAACAAAATAAAAAAGACAGACCCACATCAGCCTGTAGCTCTCGGTTTGCAGGAGATCTCTGGGCTCTTCGAGCTGGGGGATTCTTCAACTCGGGACCGTGGTGCCTTCAAAGTGATGAGGAGCATGCTGTCTCCTGAGACTGCTCCACCCTCGGCACCATTGGCTCTTTCTCCCTCGGTGCCTGTGCCTGCCTTTGAGATACCCTGCAAGATCCTACAGCTGAGGGAGCTGCAAACAGGGTTGCTTCCCAGCTTGCAACCTTGACTTCAATGGTTAACTCCTCCATGAGGCTCATTTCTTATGCCGCAGATGGAGCAAGTAGGCCAGCAGGTACCGGAGTAGCTTTGTGGAGACACTCCTGGATGCGCCTTTGTCAGTTTGCAGAACCTTTTAAGTCTTTATTTACCAATACCCCCTTCGATGTCTCATCCTTGTTTGGGCCTCAGGTAAAAGAGACTCTCACTAGATGTGAACAGGATGGCAAGACCCTCTCTGCTGTAGTAGTCCATTTTTTCACTCCATCTAGACCCTATCCTAAAGGTCAGAAGAGTGGAAAGATGTGGTTCTGAAAATCCCAGGGAGCTTTACATGACACACATGGAGATTTTTCACCCAGGTGCAGAGAGAGAAACAACAATGGAAGACCCCACCTTCATGGCAAAGGGAGTCCGCAACAGCAGGGTGACAGTGATAAGTTTTCTGCTAGGCCCTTCCAGCACTCCTGAAGGGAGGCCCGACTGTCCACCTCTGGAAGCAGTCGGGGGCAGACTATCACTGTACCCAGCAGCCTGGCAAACTATCATGAGAGAAACATGGGTACTTGTCAAAAATATCCAGGGGTTATAAAATTCCTTTTTCCCAGCTACCCCCTCAAAAGAAAAATATTCTATCCCAGATGTTCCACCCAGTCTTCGGGATCAAGCAATCCTAGAGGTACAAAGATTGCTAGAAAAAAGAGCCATCCAAGAAGTCCCCGCAGGCCAAATTGAATCCGGAACTTACTCAAGGTTCTTTTTAGTTCCAAAAAAGACAGGGGACTGGAGACCCATTTTGGATCTCAGCAAGTTAAACAAATCGGTAAAAAAGATAACGTTTTGAATGGTAACACTGCAATCCATTCTTCCCTTCTTGGATCAGGACAATCAAATGTACCCCATAGATCCCCAGGATGCATACTACCAAATAAAAATGGACAGGCAATCCAGGAGATTCTTATGCTTCCGGCTGGGAGCCAGTCATTATCAGTTCAGAGCCTTGCACTTTGGTCTCACCACAGCCCCCAGGGTATTCACCAAGTGTATGGCAGTGGTCATGGCTCACCTGAGGCATCTAGGATTCCAGGTGTTTCAACTGATCAAAGCATGGAACTACACAATCCAAACTTATTCCCAGCTAGGTATCACCATAAACTACAAAAAGTCTGCCTTGTTGCCTTGTCAGTCTATTACCTTTATAGGGGAAGACTTAGATACAAGATACCTGATAGCAAAGCTGCCTCAAGACAGGGTGTCAACCATTCATCAGCAAGTTTCGTTTCTCATAAAGAAGACGAGAGTTCAGGCAAGAGAAGTATTACAAGTCTTGCGCTCAGTGGCCACAGCAATTACACTAGTTCCTTTGGCACACTTCCACATGAGGATTCTGCAGTGGCTTCTTTTTGCTCAGTGGTCTTTCCAGGATTTACCAATGTCACATGATCTTGATCACAGAAACTTGCAAAAAGGACTTAGTATGGTGGCTTGTCTCCCCCCAGTTGACTCTGGGCAGACCTTTTCTAGACCCCTATCCAGTAGCCACGGTGACCATGGATGCCTCCCAGATTGGGGGGGGGGGGGCATCATCTGGGACAGACTGTTCAAGGAATGTGGTAACCTGATGAGTACCATTTGCACATCAATGTTCTAGAGATGACAGCGGTGCTTCTGGCGTTGCAAGCACTTCAAGACTCTCTACCTACCAGGCCCATTGCAATTCAGACAGACAATAAGTCAGTGGTATGGTACATCACCAAGCAGGGCAGGACCAGATCTTACCCTTTGTGTCGGGAGGTGCTTTGAGTATGGCAATGGGCAATGTCTTCCCAATGTTTTCTGATTGTGATGCACATTCCCGGGAAATCCACCATAATAGAGGACAGGCTCAGCAGGGATATCATCATGCCTCATGAGTGGTCCCTGAAGCAAGAAGTTGCGGACTTGATTTTTCGCAAATTGGAAAACCCTTTTCTTGGTTGCTATCACCTCAGCTAGACGGGTTTCTGAATTACATGCTTTGTCTATTCGCCTGCCGTATCTCATTTTTCACAAAGATAGAGTCTCTCTTAACACCAATACTTCCTTTTTGCCAAAGGTATGTTCAGAGTATAATTTACATCAGTCCATTGAGCTTCCTGTGTTCTTCCCCAATTATATAGACTCCACCAATTGGATGTTCATAGACAATTACGTTTTTATTTACAGAGGACAAAAGACCTTAGAAAATCAGACCAATTGTTTGTATCCTTTGCTGATAATAAATAAGGTTCTCCAGTTTCTAAAGTGACCTTATCAAAATGGCTGTCAGACACAATCAGTTATTCTTATGGTTTGCATAAAAAGACACTTCCTAGGAGGGTCAGAGGACATTCAACCAGGGCCTTAGCCACCTCTGTTGCCTTCCAAGCTAAATTGCCTTTAGATTCAATCTGTGCAGCAGCAACATGGGCAAATCCTCATACCATTATCACTCATTACAAAGTGAATGTGGTCTCCCGGAACAGGGCATCCTTTGGTTCCACAGTCCTGAAAAGTTTGTTCCAGTGAACCACACAAAAACCAGGTGCTGGGGACGTGGTCCCAACCAGCAAGAATGAAGATGAGATGAGACAACATAACATAAAGAAGTTATGTACCTACCATAATGTTCCATGTTTGTTGTCCTTCATCTCGCCTTCCTTCTTGCGTCCCCCCCTCCTTCCCCCTTGCTGGAGGTTCGAGAGGAGTTCCTTTATTGGTTACACTGGCTGAGTTTCCTGCTGACATACCAGGTTAGTTAACCATGCATTGTTTTTCCTCTTTCCTTCCTACCTTAAATGTATAAGAGCTTAGTAAAATTTGTTTTTTACTATGTATGTCTAGTGTGGGATATTACAAACGAGATCTGGGTAGCTACCTCTAGGCATGTTGGGATAGGGGTTAGCCTCGAGCCAGTAAATGCTCTCTAGCTACAGTAAATCGGCTCTGAACCCAACCAGCAAGAAGGAAGGTGAGATGTAGGACAACAAACATGGAACGTTATGGAAGGTACATAGCTTCTTTTTTCTTTCAGAGTTTATTTCAGTATTTCTTACACTGAGTTGCACTTTGCACCTTGTATGTATACATATATTAAATTTTTTTGGCTTGTTCTTAATAGTTGTATATATATGTCATTTGTCATGTTCTTTATAGTTCTATGTATGTCAGTTATGTAATTCATATTTGGAGAGTCACTGTAACTGGAGTCAAAGTCCTTGTATGTGCGCATACTTGGCCAATAAATGTAATTCTGATCAGAAAACAATATTAGCCCTGTGCTTTCATCACATAATATTAGTATAAAACAGAAAAAAGCCCGCATTTTAGTTTACTGAACATATTCTCACGAGTAGTACCCAGTGCAGTAATTCAGTATGAAGAGTAGGCCTCATAATGGAGTATGTTTTTCTGGCAAACAAGGAATACATTCACTTATCTGGATCATATTTCCTAGGAAGCATTAAACTGTTCCTCAGCTTTTGGTGTACACTTGCTTTTCCTTGGTCAGACTTCACTTATTTTGATTAATTAAATGAGATCCCAGTATTTTACCTTACTTTTACTTCTCTTGCACTTTCTTAAGTATACTATACCACCTACTTTTGGGATCCCGATTCTCAGGGTGCTTAGTCTTGGATTATATTTCAAATTAGTTTTCATTGGTCAGATAGCAGCTCACTAAGAGCTTAGTGCCTTAATCCACTGCACTAAGTGTTAGACCTTCCTTAACTTCTTTAGTTTCTGATAAATAATTGAGGGTATCAGTCAGTCAATAATGCTAGCCATTAGATTTTATAATTACTATTCAGAACATTTATTTCAAGTTAATTGGTATTACCTGGTACTTAAGGGTCAAAGCGATTAATAAACTGCTTTCTATAGTCAAACGTTTAGGGTTTGAACTCCTTAGACCTCCAATTCCCTACTGTGTGCCTTTGAGCAAGTCACTCATAGTGTTTCTGGGTCATGCCTATATAGTGAGTTTGCTTGGTTAGCAAATGTTGTTGTTTGTCTTTCTGCTTTTTCCCGGCAAGGGGTTGCCACAGGGGAACTCCGGTCCGCTAATGATTGGCAGTAGATTTTTACAAAATATTGAGGTGCCAGCTCGACGCCCAACCTTCAACGAAGGCACGTCCATTTACTCACTCATGTCTTTCGAACGCTACCCAACCACGTGGAGGACATGCAGACTCCACACAGAAGGCACTCCCAAGCCAAGCTGAAAATCGAATGGGAGAACCTCTTTCTGTGAGGTAACAACAAATAAATAACTAAAATAACACTTAAAATATCCCCTCATTATTTCAGGCTTTGTCCAGAATTCTAAAGCAAATAAGTTGAGAGGCATTTTTGTCTACTCCTTGTAATGTGTGTGGCTTTTTCTCAAGTTGTTGTGGATTGCAATAATTAAATAATGACAGGCATGATTTTCAGACTCCCTATCCTTCAGGAAATGCTTGCTAATGTAAAGCTTTTGGATTGCAATAATTAAATAATGACAGGCATGCATTTCAGATTCTGTGTCCTTCAGAATTATTCTAGTAATGTTTAAGTATATAAGAGAAACATTTAAAATCTTTCTTGATTTTTTGTGTCTTTGTCCCTGATTTGCAATGGTTCCACTGTGTGATTTTGACAGCAGCAAGCTGAGATACATTTTGGCCCACTATTTATGAATGGTTGGTGGCACAGCATGAAGCATCAGAGACTATCCATGTGCAACTAACAGTGGGTAAAACTGCCTTCCAGTTTATAGCCTGCTACAGACCACCCTCCCAAACCCAGGAACCCCACTCGGCCTTCATGAGAACACTGGAAAATATGAAGGTCTCTCCAAATGCCATTATATTGGGCGACTTCAACTACCCAAACATAGACTGGGAGCATTACTCTAGCTCCAACACCCTAGCCCAAAGGTTCCTAGAATTTATAAACTCAAATGCTATGGAACAACTTGTTACCACTCCCACAAGAGGGGAAAATGTACTGGACCTGATCATCACCAACATGGGGACTCCATGCTCCAGACCAGAAGTGTATCCCTCACTGGTAAGATCAGACCATAAACTAATCTCACTGGATATTCACATCCTGACCCCACCCCCTTCCCAGAAAAACTTCTCTAAAGCAAATTTCACACTCCTCAAAACCAAGGTGGAATCCTTCAAAGCTCCCAGGCCTGTGGAAAATATGGCCCAGACCGCAGAATCCTTTAGAAACGTATTCTATGAACACCTTCAGGAATGCATGGATCATGCAATCCCAAATAAAACCAAGACCCAATCCTCAAAAGGCAGATGTCCTGTCTGGTGGACCCCAGCAACAAACAAACTATACAATAGAAGGAGGAAGCTACTACATGATAGAGCAAAATCCCAAAAAGGGAAGGCATCTCTGATCAGTATTAGCAAAAAACTACGGGCACTCATAAAATCGTCTAAGGCCAGCTTTGAGAGAAAAATTGCACAGGACACTAAGGATAATCACAAGGCTTTCTTTAGTTATGTTAGGAACCTGGGTGGGAATTCCCAGATATGCTCAGAATTAGTCCAAAAGGACAAAAAATACACCAAACCCACAGACATTGCCAACATCCTAGCTGACAGGTTCAGCGCAAACCCCCCCTCCACCAAAAGGGCAAATATCTATCCCAGCAGAGTGCTGCCCCCCTGACATCTGAGATGCTCAGGTAAGAGCCTCCCTCTCCAAAGCAAAATCACAGCATCAATGGGACCAGAAGGTGTCCCAGGCTGCATCCTACATGAACTGCAAGAAGAGCTAAACCCAAACATAAAACTTCTGCTCAATCTCAGCCTTACTACAGGATATGTACCCAAAGAGTGGCGTACAGCAACAGTGATCCCTCTTCACAAAGGTGGTGCCTCAACGGATCCTGGAAACTATCGCCCCATAAGTCTGACTAGCTTGGTCTGCAAAGCTATGGAAAGGATCATCATGGACCTCATAAATAAAGATATTGGGGACCTACAGACACTGGATCCTACCCAGTTCAGCTTTGTTAAGGGCAGATCCTACCTCTTAAACCTAGTCGATTTCATTGAAACAGTCACCAAGGCCATTGACGAGGGGAAGGTGGTCCACACAGCCTACCTGGACCTCGCAAAAGCCTTCAATACAATATCCCACTCTGGCATTATAGATAAGCTCACCAGCTTAAATATAAACCCCTATGTCACTAGATGGGTTGCAAATTGACACAAGGACAGAACCCACATGGTTAGAATTGCTGGAGCCATGTCAGACTCCAAACCAGTTACAAGTGGTGTCCCACAAGGCTCAGTCCTGGGACCTCTCTTGTTCGGTATATATTTCTCGGAGGTACAGGCCAACACGGAAGGACTATGGCTAACCAAGTTCCCAGATGACTGCAAACTGGGCGCCATAATCGACTCTCCAGCCGACACAAGCATCCTCCAAAAGGGCCTCATAGAAGCAGACAACCGGTGCCAGAGCCATGGCCTCAAGCTAAACGCCAAAAAGTATAGTCATCCCCTTTGGCAAAAACAAAGTGCCCACAAATTACCACATAGGTGGTAATCCATTAAGTACAGAAGAAGTAATTAGGGACCTGGGGACCCAAGTTGATAGCAATCTCTCATTTGACAACCACGTGGCCAAAGTGGTTAGAAAAACATTTTATATAGCCCACCTAATCATGAAGAGATTCACATCTAGATCAGGGGAGGTCATCGTGCCTCTTTACTCATCCCTCATCAGGCCCATAATTGAGTACAATGCCCCTTTTGGGATGTACCTTACCAGACACCTGCAGCAACTGGAAAGACCCCAAAAGTACCTCACCAAGAGGATCAAAGGGCTCAAACAGATGCCATATGCTGCCCGGTTAAAGAAACTCCAGCTCTACTCAGTGGCATACCGCCTGCTCAGAGGCAATCTCTGCCTGACTTATAAAGCCATGTCCAACCCGGAATTAATGGACATGCTGCACCTCAGAAAATCCAAATCCCATCGAGCTCCGTGCTCGAGAGACTTGAACCTCAGCACTGAAATAAATAGGACATGCTGGAGGGACAAATTCATAACCTAGAGGCTCCCCTCATTCTGGAATAAAATCCCAGTCCAGGTTAGGCAGAGTCCCTCATTGACTATCTTGAAGAGGAATCTTGATGAGTGGATGGGAGATCATAGGTTTACCCCGGGTATCACTTCTGTGTCACTGTTAGACAGAGGCACAGTATACTAACCTCAAAAAAGGACATAGCAAAATTAATTTAAAATGGGTGGCGAAAGCCAAACACAGTCTGGCTAGTTTTATAAACGCCCTAGGGCAGATAGCCTAGTATGAACCTATGAACCTATGTATTCATTCACTTATTCTGTCAGATGTCTGAGATGTATACTCATGCAAGTGGCTGTAATTGATTATTGTGTATGTATATAAAAACTTGGTTCCTGCAACTTGTAGTAATTCAGTGTGTAAAAGAAGGAACTGATTCTAGTAACCTGGAACATCATATGAGCCATTTTCTTTGGGTGTGATCCTTTGTTTCATTCTTTTGTTGACTTTGATAGTGTGTGTTTATTTGTCTATGAATAAACTGGACAGCATTAAGTCTATGAGTTTAATGTTAAAATAGTTAATACATATTTAACCTGGTTTTTGCTGATAAACAGGTGTCAAAATACACTGTGTTGGGCTACAACAGGCTGACTGGGGAACTACTTTTGCAGTGTAGAGTTTGATTCCCTCAGACTTCATTTGTCTATTATGTCACCATGACCAAGCCACTTCACCAAATGTTGCTCCTGCTGCTGAAAAAGGACACTTGCATCCAGTGGGCTGTCCCAACCTGTTAGCAAATGCATTGCACATTTGTCTTTTGAATTCTTGCACCCTTCACATAGACACTAATTAGTACTTCGCTGTATGCTGTTTGACTTAGTCCCAGCACATCCTCTAATTTAATAGAGTGCCAGATACATTTTCAGTAAATGTGAGTTTCAAGGTAAGAATTTTTTGTTGTTTCTCATGCTAAGTCTGTTGAGATGGTTTTGTTCTCTTTAGCAAATGGCTGTCAGTGTTTTTTGCTGTAAATGTGAAATAACAGTTTTAAATTAAACAAATCTCAGTGATCCACAGAAATAAATGTGTGTGTGTGGGGGGGGGGTAGTCCATTACCTTGCAGAGGGCCCCTTTTGACCATGATCCAGCTCTGGTTCTAATAACATTTTTAAGTGAATTAGGCGAATATTTAAAACATCCCCCTGATTTTGGTCCTTTGCCCCTCCATTATTTTTGGATTTATTCAAAATTCTTGAGCAAAGACATTGAGTGCTATGTTGCTGACACGTTTGGGCTGCATACCTCCTTCCAGCCTCATATGGCTTGGCCAATTGGATTTAAAAGAAATTGCATCAGTGTACATTGCATTTTTAGCCTGAGCTGCAAGGTTCCATAAATCTTTTGCTACCTTCTGGATATTTTGTCTTCCTTATAGGTTTTTGCCTGAGTCAGACATTTATGCAGCTGCATTCTTTCTGACAACACAATATCTCCTAATCCAAGCACTGGCATCATAGACCATATCATCATACTCACCCTTTATATGGAGTAAAAATAAGACAGTGTTGAAGAAAGTAAAAAAAAAAAAAAAAAAAAAAAAAGTTTTTCCTGTGGAAAGCTGCACACTGGCTGTCATAAATCACATTCTTTTTCAGAAAGAAAAGCTTTTCTGATGTGTCTTTCACAGTCTTGTAATATTACCTTTGACTGTCAGCCAAATTCTGCCCATCATCACATCATCTGCTTTCTCTGCCATGCAGTTTATTAATGTGCTCTCCTGACTTACTTCATCTGCACATCATTGGCTAGATAAGATTGCTGAGACATTTCTCCATTCTTGTAGTTAGGATGAACTGAATGGTTCTAGCAGCTTTACATTTTACATGGCGCTCTGCAAAGCTTTACTGGGTGACTGTGTGCACAAGCCCTGCTACTGTCTGGTCAGTGACAGTTTCTTTTTTTTTCCCTTTTTCTCTCTCTCTTTAGTTAACCCCTCAGCTCCTTCAGTAAAAGACTTCTGAAAGCTTTTTCATCATTCTCTTTCCTTATCATAGTACTTCTGGCAACACGTCAAGTATCCAGGAGTAAAAGATTCACCTCTCTGGCAGAAACGTGCACTCTTAACATGGTTTATTTGCTGACTGAAGCAATGAGACTAGCTGCACATGTGACTCAAGCTGAATAGCAATGCATCTAATCTTGACTCCAAATTAACCTAAATTCCATATAGCGCTGCCTAACATACATGTTATTCACATATATACCACATTATTTATTATTTTGCTTATAACAATGTAACCACTGTACTGTAAGGAGCTGTATTCCCTTGATTTAAAAGAAGTATGGTTTGCATTCTGTATTAATGTGTTTTCCCCTCATATTCAGTCACTTAGCTCTGTATGTCATATTCAAATTGCCTGTTAGAGTAAATAGACACAGCAAGATAGCAAGAAAAAGGGGTGCATTGATGTGTCTTTCACAGACTTGTATTGCTACCTTGAACAATAAATACTACTGTATCTGCAGTATGTTAACTAATGTCTTGCCTATGCTGTACTGTGAAATTGCTTATTCAGTTTTTTATTGTTAAATATATTTCCATACCATGTTCTTTCACTCAGTACTGCATGTGTTGTAAATTGCCAGAGGAAGAAGAGAGGCTGAATCCCCCAGTGTCTTCAATGAAATTCAACCTTTGATTTTCTTTGTGAACTGTAAAAACAAGAAATCTTCATATGAGCCTCCTTTGTGCAAGTAACCCATCAATGTCTGTTCTGTCTAAAGTTCCCTTCAGCGACCTTATTTGTTTATTTTCCCCATGCCTTGCTGATGCTTTCACCCTTCAGAGCTGTTGCCTGAACTGAATACACTTGTAAAGGCCTCATTATTTTTCTCTAGGCTTTGCAGGTGTTGCTGAGAATGTGTTCATGCATTTTGGCCATACAATGTTGACAAATTTTATTTGGGATTTCTCCTCATGCCTTTAGTAAAATTTGTCTGATTTTTGTTGAACGGTCATTTTACAAACACTCACTTTCCACAGTTTTCTGCAGCTTTCTTTGCCTCACTATTCAGTTAATACAAATCTGACACCACATTTAACTTTTACAATGGAAGCTGCCTCAGTCTGTATTCTATGCCTATACTCTGTATTAAGCTTAAAATGGTTGGTTACATAACAGAAGTCTAAACATATTAATTTAACTGGAGTAAAATGTAAATGGATACATAATCTTAACCTGTAAAGACGAAAGAGATTACACTAAAGAGAATTCAGACCTCACATCAGAGTGGAAGCTGTTCCACAGTAGCACACATGATGTGATATGATGTATTAAACTGATACTTCTAAATGCCCTCTTCTGGATGTGAATGTTTTTTTTTTTCAGTTTAGAACTGCACCTGCTGGCAATATTTATAACACAGCATTCATCATTTCCCAAAGCTTCCTTTGGGTACTATGCTAAACATATGATTGGCCTTTGTGACTCTTGCTTAAGACCTTTAGCATTCTGTGATACAAATTTGCTTCTGCTTACATGGCAGAAAATTATGAAATTACTCTTACAGCTATTCTCTGCCTCAAATATGTTACATCT
This sequence comes from Protopterus annectens, assembly GCF_019279795.1. Taxonomy (NCBI): domain Eukaryota; kingdom Metazoa; phylum Chordata; order Ceratodontiformes; family Protopteridae; genus Protopterus; species Protopterus annectens. The sequence continues at coordinate 228,466,560 of NC_056732.1, read as the reverse complement.
ACTCCATGCCCAAGTGCCTTATTGCAGTACCAAGATTTACTTAGCTCCCAGCTACCCATCTGCTGCTTCTACCATCTTCCTAACTTACAATAGTTAGTTTTCCTGCATTCTGAGATCTTCTAATTGTTGGCCTGCCTGGTGGCAATTAGTTTCTCCTTATGCTAAAGGGAGACCTTCAGCACTTAAAACCTTCCTCTTTTGAAAATGACTTTGTTTAGGCACCTCTTTTTTCAGATTCTTTGGTAGTGAGTCTACTTGTTAATGCCCGATTTGTAAAAACTCAGTTTGGTTACACAAACATAACTTAAAAATGTTATTTCTCAAAGAGAAACTGTTGAGTGAAGGATGCAGGAGTTGGGGGCGGGGGGTGGTCAGTTTCTGTAACTACCATTGACCTTAGTTATATTTATGAACTGCCTGTTATGCACACGTGTGTATGTGTATACTTTGCATGCCATCTAACTCTCTCTATCTCTATCTCTCCCTCTCTTTCTCTCTGTGTGTGCATTACATGCCATACATCTCTCTCTCACTCTCTCGACAGACCTCTATGAAATACATGCCATACAACTTACTCTTTTTGTCTCTCTCTCTCTCTCTGTATTACATGACATACACCTTTCTCCCGTCTATGGACTGAATGCCATGCAGCGCTATGAAATGCATGATAGGCAACTCTCTCTCCTCTCTCTCTCTCAGTGCATTACATGCCAAACACCTCTCTGTCTCTCTCTCTCTCTCTCTCTCTCTGTCTATGGAGCGAATTCCATACACCTCTGTCTATGAAATACATGCCATGCATTTCTTTATGCATCTCTCAACTGAATGTTCTGTTCTTCTGTCTTCTCTCACTCTGTATACCACATAGCAGGCAATCTGCTCTATTTCTATCTATCTATCTATGTCTATCTATCTATCTGTCTGTCTAAGCAATGCATATCATACATCTCTCTTTCATTTTGAAATCACTGCATGTCACGGCTCTGCTCTGTATTTAGTGCTTGCCATGCAACTCTCTCTCTCTGTCTGTGTACTACATGCCACCCATCTCAATCTCTGTATGTCTTTCTCTACGCACTGCATGTCAAGCACTTGTCTCACTGGTAAATGAAGTAAGCTAGACTGCCCCCCTCCCCAGAATGGCTGTCCGTGTATCAGACACTCACTTCCACTATTCCTCACCCAACTCCTTCAACATCCAGGGGACGTGAACTGGGGTCATCTGGGTTATAGGTGTGGCTTCTTCCCTGTGTGCTTTGGGACAAGTAATTTGTTTGCTGATTTGATGGTGCAAGACTCCAGCCTACTACAGAGAGAGTGGCATTGCCCAGGAACATGATCTTTTACTCCAGTACTATACCCTTCTTCTGATATTGTAATTATTCCCTTCGTCAGTCTGACAACCAGCAAACTGAATTATCTTACCAAACCTCAGCTATACCATTTACAGTACTACTTTACAGCTGATGTTTTGCTTGACATATACTGAGGATCCTTCTCTATCTTTCATAGGTAGGTACTAGGCTATCAGCCCTGGGGCCTATATAAGCCTAGCCAAAAGAGTTCCCTGGCTTTCGACACCCAAGAAAGTTATTTTCCTGGGCCCCTGTCTAGCAGAGCCATAGAAGTCATCCCTGGGGTGAATTTCCTTTTTCCCATCCAATTGTCGAGGTTTTTCTTAAAGAGAGCTAAAGAGGAGCTTTGCTTGACACAAATGGGTAGTCTGTTCCAGAGCATGGGAAGTCTCTAGGACAGGAATCTATCCCTTCAGCATGTTCTGTTTATTGTGGTAGCAAGGTTTAGGTCCCTGGAGCATGTGGCTCGGTGGGACTGGGGTTTCTTTAAGTGTAGCATGTCCAACAGATCTGGGTTTGACATAGCTTTGTATGCAGTGGCAGCTCGTGACTTCAAATTAAAAAGGGGGGCTGCAGAAGACAGCTGAACATGTGGGGCAAATGGGAATGGGTGTGGCCAACTAGAAAGGGGTGGAGTTATGCTCAAAACCACAACAACTGGAACTTTAATTAAATATGCTTCTCTGGGTGCCAAACCATCATTATGAGAGTCCAATCAAGACAAAATGAAGTGAAGAAGAAAAATATATTTCAATGCATTGGCTACATGACAGCTTACTTAATATCTAGATGGGAACACAAAGGTTGTGAGGCATGAAAAAATAAATTACTTTTTAAATACATTACTGGAATACCAGTCAAAATCAAGTATAAAAAAAACAAGCAACACTGAAATCAAACCACTTCTCCTTTCCCTGCAGTTCTAATTATAATTTATATTCAGCTTTATAAAATTACCAAGTAACATGCTGAAAGTAGCAATCTCTGTGATACCCCCACTTGTAAAAATGTTTCTTATCCAAAAAAGACCTGCTGCCTGACAACTATCTACTTGTTTCATGGGGAAGACATGATCAAAGTAAAAAATGAACAGCAAACAAGAAACAATCTCAAGATAAATTGCTTAAAGGATTACTGCACAGGTTATGGACCACACATGATAGATTGGCATTCTGTTTACTTTATGGGTAAAGCCTGCAAAGATGACTGCAAGTCTCCAACAAATGTAATGAGCTTCTGAAAATACTCTAATCCTGTCTTTTATTACAAATACTGTCATATGCATTTCAATACCTAAGGCTTATACGTTATCTAGTTAAGTAAATATTCTCTGCATGGCCACAACAAAAAGGCTTTCAATGTTGGTAATTCTTTAACAGTTTGCTTATTAAATCTTACAATCTCCAACAAGCTTACCTGATGGTCATTAAAGCATTGCTACTTAAACACAGAGCAACAGGGCACTGTGACAGTGTGCATTTTCTGAATAATAAGAAGCATAAATCAGTATAAAAATATGACAGAAAACCAGAACATTCTACAAAATCAAGGACAGATGAAAAGCCACTGTCATACTTGTGTCTAACTTGGATGGGGCAATACTCTGCACACTTACACTGCATAACTGCTGCTTGCCTTACCTGGACACATGCAGAGTCATTACATGGGAGTGGGGTGCAACACGTATGTCACAATTTGAAATGTCTCTGGCTGATGTTGATGGCTCTGACACTCATACCTCTCAACCTCAGAGCATGAAATCTGGACAAAGCCATACATAGAAGTGGGACACAGGCCCAAAAATAAGGAAAATTTTTAAATATTGCTCTTATAAACTTAGAAAGATAATAGAGTAGTAGTAGGTCTTGCATTAGTATAAATTTTCTGAAGGGTATGAAATCTGAAACTCAAATGTCTGCCATTATTTTCTAACTTCACTCTTTAATGATTTGCCACTAATTCGCCAGAAAACCACAATTTTATGAAAAACGGATCAAAAATGTGATGCAAAAATATAAAATATGTATCTTCTACTAAGGAATATGATCAATGAGCAGATGTCTTGAAATTATGCGTTGCAATATTTTATATTTCTGTGTTTGTATACACATTTGCATTACTTAGGAAAAAAAATATTCTTGAGATATTACCCCTGTATTGGAGCTAAGGCATTGTGCCCAGCCTGTGGAGAGTGGATCTGGTTTTATTTGACACAGAGATGGATAGAAAAATTTGCCAACAAAGTACTTTCAACCATTTATGAGCTACTGCGCAATCTGAAAGAAATGAAAACTATGTAAATCTTACTATAACTAGAAAATGATATTTGCCTGCATTAGCATTTCTGAAATGGTGACGCCAACCTTTTACAGGGAGGCCAGAGTAAGAACATTCTTTTTTTTTTTTTTTTTAAAATAGTCGAGTTGAAAATGCAGTTTGTATGTTAGGATCAGACAAATAAAAGAAAAAAAAACAACATAAATTAAAAGCAGTAGGTTTAATCTTCAGTGTTTTTAAAATTTTTCCAAATATTTTGGGTTTCTAATACCATGACAGGAATGGACCCCATCCTTAAGTCAAAGTATGATTAAAGTTCATGAAGTTAGGATTGTTTCAATCTTTGATGTCAGCCAAAAGTGCTCTACTCAGCACCCGCAATGTGCCCAGTAATGACTCCTTCTGTAATTAGTATTGGGGTTACATGTATTGGTAACATGTCTAAATATGATTGTAGATTCTGTTTTAGAAGACTTGTTGCTCCTACTACTATTGGAACCATCTGGTATTTTTCTTCCACATTGCTCTTGTTTCTGCCTGCAGATCCTGATATTTTTATGACCTTGTGACTCTCTGTATGCAAGACACTGTAGTCACTGAATCTGGCAATTTCAATGATCAATGCTACTTTTGTCTTCTTTTCATGGACCATTATATCTGGTTTTCTAGCATCTATCTTTTGAACTGTCGGCAATGGGTGATCCCATGTGATATAAACTTCATTATTTTCTGTAATGCTTGGTGGCTCATGTTTCCAGTGTTTTTCAGCCACTTCAGTACTATAATGTTTGCACAGTCGCCAGTCCAACAGTCTGGCCACATTATTATGCCTTTCAGTATACAGTCCTTCTGCCATTAGTATGTCACAACCAGCAACAAGGTTTCTCCCACATGTTCAATGGACTTTCTAAACCAGCATGTATGTAGCCCACTATCTTGGGCTACCAATATTAACCTTTCATCTCTTGGTTTGAATTTGCCTCTCCATAACCAGTCCTGCATTCATTCCAGATCAACAAGAGGTTATTCCAGAAGTTTTCTATACTTGCAACTATATTTATGCGTTTTCCACATTTCTTTCCTTCTCATCGGGTCCTTCACCTTATATTCTTCCTTTTGTTTTTGTCACATTCAGTTGCTGCCTGATTTTTATGTACTTATGGCTTGATTTCCATTCTTGCTTGATGCCAATATGCTTCTGCTAGATTAAGTAGAGAAGTCATCTTTGATTTATTCTCCTCATGTTTCAAAACTTTCACTACATTTGGGTCTTGTGAGGTCAGTAGATATGTGTGGAGTCCCACGATTGCAGATCTATACATGTAATCAATTTCAAGGAGGCCCATCCCTCCTTCAGAATGGGGAATATAACTAATCTTGGAATGCACTAATTTTTATAAATCATTTAGTGAGCATGAAGCATCCTTATTGTTTTCCTATTTAATCTATCCAACACATTTTGGTACCAGTCAGTCAGTCCAAAACTGTAAGCTAGGACAGAAAGAGCAAATTGGTTTATAGCTTGGATTTTGTTTCTAGATGTCAGTGCCATTTTCAGGATTAATTTAAGTATTCCTTACTAAGCTTTATTCACATGTTTATGTTTTATTGTTGATCCTTCATCAGTTTCCAAATATGTATAAATTCCCTCTTGCTCCAAGTTCTTTTATATGACATTCATGTCACAAATGGATGTTTTCCTGGTGCTGCAGTTTTCCTGCTTTAAACGTTGCTTTTGCACATTTATTCAAGACTAAATGACATTCTTAAATCATATGAAAAAGTTTTGACAAGTTGCAGTTTTATTTTCAGTTCCTCATCTGATGAGCTATACTGTTTTAAATCATCGACAAAGAGAAGATGAGAAGTCTTTACACTTTGTTTTCTAGAAGCCAAATTATAGCCATGGTCTAAACTGTTAAGTAGACACCTAAATGGGTTAAGAGCAAGGCAGAATAGCAGTAGTGACAGAGAGTCACCTTAGAATGTCTCCTTTTGAATTTTTATCTCTGGGATAATAATTTGTTCTTTATCATGGCTTAATTGCAAAGTGGTCTGCCACTGTTTCATGGTCACAGTAATGTAGCTGATCGGTGTAGGGTGTATCTTATACAGTTTTAAGCAAGCACTCTTTTATCCATGAATGCGGGATACTGTCAAATGCTATTTTTAGCCAAGCCATGCCATACTTAGATTCTTCCCCTTTTTTTTACAGTACTCCACTATGACTTTATTTAACAACAAATAATCCTTTGTTCCATATGACTTTATTTTATTGCCCTTTTCTTCAACTGCCGTAATTGAGTTTTCTTCTAAATGACTATAAACCCTGTCCGCATCAATTCCCTTGTATGGTTTATGTCAATGGAAGGCAAGTTATTTTTTTTATATTTTTTAGGGTAACTTGCAGGTTCACTATTAAGTAGGAGCATTGTTTTTCCTGTTGTTTGGCAGGTTGCTGTCCGTTTGGGGTGCACATATAAATAGTTATTCCTCATGGCTAAATCTTCATGCAGAGATGTTAATACTTTTAACCAAAAGTTAGGTACTGCATCTGGGACTGGGGTTTTCTAATTAGAGGCTTTTCTTAACTTTGTTTCAGTCTCTCTGGCTTTTTCTTCATCCCATTTCATAATCTGTACCTTTAAACTTCTTATTCTTTCTTTTACATCTTCTATCCATTTTATGAGTGTTTATATGAGCATGTAGTTAGATATATATAAATGAATATACACATCAAATGATTGAATACAAAGCAATCAAACACCAGTGAACAAAACACAACTGATTATAATATTTAGCAAAAGATATTTCCAACATTTTTTTTTTTTTTTTATGTGGGAGAGGGTCAAGCTTCCTGCACTCTCACAGTCCTTCTTTTTATATATATGCCTTTGCCAATAATATATAGCAGTGAGACAAAGACAAATCCCCTCTCACCACTGTACCACAGTATCCACTGAAAATACCAGCACTTTGTGATCACTTGAACTGCTGCTGCTCAGGGAGATCACTAATCTGAGCAATCGATCGAATGAAACTCAAACATATATTACAGACACACACACACACACACACACACACACACAATGCCATATGACGGTTCACCTACAACAACTATTCTTAAGACATCATACATTTTATGTATGCTGCAGAGATTTTTTTTTTCTTTTATGAGGTGTCAGTGACCTCATTTGTTACCTACAGGATACTCTTTTATATGATATGATATGAGGGTGCCTAACTGTGGGAAATTCTAAGAAGCCATACCCTGCATGGATGTTTAGTGAGTGAGTACTGCTGGCTGCCCTTTCGTAACATGAATGAATGACTTGAAATGAATGAAAAAATAAAAAAACAGAAGCAGACCTTTTACTGTTTTAATTCACAGTCTAGCATGACATACATGTGTAAATTGCAGTGCAGTAGAGAATGTTTCCATGGTGTTAGTTTAAGACATCATTGGAACACCTAGTCAGTGTGGCATAACATTTCTCTTTAGAGCTGTACCACAAATTCTTGCTAAATAGCAACAATTTGTTGGTGAAGTGGGAGCATTTTGTGGTAAGGCAGAGCTTGGGTGTGGATTCTAATTACTTACCAACAAATGCTTGCACTCTTTTCAGACATTAGCAACAAAGCATGCACTATTTAATTAATTTTTTGTGTCCACCATGTCTTGCTGCGTATCTTTCATTCCTTCAACTGGTCAACCCATTTTTCTTCTCTCTGAGGTGAAAGCTAGGCACTTTCCAGCCCACGTTGGTATCTTATGACCCACTTATCGGTTGTCAAAAGGGTCTAATTATCTCATTCTTTCCTGCAGAGAGGCAGGAATTGGAACATAGGGAGCAGGCTAGGATGGTGGACCCATGGACCTCCCCCTCTATGTGGATCATCCAAACCCTGCAGTTTCTCATTATAGCTTTGACATTGCTGCCAAACATAGGATATGTGACCCACCACAAATACACACACACACACACACACACACACACACACTTACTTACTCACGCTCACACACACCACTCTTACCTGAGTGTAGTCTGCGGAATGAAGGTAAATCGTAAATGAAAGTCCCGAAACACAGTGTCCCAAAATCACAAACAAAAGTCCCGAAACACAGTGTCCCAATGAAATACATAAATCCAATGTGAACAAAACACAAGTCCCAAAATGAAAGTGCATAACCAAGTCCCAACATAAATCCAATGCAAATGAAACACAAGTCCCAAAAGAAAAGTGCATAAGCAAGTCCCAAAGTGAAAGTACCATGCGCACACAGTACAGTCCTAGTCCCGCCTGCCTCGGAGAGCCTGATTGGTCCAGCCTGCAGAAACTTACCTCCTGACTGGTTCAGCCTGCAGATGATGCAGTCTGAAGTTGCTCTGCTCTGTGCGGTCATCACCACACAGACTTCTGGGCACCTGTGGGACATCTCTGCCTTCCCCTCTATCCAGACTGCTGTCAAAGCAGTCTGAAGTTGTGTTGGACTGCGTGTGCACATGCGCGGAGTCCCGATGTGTACAAGTTTTTTATTTTTCTTTTTCATGTTTTATGTTTATTTATTTATTTTTTCTACAGAGGTGGGAGGGCTGCAGTCCTGCAGTCCTATAGCACGAGCCACCCCTGTTTGTATGTTAGGCAGAGGACTCCTCTGAGTAGGCGATAAGCGATGGAGTAGAGCTGGAAATCTTTCATACAGTCTGCATATGGCATCTGTTTGAGGCTGGTAATCCTCTGAGAGAGGTATTTCTGTGGCCTTTCTAGTTGTTGCAGATGTCTTGCAAGGTACATGCCAAATGGGGCATTGTACTCTATAATGGGTCTGATGAGGGATGAGTAGAAATGAACAATGACGTCTTTTTTTCTGGAGGTGAACCCCTTTGTGATGAAGTGTGCCACGTACAAGGATTTCCTGACTACTGTGGCAATGTGATTATCAAGGGAAAGACTGCTGTCTACCTGTGTCCCAAGTTCTCTTATCACACCTTCGGTGTTTAGTATGCTACTGCCTATCTGGTAGTTCATGGGTACAGTGTTTTTCCCAACGGGGATGACAATGCACTTCTTGGCATTGAGCTTGAGGCCATGACATTGACACCAAGCATCAATCTCAGTGAGACCCCTTTGTAGAATGTCCACATCATTAGGTGATTCTATTATGGCACCTAGTTTGCAGTCGTCTGCGAACTTCAATAGCCAAAGACCTGCTGTATTAGCCTGGACTTCTGAGAAGTAGATGCCAAACAGGAGAGGACCCAGGACTGAGCCCTGTGGTACTCCACTTGTCACTGGTCTGAAGTTGGATTTGGAGTCTGTTACTTTCACTGTGTGGGAACTGTCAGTGAGCTAGTTGGCCACCCATCTTGTGACATAGGGTTTATGCCCAGTCTAGTAAGCTTATCTGTAATTCCAGAGAGAGGGATGATGTTGAAATCCTTGGCAAGGTCAAGATAGGCTGTGTACACCACCTTACTCTTGTCCACGGCTCTGGTGACTGCTTCAAAGAAGTCAGTCAGGTTTAGAAGACATGACCTACTTTTTACAAACCCAAACTGATTGGTGTCCAGTGTTTGGATATTACCTATGTCCTTGTTTATAAGCTCCAAGATGATACGTTCCATGGCCTTGCAGACCGGGCTAGTCAGGCTAATGGGGCGGTAGTTCCCGGGGTCCATGGTGGTGCTTTCTTTGTGGAGTGGGATAACTGTCACCGTGTGCCATTCAGTAAGCACAAAACCTGAAGTGAGGCTATGATTGAACATGGTACTTAGGTGGGATGCCAGTTCATTCTGTAGTTCATGCAGAACGCAGCCTGGGATGTTGTCAGGTCTCATGGATGCTGTGTTCTTGGCTTTGCAGAGTGCGGTCTTTACTTGTGCAGCCATGATTACAGAGGCTTTACATTTTACTGGTATAGTGATGGGCCCTTTGGGGGTGGGGGGGGTGAAGTCTGCACTGAACTTATCTGCCAGGATGTTGGCAATATCAGTTGCTTCTATATATCTAGTGCCATTGAGCTGTAGCTCAGAGCAGATCTGAGACTAATATTCTTGATATAGCTGTAGAATGCTTTGTGGTTGTCTTTAGAATCAGTGTCAATTTTATTTTTGTACTAGCTTTGGAGGATTTTATGAGGGATCTCAGCTTCTTACTGAGGCTGATCAGGGAGTTCCTGCAATCAGGGGATTTTACTCTTTTTTGCAACAGCTTCTTCCTTCTGTTGTAGAGTTTGTTTATGGCAGGGGACCACCAGATTGGCTTCCTTTATTTGGAAGATAGCATCATGGTTCTGTTGGGGATGGCACGATCCATGCACTTGTGCATGTGCTTATGCAGTGCATTTGTATAGGATTCAGCAGTGATACCTCTATTTTCCATCTGTATGGGTGTCATGAAGCCTACTACTTCTGTCTTAAGAAGCATGAAATTGGCTGTGGAGAAGTTTTTTATGGTGGTTTTCTTAATGGGGGTGGGGGCAGGATACTGATGTCTAGGGTGATTAGCTTGTGGCCGGATCTGACCAGCGAGGAGTTGACCTCTGGCATGAACATCGATTGCCCATATTGGTAATGATCAGGTCCAGGTTATTGCTGCCCCTGGTGGGGGTATGGACAAGCTGATCCAGGGCGTTGGAATTTGTGAGTTCCAGAAAGTGTTGAGCAAATGAGTTCGTACATGAGTAGTTGGGGTAGTTGAAATCACCCATTATTAGGATATTGGGCTGTAACTTAATATTACCTAGTATATCAAGAAATGTGGAGTGGGCATCCTGGGGCATGGCAGGGGATCTGTAGCAAGCTACAACCTGGATTGCAATTTTGCCCAGTGTTAGTTGCACTTGGATAATTTCGGATGCATTATGTTGAGCAACTAGCCTGGAGGTGTGGATATCCTTAATGAATATGGACGCCTCCTCCTTTAGTGTTTCGGTCCAGGTTAGGTGGCCAAAAGGTGTGGTATGAGTTATAGCCTGGTAATGCAGTGGTACTCTCTGGAGCCTTGAACCAGGTCTCCATCACTGCACAGATATCGATGTTCTCCATTTTAAGGAGTGACTCCAGTGAGTGCATTTTGAGGTTTAGATTTCTAGCATTGAGTAGCATTACCCTCAGATTTTGCTTGCTTATACCTGCTACGGTGGTGAGTTTGTCATTTGAACCTTGCCTAAAAAAGGCACTATAGGGGTGGCAAGAGCCTTAGCCAGTATCCAGAATACCAGGGGCGACAGGTGCAGGCCATCTCTGGCAAAGCATCAAGGTATGTCGATCATGTCGTCCCAGGCAGACAGACACTGGATCCCCTTTCAATGACACCAGAAGCTTATCCAATTGTTGAAGTCAATCATTTTGTCCTTGTATTGTGGTATCATTCTGGGTGATGGCAGGATTCTACTCAGGGCTAGGGTCATACCTGCCTGGGCTTCATGATCTGAGAGCTCCTCCATGTATCTTTTCATGTAGTCCAGGGAGGTACATCTCAGGTCATTCACACCAACATGGACAATGACAGGTGCAAGAGATATCTTGGGATGGACATACCTCAATTCCCTTTAAAACCTACATTCCAGTTATTCCTGTTATATCTGCCACACTTCCAGGAACTAGTGTTTCTAGCCTTTCTGTTTTATTTTCTAGGCTTCTGGCACTGCAGAACATCAATTTCTTGTCCTTTATATCTGCTTTATACATTTCTCCTCTTTCTATTTCCTCACTATTTTTTGTATCCTTCCTTCTTCCAACCTAATTTGAGGTCTAACAAATCTGACATACCTACCATTCTGGACATAAGCAAGGCTTCCTAATACATTTCTATATGGAGGCTGTTCATGGCTTGTAGATGTTCATATTAATCACTGAAGCAGTAACCTTAGCTAAATGGGCTATATCCTACCAAGGATATAATGGCAAGCCAGCTTCCAAAGCTTCTGGGCACCTTCTATACACCAAAACCGTCAGGCAGCTTAAGATGAGATGACTGAAAAACAAGTTTGGCCTCAAAGCCCTTCAGAACATTACTGCCACTGAAGATTACACTCCTTTGAGGATTTTGAAGATCACTGAACATCTTGTGATATCCTTTGCTGGGCAGATAAGTTCTTTTTTTTTTGGTGGGGGGATTCTATTTTCTTAATTTTGTTGAGGTTTTATTACTTTCCTCTTCAATAGTTATTTTAAAGCTAGGAGTGTTGTGTTTTAATGGGCTGCCTCAAGACTGTAATGTACTTTTAAATGGAGCACTCATTGTTTCTGCTAGCTTAAAAGTAGTGGTAGTGTAAAGTAATTGAATTTTTTTTTTCTGTGGAGAAATTGTATTTTTCTTTTGTCTAGCTGGCATAGTGTTTTAAAATGTTTTTTACTGTGTTTTTTCCCTGTCAAACTGTAGACTGGTAGTGTTTACCAGCAATTGCTGTTGTCTTCCTTGGGAAGAGGCACAATTTTTAGCTTAATCATGAAACAGACTACTGGTTGCATGGTTGGTCCTTCTTCCAGCCACAAAAAGAAAATATTAAGCAAACAGGATTTGCCACCACAGCAGGCTAGCAATTTGCCTGAGCTACAGTTGGATGACTCTGCTGTGGCCATTTGTTGTACCTCAGACCATTTATCTTTTACCCTGGATCATTCTGGTGTAGCACCTACCGTCAATATGGACTGGGGGTTAGCCTCGTCCTCTGTGGTTGGCAGATCCCCTCAGTGGGCAAGGGAGAGACACTCTTGTCATTTCTGGGAGAGGGATCAGGGAAAGTTTCCCTGTGTTGGCAGAATTCTGTGCTCATCTCTGGGGAAGCACCTGCTGCTGCCATTAGTAACACACCTGGACCCATTTCTGTTGTCATAAAGAAGAAGAAAACCAAGTGTACATCTACTCCTCCTCAAATTTATTTGGCTAGGAGTAGTTTACTGGGTCTGGCTCAGGGTTTAATTTAGGCTTTTGTTACTTCTTGTAAAGTAGCTGCTGGTAAAAGAAAGAGGAATTCCTCTTTTCCTGAAGAGATTCAGGATTCTGAATAGGAAGATATAGGGACAGATACATTTTTTTCCTAAGATTTCTGATTCAGACACAGAGGAGAGCTCAGTTTCTAATTTTTCCTCTGGGGTTTTCTCTTTCTCTGAGAATAGAATGTGCTGGTGTTTTCTGTAGGAGTGGACATTTTTCAGTCCCTCAGAAAATACAAGAGTTGTCACTGAAAAACATTCCAGAAACTATACCAATTCATCCTCTGTTTGCTTTAGAGGATGTGTGTGTTACTGCGTGTAATTTTCTTGATAGTCAGCCAGCTGCCCCTAAAAAGGTTCCTCAGTCTTACATTTTTATACACTATTCTAAAACCTGACCCAGCAGCTATAGCTTTAGTTAATTCCACTGCTGTAAAGCACTTGGTTAATTTCAATCATACCTCTCTGATAAGGAAGGGAAAATTATTGATGGGTATGGGAAAAACATGTATATATTCGCAACTTTGATTTTTCAAAATTTTGAATGGTAAGGCTCGCACGTTAAAGTTTTTTTTGAATGAGGAGCAATCTGCTTTAAATAACTTAGTATCTTCTAATACACAGGTCACTACTCATTGTTTGCAGTGTGTGTATGACTCTGTTGATACTTCTTCCAGGGCTATGGGCACTGGTACTGTTTTGAGGAGGCTGCATCACTGTCTTCTTAGAATCTCTCAGATAATGCTAAAAACAAGACTTTAAGTTCAATAGAGATTTAGCGTTTTGCTTCTCTGCTGCAGAGGTGATCAAAATGTGATGAAAGGAGCAAGATGATCCTGTATTTTCAGCCATCCTTTTCCAAATTTTCTAAGGGATTTTCTATCTCCTCATTCGATTTTGGCAAAGTTCAGGTAAACAGACATTTACAAAGAAATAGCAAGGGAGTTCCAAAAGGAAGTGTCAAACCTCCCAAAACCAGGGAGAGTCCAATAAGTCTGGGTGACTGCTCAAAAGACCTTGTGACTCCCTTCTGCCCTGGCTCCTTCCAGAAAGTCTGAATACCCATTTTTCTTTTTGGCAAAAGATTGTTTCAGATAAAGGAGATGTGAACATAATTTATCAAGGTTACAGATGACAGTGGGAGGAAATTTCTCCTTTCCAGGGAGTTGTTCCTCTTCCTCCAGATTAAACTCTTTTGTTTCCACCTGTTCTTTGTCACATGCTGTCAGAAGGAGTGATAGAACCCGGTCCTCCTTCCCAAGTGGAGAAGGGTTTTTATTCAAGCATGTTCCTGTTACCAAACAAAGAAAATGCTTGCAGACCACTCCTGGATATTGCTTTCCTAAAATGTTATCTCTTCACAATGTCTTCCTCTTTCAACTTTCCTGGTAACATAAGACTTAAAAGATGCTCATCATCACATCCCTATTCATCGAGACTTCACACGTTATTACATCCGAGTGATGCTTCCAGGTGCATCTGCAGTTACCTCCTACTGCTCCTCTAGGCATCAAATATTACTTGTTCATACTTGCATTAATAATTCCAAAACCATGCGACATGCAAGGTATCAGAACATTTTATTTTGAAGCATACATGATGGAAAACACAATTGTATTGATATTTGACCTCTGACAATGAGTATTTGTTAGAATTGTAAGGTAATAACTTAATTTTTAAAAGCTCAGGCCACACCCACTAGGAATTAAAGGTATATACTCAAAAGAGTTGTACTGGAGGGAATGAGTTAAGGTTTTGTGTGACTGGATGACATTATCAGTTTTCTGCTTTACTCTTTGGAATATTAACTGCACCAAGAGTATCCACAAAGTGTCTACAGTTACAGCTCATTGCAGGCTACACTGTATTCACATTTTTCCATAGTTGGATGACTTGCATAGTGTATTTTTCAAAATGTCAGGAATCTCTTTCTTGCGTGGGAGATCTCTTGCACAAGCTAGAATTCCAAAAGAACATTCAAAAGTTGTTCTTGACTCCATCATGCAAGATTGTGCTGCTGGGGATGTCATCTTGACACCTAAGTCCAAATACTTTTTCTTCCATGGGAAAAAATAGATCTTTAATTAGATCTATTTCCAAGGTTTTCCACTCAGACTTCATTCACTGTGGGGGGATACCTCAGGATTTTGGGTCTTATGGCATCTATGATTCTCATGATACCCCTGGCAAAACTCCACATGAGAAATATATAGTGGTATCTGAAATCTCTTTGTTCCCAGCATCAGCACACTTCGTCTTTTCAAATTCCAGTGGTGAGGTTTGTCAGAAGAGAAAGCCTATGGTGGAGAAAATAGATATCCTTAAATCCAGGTCTCCCCTTTTCCCTCCAAACTCCAAAGTAGTCAATCACCACAGACACTTTGCTTGGGGAGCAGTGTTAGGAGGGATAAGAGTGCAAGGGGTGTGAAACACCAAGGACAGACACAAGCACATAAATATCAAAGAGATGATTGCCCTGATCAAGGCACTCAATTCTCTGAACCATCTTTAGTCCCCAGGACCTCTGAGTGGTTGCAGACAATACCACAGTCATGCGGTTGATCAAAAAGCAAAGATGAACCAAGCTGTATCCCTTTTGCAGACTAGTCATGATAGCTTGGGATATAGCTTCACAGCACAATTTCACTCAACAAGTATCCTACATTCTGTCAGAGCAAAAGTATGTGTCAGACAAGCTGAGCAGGACCAGTGCGGACCCTCACAAATGGAAACTAGAACAGAGGGGTCTATCAAGATTTGATCCATCTGTGGGGAGTTCTTCAAGCAGACCTCTGTGCCTTGCCTTTGAACAATCCACTGGCAAGTTTCTGTTTCAGGAATCCATGCAAAAAAGCCTAGAAGAGAGATGCCTTTTCTTTTCCTTGGATATTAATGTTCCTGTATGTTTTTCTACCCTTTCCACTAATATCCAGAGTACATAAATTCAGAAGGAATCCCTCAAAGTCATTGTGGTGACTCCCTTTTTTGCCAAGGCAACCATGGTTCTCCCTTCTTTTGGAAATGGCCAGGAGAAATTACCACAAGCTTTCTCACAGACTGAACTTACTCGCACAAGAACAAGGGTATTTGATACACATCAACATGAATTATCTTCAATTTACTAGCTGGTTGATAGGGTCATAATTCATTTTGGGCATCTCTTTACTGAGGATGTGCAGCAGGCATTAATGGAGGCATGAATGTTTTCTACTAGAAAATCATATATTAGTAAATGTAAAAGGTTTTCTAGTTGGTGCCAACAACATAGCCAACAACCATTCAGAGCTAGTTGTTCCCTGATATTATAATATTTGTTTGAGTTACTATCTTAAGGCCTTTCTTATTCTTCTATGAAGGTTTATTTATTGGCCATTTCATCATGGCTGTTCATGCATCATCCTCTTTCATTGCAGTCTCATGTCAAAATGTTCCTGAAAGGGGTTTTGCATAAGAGGCCTCTAGGATAACTGATGGCCCCTCCTTGGGAACTTAATTTTGTGTTGCTTCATTTGAACCAGCTAATCTTGCTAACTTGAGAATCTTAACATGGAAAACAGTTTTACTGATAGATCTGACGTCTGCAGTAATGGTTTCTGATTTGAAAGTTCTTATGACGAGTCAACCCTATCTCATTTTAAATAGGGACAAAGTTTCTTTGAAACCTAATCCTTGTTTTATGCCTAAAGTGGTATCCCCAATTTACTTATAACCAAACTATCTGTCTTCCCATTTTCCTTTTTGAACCTCAGAATGAGGGAGAAAAGATACCCCAAACCTTGAATGTTCTTGAATGTCCCAAGACAACTTAGGTACGATCTTGTCAGAACTAAATCTTTCATATCTTCAGATCAGTTTTTCATTTCTTGCTAATGTAAATAGATGGGACAAGCTGCGTCTCCAAATACCCAAATGAATAGCTGTACAAGTGCAGTCCACACCTAATTAAGCAAGGTACTGATGTTGGTGCTCTAAGGCAGCCATGTTGTTCCCTGCTTTATTCAATTCCTTTAGCCTAGAACCTCACACGGAAGTATTCCTGTGGAACAAAGTTCAATACAACAACCACCTCCGGGGATAGATACCAAAGTCTTGCCCTTCTTAGATGCTTGTCACCACTGAGAAGTCCAAAATGAATAAAGGAATCATTTAATTGTCCTGCTGAGACAAGATTCTGATGAAGTCCCTGGTTTGTCAGGGATGAAATTGCTCAATTCGAGTGTTCATTAAAGTGTGGTGTGGAAATATCTTCGTCCTCCATTGTGTGCATTTCCTTCTACTTTCTGTCTCCAAATAGTTATCTAAAGCTATTATTTTTTTTACAGTCTCCATAAAAAAATATTTCAGGCATGGTCAAGGCCCACTCTACCCAGTCCATGGCTTCATTTAAGACTTTTTGGACAGGGTTGGACTCTAGAAGTATTTTTGAAGCTGCTACTTGGTCCTCTGCGCATACTTTTACAAAACACTATAAGCTTGATTCCTTATCTAGGTCCAGATTGAGCTTTGTTAGTACCATTCTCCAGGGCTCTATGACTAATCTCTTTCCTTTTCCAAAATGTATTTGTTATGGAAATGTATCCATATAGCTGTGGCTACTGCAGTAGTGATTAATGGGATGAACTTTGTACAGTTGTGTAAAATGAACTTACTATGACAGTACATGTTCAAATGATCACTTCTGCAGTAGCTACTCTCTCCCTTTATCTCCATTTTTTTTTTTTTTTTTTTGTCTTTTTATGCCAGGGTGTGGACATTTATTTTGTGTTGTTTCTAGCATTATCCTTTCAGGGCACAGGCTCACTCTCTCTGCTGGTATTAAAGTTATGAAGGGATTTGCAACCAAACATGTCTCTAGCTGTCCGACAGTTTGGGTACATGGAAGGTACCCCTGAAGCTTTGGAAGCTGGTCGGCTGGTATATCCTTGACAAGATATAACCTATATAGCTAAGGCTACTGTAGCAGTTATCATTCAAATATGATTTACACAACTGTACTATCCTTTCCTGTCATATTTATAAATGGGGGCCATGCTCTTCTGCATTACTAGGCCTTGAGTAATAAACTGAGGTCTAAAAACCTGTTCTTCCTAGGCAAACTAACAGCAGGCACTAGCAACATATCTCTGAATTTTGCCTTGCTGTCAAGCTTCAGGTAAATCTTTGATCTTTACCAAGCCCTCTCCAGAACTACTACCTTGAACATATCCACAGATAGTTAATTTACATTCTCATGTCTATCTACTTATTTGTACCTTTTTCTATTTATGGAGATGTTTCCCACTTCCAGGTGGAGCTGACTTGAGCCCAGGTATTGATGTGAGTACAAAAAAACCTACTGAATCAGTAATGTTTGAACGCAACTTAACAAGTCACAATATCCTCAAAATCAGCACATGCATATCAGTTCAATATGCTTCATAGAAACCATTTCTGTATAGGGCAAGTATTTTGTAAATCTGTTGTGTGAGCTAGACAGGCATCATTTCATAAATACTTTAACTTAGAGGTCATGAAACATCAGAATTGAGGAGATAACTATTTTCTCAGCAAACAGAATATATTTAAATAAACACTGCAGAGTCAGACACAGAGTTGTATAAGTGAAGGTGGGCTGGGATACACATTCCCCAAATGGGGTGTAAGGCATTCATTTCTTGCAAAAATTTAGATGCTTTTAATGCAGTATATTAAATATGTAAACATCCCATTTTTAGTATATCAAGACTAAGTTATTTTAGCTTTTTTTCAAAATACATTTTACTTTATTTATTTTGCATAAATATATTTACAAAGGGAAATTAAAATTAAGGGTAATAAATTTAACAATAAGGTAATGCAGTACAAATCTTGAAGAAAATTTGTATAGAATAACCACAGTTAATATATAATTATTAAGTGATCTTTGTAAGAACCTGTTATTAACAAACTATTAGCAAACAACTTAAAATTAAACTTGAAAATGGATTGCAACCAAAATTGTTCTCTGTCTACTCTAACAACACAATGGAAAATTATAAAAGAAACCAAGAGATCATAACTGCATGAAAAAAAATAATACATTCAAAATGTTGTATAACCAGTGGAATGGTCTTATATATTGAAATACAGTTTTAAACAACTTAGAAATGTTTCAATGAATATGAATGTTTGGCAAGTTGCATTTGTGTTTTAAATAATAATGTTTAATATTGTCCTGCAAGACTCTATGAAATTAGTTTTGCCTCTGTTGCATTTGTGTATAAGCTTATAAGTGTTTAAATATTTTGTTGTGATTTTTAAAAAAAAAATCCCAGGAGTCTGATTTCATATCTAACCAATAAGTGGTATCTTAATAAAGCAAACATTGTTATAAAATTCTTTAAAAATGTTGTCCCATCAGGCAGAATATAAAGTATGTGTCTGTAGCCAGATTTAGACAATTTTGACCCTAATATATTCCAAAGGGATTTTGAGTACTGTCAGAACCAAAAGATGTGTAATAAGTCAACTTTTTGTCTGCAGAACAGGCTAGGCAAGCTTATGAACAAGAGGGACAAATGATGCTAGTTTTGTTGGTCACATGAACTGAGTATAAAATATTTTTTAGAAGGAATACAGTAATTACTTAGATATAATGCTTTCTTTATTTTATTAGCAAATGCTAAGGGGTCATCATATTTTAGTCATGACTTAGAAAATTGAGAAGAATCATTGAATCTGAAGCTTTGAATCAGTTTATAAGCTTTAGAAACTGCTTTCTCTTGTTGAAAAGTATTAATGAGATGTTCTTAAAGTAATTTTCTGTTCGACATCTGAATTGATTTTATAATTGGCAAGAAAAAGGTCATTTATTTGCATTAGGATTGCTAAATATCCTTTAGATAGACATGGATTTCTTCTTAAAGATTCAAGCAAGTTTGATTCTTTTGCTAACAAATCCCATAATGATTTATTTTTCAAGGGAGGATATTCGGTTAAGTTGATTATTTTGCATACCTCTCAACATGAAACCATTGAAAATAGGAACATTGGCCCTTGAAAAACATCAACATCCAGCTAAAAGTCTGGGCATGTAATGAGCATAAAATCTGAACACCAAATAGCACATAACTCTTCTCACTTTAATTATTGTTGCCACTAGTATTTTGATCATATAGAGTGGTTTTCTGTATATGAGACAGCTACAACATCACACTGATGTGGAGAATTTAGAAATTTGTGTAAAGGATAAAGCAAGCCTGAAAAAGGAACATACCTCCAAAAATAGCAGGAGTAAATCAGGCCTGAAAACAAGAACATTCTTCCAAAATAGGGACAGGTGAGAGGTCATGTTTTGTTATTTATTTTTAGATTTGGGTTATAATGATAAGTTGGGGAAAACAGAAAACTTTTAAGTCTGACTAGCTTCATTGGGTTCTGAAAAGCTCTAGTCAGTCCAACCACTAGATTGTTGCTTTTTAACCTCATAAATTCTTGACATGTTATAAAAAAGAAAACATTAGTTTATTGCATTTATATTTACCTTTGATGTAATTGTTTCATATTTTGACCCATTATAGGTACCACATATTAGTTATCATGTAAAAGTTAATACTTTTAAATAACCTAAATGTGTTTATAATACAATACTAAAGTAAGACATCTGGAAGTGCCTACACGCAATAAAATATGGAAGCTGTAAGTTTATGTTTACAATTGTCCCAGATTTTGGATATCAAATACATTTAATTAATTATGATATAATATTTAAAAAATATTAGTGGACATTGACTAAAAAGATAAAGATAAAAAAAGGTTTAGTCAAGACATTTGTTTTGATTACTGCAACCTTCAATAAAAGTGAAAAATTCATAGTATTCCATCTAGTTATAATTTTAAATATTTTGCCAGGTTTTAATTAAGTTGGATTGTATTTAAGTTTAAGTTTACAGAACATTTATTTTAGTTAATTGTGATGCAGTAATGTATTCTTCTCCTGTACAGATTTCATAGCAGTTTAGTTAGCCCATGTTCTTGTTTCTTCACACTTACCACTCTTTGTGATTGAATGTGTAATCAGGAGGATACCATCCACTTTCTTGTAAATCCTTGTAAGTGCAGATATCTTTGTTCCTACTTTTCCTATTTTTTTCTCCTAGAATTGTGTTTTGTGGATGGCCCATGGTTACTTGGTCCCTAAGGCCAATCTACATTTTTATTAGAGGGTCCCAATCCCTATATTATTTTCATGTCCACTTGCTACCATTTTGGCTGATTCTGCCAGAAACTCCCTTGACCTCATCCATACGAATACACTGTAGTCTGCCCTGTCACTTTTCTCAGCATTCCCTTTTTTTTCATTCCTTGCCTCCAAGTCTGACTGCCTGGTCCTTTTCCTCCTGGGAATACACAACTCAGTCCATATTTCTTGTCTAGAATTCCCCCTACTTTATACCCATCTTCAGCATCCCTCATCCTTTCACTACCTCATTCAGGTCCTGTTTCCTGTTTTTCCATGATTAATCGCTGATATCAGTGTCACCAGCTTTATCATCAGTTTCCTGAAATGTATTCTGTTCACTTCCCAACATCTCAAAGTTTTGCAGGCACCCCTTGTCACAGTTCCATCAGCCACTCTTACCACATATATCCATCACAGTCTGCTCTACATTGTATTTTGATGTTAATTTGATAGAACCTTTTAATACTTAGTTCAGCTTACTGACATCATATGGTTTTGTTAAACCATGTTGTCACATAACTGTGTCATTTCATGATAATATAACTTTGATGATTTAATTGAAACTTCCTTTATTTGACAAGGATACATTTTGTTGAACAGAGGAACTTTTCTACAAGCATCAGTATAATGCTATAATATTCTTATATGGGGGATAAACACCAAAGATTTGGTAGCGCCATTGATATTTTGTCATCAAGGAAAACATTATTGGAAATTATAACTCTTGTACTAGTCTTAAAAGCCTGCCCTCCATTTTAATAATATGTTACACTTTTAATCTATTTTTATTTTTGTAAATGTAATTATGATGAGGCTAGATCTGACTGGCAATGATGCTACCTCAAAAATATATTTGGCATGAGAAATTGTCACCTTCATTATAATCTACATCATTATTTTGAAAAAAAAAAACATTTTAAGTGTATCCACTACTACCCATTTAAGTAAATACCAGATCATCTACAGTATTAGGGGCTTTTAAGTGAAGGATTAATTATATATATATATATATATATATATATATATATATATATATATATATATATATATATATATATATATATATATACATATATACACACACACACACACACAAGATAAAAGTCCATTTCGCCATACAAGTTGGTTATCTCTTTTTTAAGTTATTTAATTGCAGTTTTAAAGGTACTAAAAACAGGAATGAAAGGCTGATTGGGTGAATAAGATGGGGGGGTAGATGAAGGAATACAGGAACAGTGTTTTTTTTCCCCTTTGGAATATTGCATACTAATACTGATTGTAAATAGTAGCTTGTCTATTAATTTTTAACACTATAAATTATATAAGTTTTCACAAGTACCTCCGCATAAGAAAAGAGCTTCAGCTCTACATGATCTGATGTCAATTTTCATTCTCTCCTCAACTGATGGGACTTGGGTTGGATCCATCTCAGCCATTGCTAAAGCTCATGGCAACCTAAAACTCTCAGGCTTCCCCTTACACATAATGCACTACCCCTAAGTTACCTCAGATCTCGTTTGCTGCTTTACACGAAAGACATGTTTTTTCTTAGCTCCTGAGCATTAATACGATATGTCTGTCGCTTTTATACTTATGTCCTTTTTCAAAGTTTTTTTCCTTTTTAAAACATTTTCTTGCCTCTTACCCTTTCACTTCCTTAGCTATTTCAAAAATATGTTTTTTTACCTTTTTCTATCCCTTTGAAATTTACTACAGTATATCTCTTGTGAAATAATTTTAATAGTAATAGATTTTCTTCTCTACACTTAGTGCAGCTTTTAATTTCCTTTCCTGGTATTTATTTTGATTGTTGCCTTCCAAAATAAAATAGTATAGTTTCTTTAGTTGTTGTGGTATTAGTGTTGGATAGTTTCTGTTGGCTGTGATTATGATGGAAAAGGGCCCTGCTGAGTTTAAAAAAAATGTGTTAAGTATGGGCACAAACTTCCCATGTCTGATGTCTATACTTTATGTGCTTACTGTCTTGGTCCTTTACATTTACTGGAAGATTGTGGAATTTGTCATGGCTTTAACCACAGGGCCTTAGTAGAGAGGAATAACACATTGATTTTGAAAGGTTTGCTCCCTTTAGCTTTGAGAGAGACAATATCTGGGACTCAGTATCCTAAAAGTAGAGTTTCTTAGGCTTCTTCTCTAAGATCATCCACTTCATCCTCTCCGGTCACAGAGCAATCTTCAAAGAAACCTATGTCAGATCGGACCTCACCCTCAGATCCTAAATCTAAGAAAACATCTAATTTGGATCCTACTCACACTTGGATCCTAACTATAGAAAAAGATGTAAGATGAATCTAACCTCACCCTCCGATCTGAAGAAAAAGAGTAAAGTGAGTCATCTGACCTCCTCAGATCTGATGAGACAATTACTGAATCCAGCAATTTCCAGACCTACAGGATCTAGCCTCATGTATTTGACAAGAACCAAGATATTCACCTTCTGTAGATCCAGTGCCCTCAAGGATGCCCTCGCCTTTTTTGGAGCATCACGAACCCAAGTCCCCCTCTATTGTTTCCACTTGTTCTTCTAGAAGTCTGATTGAAGAAAATGTGGAAAGATTGGTACAGGAGATTCTCGTGGTGCAGAGTCAGATGGGTGTCTTATCAGCTCCTACCCCTTCGGGTCAGAGGGTCCATGCTTCTACCACATCCCCACTGAGCCCTTGGATCCAAACCATCCATCTCCATCTGACTTGGATCCAATGATTGCTATATCATCAAATCCAAAGATTACCTTGAGTACTCTAATTCGGTTGGATTTAGAGACCTCTTGGAGCTGAAGCCTACCTGTCAGATCTGATATTTTGGATTCGACTCCAAAATTTTTGGAGCATTCTCTGCACCTCAGAGCTTTGGCTTTAGATAGCTCAACTTTGGCTTCTACCTCAGGGGGATTGCTTTCAGAGCAGAGAGGATCAACAGTCCAAAAGCTTGTTCTTTCAGATCCGATGTCTTCTCTTTCTCCAGTGCAATCTGCCTTCAGAGCTGTGAAGAGAATTTTATCTACCTGAGCAGAACACATAGACACCACCCCTTCTTCAACACTGATACCTCTGCTCTCAGACCCTCATCGCTCTTTGCCACATGAACAGCCAGTCTGAGAACCCCACACTTCCTAGCAGGGTATATATATTTCTATATCTTCTGATACTTAAAAAACAAAAAAAATAATAACAAATACTGCACTGACATGTCTAAGTACTGAAAATTATTTATTCAAAGTAAAATAAAACATTAAAAGTAAGCGCTTTCACAATTACATCACTTCATCAGACTGAGAACTGAATAAAACAACACTCAATTTAAAATGAGACCAACCAGTGAATTCCTAAAATCAACTAAGCCATTTAGAATAAAAGGTATAGTCACTGAAAAAACTTCACACAAGTTCAAGTTGTAAAACCTTAAAAAGTAAAATACTAGACATTATACAGGCAAGAAAATATTAACTATTATATGCATATATATGATATTGTACAGAAATGAAAACTAATGTTTGAGTGGACATGCCTTTAGAAAAGGTTTGAGGGTAGATACCCCATTTAAACCAGGTGGTTTCTCTGCATTAAACATTAAAATCCATTTCTGTTCTGCAACTCCTGTACAGTTTACAACATCGCCCCCTCAAATTCCCACATCCAATACCTGCAGAACTACGAACTTAAAATTATGTCTGGGGCCATGCTGAATGATGTGCTGTGCTAAAGCATTGGTCTCTCTTTTGTTCCCAATATCCCTATAATGTTCCAAAATTCTATCTTTCAAAGGCCTATTAGTCATGCCTATATAAAAGGCATGACAAATCTGACAGCTACTAAAGTAAACGATGTTAGCAGTTTTGAAGTCAGCATAGAAGTCTAACTCGATTTTAAGATTCACATAGGGATGTATTTAAACTGAACCTGTAAGAATATACTTGCACACTGCACAAGACTTACAGGCAAAAGTACCCTTCCTGTTGGATTGAACAGTTCCATTGTGATGCTGTGATCTATGATACAAATGCTTCTTAAGTGACTTGTTGTTTTTAAAAGTAATGTGTGGTATAGTATCTAGGACGCCCTTCAGTTCTTCTACCGTATATAAAATATTCCAGTTCTTTTTTATAATGTTACAGTAGTTATTAATGTCGCTGGAATAGGGTAAGGATTCCCTCAGAGTATCACTCATAGCAGATAATGCCTGTGAACTATGGGGTGCCTCTGAATTATTATAATAGGCCTTACATCTCCTTTCCCTTTTTGCCAAGCATTAGTAATACAGGCATCAATTTGTTTCCCATTATAACCTCTATGTAAGAAATCATTCTTAAGAGAGTCAAGCACTATACGTAATTGAGAATCATCATTATGTAGCCTCATTATTCAATAAACCTGGCCTTTCAACACATTACGTGTGATGTGCCTAGGGTGCATGCTATTTTTATGCAGAAAGGTGTTCTTCCTATTCGGTTTCCTAAATATGCTAGTACATAAGGTATTAAGTTCTGTTTTACTGACCTTCACATCCAAGATATCTATCTCTACAGAGGAGTAATTGAAGGGTAAATCTAAGGAAACTGGTGGTACTATGCATGTAGGTCACAAACTCCTCCAGTTTTGACTGAGTACCTTGCTAATGCAAAAACATATCATCCACAAAATGCACATACCACTTAATATAGTCTGAAAAGGCATTATTGTACAACAAAAATGTTTTATCCCATTGAACCAGTGTCAGGTTGGCGTAGGTATTGGCACAAGCAGTGCCCATGGCTACGCCAGCCTTCTGCAGAAAATATTCATTTTCAAACATGAAAACATTATTCTCTAATACAATTTCAAGAAGTGTGCATAACGGATTAACCTAGTCATTGGTGAAACATTTCTTGTGGTTCAAAAATTCTCTAATGTTCTCAACACCCCATTCATAAGGAATAACAGTGAACAGCGATGCTATATCCAAAGTAACACACGTGTAATCAGTAGATACAGTAGAAACCTCATCAGCTAATCTAGACAGAAATAATTTAGTATCCTTTAACACTGTTTCACATTCATCTAATAATGGGTGTAGATTTTTCTCGATAAAGATGGATAGTGGCTCCATACTCCAGCCTCTACCTGATACAATTGGCCTCACTGGGGGACAATGTAAGTTCTTATGAATTTTAGGAAGGACATAGATCATGGGAATGAGGGGGTGCTCCACATTCAAATAATCAAATAGACTTTCATTAATAAGGCCCATCATTAATAAGTCAAAAATCAAAAAAGAAACCTTTTCTAGAATACTCATGACATAATAGGTTCATAGGTTGGTACTAGGCTATCGGCCCTAGGGCCTATACAAGCCTAGCCATAACAATTCCCTAGCTATTTCTTCCCACAATATTTACTTCCCTGGACCCCTGTCTAGCAGAGCGACTGCCATGATCTCCGGGGTAAATTTCCTATCTCCCATCCAGTCATCAAGGTTCCTTTTGAAGAGGGCCAAGGAGGCACTATGCTTGACATGCATGGGCAAACTATGCCAGAGTATGGGGAGTCGCTGGGTCAGGAACCTATCCCTCCAGCATGTTTTGTTAATTGTGATGACAAGTTTAGGTCCCTGGAGCATGTGGATCTGATGGATTGGGATTTCTTTAAGTGTAAAATGTCCAACTGCTCTGGGTTTGTATGTTAAGCAGAGATCACCTCTGAGTAGACGATATGTGACAGAGTATAGCTGGATTTTTTTTTAGTTGGTCAGCATAGGGCATCTGCTTTAGGCCTGTGATTCTTTAGTGAGATGTTTCTGCGGCCTTTCCAGTTGTTGCAGATGTCTTGTGAGCTACATACCAAGTGGGGGCGTTGTACTCTGATGGGTCTAATGAGGGATGAGTACAGTGGGACAATGACCTCCTTTTTTCTGGATGAAAAGTCCTTAGTGATGAGGTGTGCTACATAAAAGGATTTCCTGACTGTTGTGGCGATGTGGTTATCGAAGGTGAGACCACTGTCCACCTGTGTTCCTAAGTCTCTTATCACACTTTCGGTGGTTAGTGTACTGCTACCTATGTGATAATTCATGGGTACATGGTTTTTCCCAAAGGGGATAACTATACACTTCTTGGCATTGAGCTTGAGCCCATGGCTCTGGCACCAAGCATCTGTTTCTGTAAGGCCGTTTTGTAGAAAATCCACATCATCTGGGGATTCAGTAATGGCTCCTAGTTTGCAGTCATCTGCGAACTTTGTTAGCCAGAGTCCCTTAGTGTTGGCCTGTATCTCAGAGAAGTAGATGCCAAAGAAGAGCAGTCCCAGGACTGAACTTTGAGACACTCCACTTGTCTGGAGCTGGATTTGGAGTCGGCAACTTTTACAGTGTGGATTTGGTCAGTAAGCCAGTTGACAACCCATCGAGTGATGTAGGGATTTATGCCCAGCTTAGTAAGTTTATCTATGATTCCAGAGTGAGGGATGGTGTCAAAGGCTTGGCGAGGTCCAGATAGGCTGTGTGGACCGCCTTACCCTCGTCCATGGCTCTGGAGACTGATTCGAAGAAGTCAGTCAGGTTCAGGAGACATGATCTGCCCTTCACAAACCCAAACTGGGTGGGGTCCAGTGTCTTAAAGTTGCCAATGTCTTTGTTTATAAGTTCCATGATAATACATTCCATGGCCTTGCAGATAAGGCTCAACAGACTGATAGTAGATAATAGACTGGTAGTTCCCAGGATCCAAGATGGATCCCCCTTGTGGAGTGGGATAACTGTAGCTGTGCGTCACTCAGTGGGCACGAAGCCTGAGGTGAAGCTATGATTAAACATGACACTTAGGTGAGGTGCCAGTTCATTTTTTAGTTCATGTAGTACACAGCCCAGGATGTCATCTGGTCCCATGGATACTGTACTCTCAGCTTTGGAGAGTGTGGTTTTTACCTGTGTGGCCATGATTACCAGAATTTCAGATTTTTTCTGTATTGAGATGGGCCCTTTAGGGGGTGAGAGGGAGGTGAATTTGGCACTGAATTGATCTGCCAGGATATTGGCAATGTCCTTGGGATCAGTATATTTAATGCCATTCTGTTGTAGCTCAGAGCAGATCTGAGCATTGCCATTTAGATTCTTGACATAGCTATAGAATGCCTTATGGTTGTCTTTGGAATCTTTGGAAATTTTATTTTCGTAAGTAGCTTTTATGAGGGATCTTCTTACTGAGGCTGATAAGGGAGTTTTTTGCATCCTGGGATTTTCCTCTTTTCTGCAACAGTTTCTTCCCAAGTTCTAGGAATACAAGAATAAGTATTCTCATCATAGAGTAGCTTCCTTGTCTGTACTATACATAAATCTTTGTCTAGCACTGCAATACTGCCACCTTTATCAGCTGGTCTAACTTCTATTGAGTACATGCTTTTCAATTCAGAAAGAGCATCATAGTCTTCTGAAGTCATGTTACAAAAAGATGGTTTAGTGTCCTTATCAAACATCTCTCTAAACTGTTTTTCACATAAGGTGATAAAGGCCTCTATTGTTGGATAAGGCATTGGGATAAAGGTACTAGTTTTTTTTAAAAAACATTTTCATTTACAGTAGAAGTACCTTGAAAAACTGTTTTTAATGTTAAAGATCAACCAAATAACCTGAGGTCTTTAAGAAGTTCAGCAAGCTCAGCTTTCCTAGCTGGAATAAAGGAAATACCTTTATTCAACAGAGATAGCTGAGCTGTGGTTAGTTGTGTAGATGAAGTATTAAAAACTAAATCTGTATTCAGTACCTGCGCAGCTTCACAGTTGGTTGCTGAGTCTCCGTATACTGCAGGCATTGTCTCCGTATACTGCAGGCATTGCAATCTCCCTTTTCCCACTAAGCTTCTGCTCCTTTCTTTGATAGGGAGGGGATTTGTTAAAGAAAATGGAATGGCCATCGAGTTCTGTACATCCTGTACAGTGGGGGCTATTCTGGTGCTTATACTGGCATTAGTGTTGTTATTGTCTACCTTAAACGATCCTGTATTCACAGTAGGCACTGGACCAGCATTTCTAACTTGTTGTAATGAAGTTCCAAAGGCCTGATTAGTTACACTCACAACTTCCTGATATTCCAATGTAACAGGTTGCATTGTGCCCCCTGGTGTAGCGGCAGAGTTACTGTCATGTTCTTGCCTGTCAGAGGTAGATTCTAAACCTCTGGTTGTAGAAATCCAATCCCTTGACCAGGAAAATACTGATCCATTCTGAAAATCTTTTAAGTCACTGAATAACTTCTTCATTTTAGCAGATTTCAGCCATTTCTCATAAGCTGAAATACTGTCATGCAAATTATCCAACTTATCATTAGCCATATCACTGGCAAAATTCAACACAATATCATTCTGCTGCATGAGGATTTCAGCATACAGCTCTTTCTCTCTGGGGAAGAAAAAGTCAATAAGCAGCTGTATATACTGTATAGCTGTATATATGAGTTGTTGCCATCTAGTTAGTAACTCCAGAAAAGCATGACCATAGCTGGGCATAGTTAACACTCACAGGGCCCTGGGAATCACTTTATGTTTAAGGCAGGCTTCTAAATGTAGATGCTGCCACTGTATGCATTTATATTTATATGTTATTCTCCAGTTCTCTGAATTGTTGCATAAATAAAGGGAACGTTTCACCTTCAGCTGTATTAAGTACCATTTGGGGAGAGAATACAGCATCAAACAGGGGATTCCTGTCAACATTTAAAATCCTGTTGAGGCAGTCAGTTCCCATATTTAGATGAGAGAGTTGTCTATTGTCTGGGGTGTAGGCCAGCTCAATCTCTGCACTATCTGCCATGGTCCTGTCCTGAGTAACAAAAATGAGCAGCGGACATTGGATAAAAACACAGGAACAGGATGAGGTGCGGTAAAAGAAGATATGTAAAAACAAAAAAATAATAACAAATACCGCACAGACACGGCTGAGTACTGAAAATTGTTTATTAAAAATAAAACAAAACATTAAAAGTAAGTGCTTTCATGATTACATCATTTCATTAGACTGAGAACTGAATAAAACAACACTCAATTTAAAATGAGACCAACCAATGAATTCCTAAACTCAGTTAAGCCATTTAGAATAAAAGGTATAGTCACTGAAAAAACTTCACACAAGTTCAAGTTGCAAAACCTTAAAACTAAAATACTAGAAATTACACAAGCAAGAAAATATGAACTATTATATGCATATATATGATACTGTACAGAAATGAAAACTAATGTTTGAGCGGACGTGCTTTCAGAAAAGGTCTGAGACTAGATACCCCATTTAAACCAGGTGGTTTCTCTGCATTAAACATTAAAATCCATTTCTGTTCTGCAGCTCCTGTATGGTTTACAACATCGGCCCCTCTAATTCCCACATCCAATAACTGCAGAACTAAGAACTTAGGGTATCTAGCCTCAAACCTTTTCTGAAAACATTTTTTCTAGTAGCCACTAAATCTGTCAGATGAATTTTGGAAGTTCAACCATTATCTTCAAAACCTCTTACTTGAATTTTCATAAGAATAGAGTTACATTACAAGCCAATGCATCCTTTCTTTCCAACGTGGTGTCAGAATCTAATATAAGTTAGTCTATTAATCTGCCAGTTTTCTTCCCTAAAGATGCTAACAAAGGAAAATATATGTTACATTTACTGGATGTTCGCAGACAATTACATCTTTACCTGCATAGAACAAAAGACATAAAAAAAAAGACCAGTTATTTGTTTCCTTTGTAAACTTGAAATTGGATAAACTAGTTGCCAAAGTAACTTTAGCCAGATGGATAACTGATTGCATTTCATTCATTTATAAAAAAATCTAGCATTGCCTTACCACAAACGGTAAGGGCTCATTCAACTACATCAATGGCGACTTCTACAGTTTTCCTCTCCAGAGCGTCCATGGATGACATATGTTAAGCAGAAACTTAGGCTACTTCCCGGGACCTGTGTTACTCATTACAAATTAGATCTGGTCTTCAGGGGTACAACATCATTTAGCTCAACTGTGCTCAGAAATATCCTTCTTAGAGTCCACCCTGGAATTTAGGTAGCTGGGGACTCTGTCCTTTCAGTTGAGGAGAGAATGAAAATTGACAACAGCAGATAAAGAAGTCATGTACTTCCCATAATGTTCTATCTGTGTTGTCCATTTTCATTCTTCCTCAACTTCCCACCCACCAACCCCCATCCATTTTTGTATATATGAACTTCTGGATGAATTAATTCTTAGAGGAACATCACTGTCTTTTATATTAAGGTCCAGATGTGCTCTCTTTCTAAACTAAGTGCTTGCAGTTGTTAACACCTCTTTTGTTTATGCATAGAAAATATAGTCTTTTCTGGTGAAATCAACAAGCAAGATATGAGGTAACTTAGGGTTTGTGCATTTTGGGTAAGGGGAAGCTCAAGAGTTTTAGGTTGACAAGAGCTTTAGCAACATCCGAGCTAGATCTGACCATCAGATCTGAACCCAAGTCCCATCAGTTGAGGAACAATGAAAATGATAGACGCAATGAAAATGAGACACAGTATGAAAAAACACAAAGCTGAGAATAAGCTGAGGCAAAAAATGTTCCACAAATAAAATCCACACTGGAGTCCCACGATAGTTTAAGAAAAATGTAATGGTGCTTCCTGGTACCTCAGCTGAATGCCTTCAAGGGAATAAATTTCACACCATAAAGTCATGTTTTATACCCCATCTTAATTACTATAATTGCTAAATTGCTTTAATCAGCAGAACACTCCCCCCAATAAAAAATGAGTCACAAAAACTTTCACAAAATGTTAGCCCACAAAACACAGCATTAATTACACAGCATTTCCAGCAGCATTTCAAAAAAGACTGTATAAACCATTAAACCATATAGATATTTACTTCTTGGTTCAAACCCTTAGGGTGAAGGGTGCCAAAATTAATAATAAATTTAGTTTCCAATTGTAGTAACTTATTGAGGTAATCATCTCCCTAAGAGAAGGCTTGGCCGGAACACACAAAAATTCAGCAGAGGTACCAGGAAGCACCATTAAAATTTTCTTAAACCGTGTGACTCCAGCATGGATTTTATTTGTGGAACATTTTTTGCCTCAGATTATTCTCAGCTTTGTGTTTTTTTGAACAATGAAAATGGACAACACAGATGAAACTTTATGGTAAGTACATCATTTCTTTTTTTGCACTGAATGTTTGAAGCACTCACATTGTGGGACAGTTACTGGTATTTATTACAGTTTGTTATCTAATTTAGTGAATACATCCCCAGTGGTAGTCCTAAAAAGTACAGTTTTGTACCTACCATAAATGTAGATGTTCGAGGATCTACATTGCTGCAGTCATGACCTGTGGGTAGTCCGCTGTCCTCGGTCGGCCCGAATACCAAAGAGCTAGGCTGGCGTCGGTCATTGTCGCCCAGAGCTGACGTCAGTACGTAGTGGTACTTAAGCGCATGACCGACGCCATATCCTCAGTCTTTCTTGCCCCAGATGTCAGAAGGCCTACAAAAGAAAGGCCAGAGCCAAAATAGTAAATGCACAACAATCCCCAGTGTGGAAATAAAGAGTATCCCAAAAAAGAAACACAGCAACCACAAACTATAGAGGGGAAGGAGGGAGGGATAATAGGACTGCAGCAATGTAGATCCTCGAACATCTACATTTATGGTAGGTACAAAACTGTACTATGTTCTTCGTCTCACATTGCTGCAGTCATGACCTGTGGGTAGAATCCCAAAGCAAAGGAAAAGGGAGGCTGGCAAACTAAATAGCATTAGGAGCTGCTAACATGCCCTGTAAAACTGCAGTGGCAAACCCAGCCCTGGACTTGGAATAAAGAGGGAGATGGTAATGCTTAGTAAAAGTGTGTACTGAACTCCAAGTAGCTGTCTCCAAAATATCCTTAGTAGCTACCCCCCTCAAAAAAGCAGTAGATGTGGCAGTAGCCCTAGTAGAATGAGGCCTGATTCCAGCAGGAACAGTCTTCCCATGATGAGAATAACAAAAAGCAATACATTGACCAATCCACTTAGAAATAGTCTGCTTTGAAACAGCTTTCCCTTGTGAACCCAAAGCAAAGGAAACAAATAACTGTTGAGTCTGCCTGAACTTTTTAGTTCTGCTCAAATAATAACGTAGCTGTTTGTGGATATCCAAAGAATGCAAGACTTTTTCCCCCTTATTTTGGGGATCAGCATAAAAAGTAGGCAAATGAATAGACTGGTTCAAGGCCACATTAGAAATCACTTTAGGCATAAAAGTAGGGTTAATACGCAAAGAAACTCTATCCTTATGGAATATCAGAAAGGGTTCAACTGCCATGAGTGCCTGCAATTCAGATACCCTCCTAGCAGAAGTAATGGCCAACAAAAAAGCAGTCTTCCAAGACAAAAACTTCAACTCGGACGTAGCTGCAGGTTCAAAAGGAGGTAAAGTAAGCTTCTCCAACACAAAATTGAGATCCCAGGAAGGAGTAGGAGCTCTACGTGGGGGTCTTATATTTTTTGCCCCTCTAAGAAATTGTTTGAACAAAGGGTGAGAAAATAAAGGAGGGTCACAATCATAGTGAGCAGAAATGGCTGCAGCATGAACCTTCACAGAAGAGAATGACAAACCCTTGTCCAGTAATTCAGTAAGATACTGTAGTGCAAAACTCAAATTAGGTATTGAAACATCAAAGCCCTTCGCTGTGCTCCAAAGAAAAAATCTCCTCCATTTATCAGCATAAACTTTGAGTACTAGGCCGCCTGGCTTCCAAAATGACATCTAAAACCTGTTGAGGAAGCTGAGACCCCACCGGCTCCATTACAGAATACGCCAGGCTGTTAGATGCAGGGACTGCACCCAGACATTGAGAAAATGATTGTTTGACTGGGATAACAAATGAGGAATCTGTGGCAAAGGCCAAGGATGCTCCTGAATTAAACTCCTCAGCAGAGGATACCAATGCTGACGTGGCCAATCTGGTGCTATTAGAATCATGCAAGGCTTGTCCCACCTGACTTTCAAGAGTACCTTGGGAAGAAGAGGCAGAGGGGGGAAAGCATAAACGTGAAGGTTGTTCCAACTGAAAGATAGCGCATCCACTTTCCAAGCATTTGGGTGGAACATCTTTGTGCAAAATTTTGGCAGTTGGAAATTCAGTGGAGAAGCGAACAGATCTATGTCTGGAGCTCCCCAAGCCATGGTCAACTGTTTGAAAACCTGAGGGTCCAGTTTCCACTCATGGGGATCT
Source organism: Protopterus annectens (assembly GCF_019279795.1). NCBI lineage: Eukaryota > Metazoa > Chordata > Ceratodontiformes > Protopteridae > Protopterus > Protopterus annectens. The sequence continues at coordinate 228,432,568 of NC_056732.1, read as the reverse complement.
ACAATTTGTCTGCTCGATACATCTGCCAGGGAGTTCTGTGCTCCTGGCAGAAACCGTGCTTGAAGATTGATGTGCAAACTCAGAGCAGTCTCCCACAATATCATTGCTTGTCTGCAAAGAGGGTAGGAATGTGTTCCCCCCTGCTTGTTGATGTACCACATGACTGTTGTGTTGTCTGTTTGAATCAACACCTGTCCCGGCTGAAGTAGGTCCTTGAAGGCCATCAAGGCAAATTGGACTGCTAACATTTCCTTCATGTTGATATGCAAATGTAGTAGTTTGGGAGGCCACATGTCTTGTATCCATTTCCCATTGAAGTGTGCTCCCCAAGCCAAGTCCGAGGCATCCGTCGTTAGGATCTGACTCGCCTCTGGTTGGGTCACAGAGAGTCCCCTGTTTAGGTGACATTCCTGAGCCCACCACAAGAATTCCTTCTGGATGCAAGGTATAATCCGAATGACAGTGTCCAAACCGTGGCAGTGTTGAGTCCACACACTTTTGAGATACCATTGTAGCTTCCTCATATGCAGTTTGGCATTGGGAAGTACTAGAATGCAAGATGCCATGAACCCCAAGGCTTGAAGGACTGTCCTTGCAGTCAGCCTGGACATTACTGATAACTGCTGGAAGTATAGATGAAGAGTTCTTTGTTTGTCCGGGGTCAGAAATGCCATCTGGGAAGCTGTATTCAGTCTCACACCCAGAAAGCACATGTCCTGAGAGGGCACTAGACTGGACTTTATTTCGTTCACAGAATACCCTAGGCACCTTAAAACTGCCATTACATACTGGAGATGTTGTAGTAACTTGTCTTTGTTTTGAGCAAGAATCAGGCAATCGTCCAGATAAGGATAAATTTGTATTCCTCTCTGTCTGAAGAAGGCAATTACAGGAGCCAGAACTTTTGTGAATACCCTGGGCGCAGTAGATAAACCAAAGGGCAATGCAGAGAACTGATAATGAGAAGTACCAGCCCGAAATCTCAGGAATCTCCTGCAGCTGGGCCTGATAGGGATGTGAAGATAGGCCTCTTTGAGATCCAGGGTTACCATCCAGTGATCCTTGCCTAGCATAGGCAGAAGTTGTTGTAATGTTAACATCTTGAACTTTGGAATGTCTAGGTAGGTATTGAGAATGGACAAATCCAGAATTGGCCTCCAAGTGTTTCCTTTCTTTGGCACTAGGAATAGACGGGAATAAAATCCTAGGCCTACTTCTGACGGAGGGACCACCTGAATTGCCCCCATCTGCAAAAGCAAAGAAATTTGCTCCTGAGCCTCCAGCCTTTGCTGAGGAGGCACGTCCGGCATGCCTTTGAAAGGAGGAAAAGTGTGAAAATAAAACTTGTAACCTTGATTTATTATATCCAACACCCATTTGTCCTGGGTGACCAAATGCCAGTTTTGTTTGAAAAGTCCCAACTTTCCTCCTAGAGGAGCTGCCAGTAAAGAAGGGTCTGGCAGCGGAAGATACAGGTCATTGGGTCTGTTTACGAAAGGGCTGACCCCTGCCCTCACCAGAAGACTGTGCAGGAGAACTCCAAGTCCTAGGTCTGAAAGAACCCTGAGCGTGAGCCCTGCCTCTACCATGTCTAGACCTGCCCTTAGACTGATAATCCGAAGAAGGATAAGACCATCCTCTAGCAGGCCAATTCCTACTAAACTTAGGGGGCTGCACCTGCATAAAATCCTTGACTGCCTGCATATACTTAGCCTTATCTTCCATCTTTTTCAAAACTGATTCCACAGGAGGACCAAAAAGTACTTCAGATTGAAGAGGAGCATCCAAAATCCGAGCCTTAACATGCTCTGACAAATTTTGATCCTTAAGCCAGGCATGTCTACGAATAACTGAACCTGTAGCAGCCACCCTGGATGAAGCCTGAAGAGCATCGAAACCACACTGCAAAGAATGTTTGCCAACTTGATCTGATGCATGAACCAACTCCTGGAGCTCCTTACACTCTATACCCTCAGATAAAGCATCCACCTTAGATTTCAATTGGCCCAACAAAAAGTTCTGATACTTCAGCATATGAAATTGGCAATTCAAAGCCCTCATAGCTAACGTAGAGGAGGTGTACACTTTTTTCCCCCACCTATCTAACGCTCTAGAATCTTTATCCAAAGGAACTGGATTCTTAGCCACAGAAGCCCTAACACCCTTCCGACCTTGAATAATAGTTTCCGGATCAGCTCTAGGACTCTTGTACAAATACTTATGTGCTTCTGGAACTCTGTAATATCTGTCTGGCTTAACAAGGGCAGGAGGCAAAGAATCAGGATTAAGGGAAGATTCGGAAAAAACATCTTGAACAACATCTAAGACAGGAGGAATAGCCAAGGGCCTATGTTGTGGCAGAAACAAAAATTCCCTAAGCCTTTTCCGAGAATCCGAAAAATCCTGACCTTCCCACTTGAAATGTTCCCTCATGGAATGTAAAGTCTCAGAAAAAGAAAAATCCTCTGGAGGAGAAGCAGAAGGACAGGAGTCCTCTGCATCCGAATCTGAATAGGAAGGGAAATCCTGAATTTCTTCAGCTGAGGAATCAGAGTAGTCTGAGGAATGATCCATTCCCTCTAAATCTGGCTCCACCCTAGGCCTCTTCTCTGGGGGGGGGCATAGAACCCCTGATCAAAGTAATCAAGTCCTCTGCCATTTTCAACATATGCTTTTTAGGAACAGGGGCTGGAGAGCTAGAACTATGACCAGGGCCAACAAGACAAGATTTGGCCTTAGCATGGCCTTTAGCCACTATAGTAGAAGGCCTAATAACCTTTTGTAAAGATGGAACTACAGATACCTGAGAAGCACCCTCAGCTGGGCCTAACTCCTGAGAGGCCAACTCCTGCAAAAGTAAAAGTTCCCCCTGGGATTCAGCCGAACCCTCGGCAGGATCCACAGATTCAACCGGAGGCTCCGAAAAACCGGCGTCCGCAACGGACGACTCATCCAGTTTAGACCTCAAAGATTTATCTTTGCGCTTTTTAGCGGTAGCGGGCATCGGAGGATCAGACGGCATGTTATAGTTACACCATTTACCGAAAACAAGCCTGGCACAGTCTAATCTACGTTTAATGGTGTGCTTATTAAATCTAGCACAAAAGCGACACCCGACCACGTCGTGCTCAGGCCCCAAGCAAGGAATACAGAAAGAATGATAATCCCTATGAGGTATCTGTTTCCCACAAGAAATGCAATTATTAACTTTTTCTGACATCTGGATAACTGAGGCAAGAAAAGACAAAAATTTCCCCAATGGGGTACTTAGTCCAACTTGGTCTTCGGTCTGAAACTCGATAAATGAAAATTTCAGAATGCCGAACGGCACTTGCAAACACTGCTTCTGCTTCGGACCACGCGGCAAGAAAGACTGAGGATATGACGTCGGTCATGCGCTTAAGTACCACTACGTACTGACGTCAGCTCTGGGCGACAATGACCGACGCCAGCCTAGCTCTTTGGTATTCGGGCCGACCGAGGACAGCGGACTACCCACAGGTCATGACTGCAGCAATGTGAGACGAAGAACATCTGCAGTACATCATTGTGAATCTAGGAATCAGATAATCAGCTTGGAAGTAATAAAAATGTTCATGTTTATTTCTGAAATAACAGCTGCCTCTTCCTGACAGCAAATCACAAACAGGCTCAGTTACAGAATGAGTAAATGGTGTTTTCTCTTTCTGGATTAGCACTTGTGTGCCTATGTAAACAAAGACAATGAAAGTCTTTCTAGGATCAAGATAGATACTTTCTATGCGTTGACATATTTTACCATACAGGCCAACTGAACACTGGGATCAGGGGATCATTTTAATCCAGCCATGGTGAATCAGGTGACCAAGTAAAACAAAGTGAAGAATATTATTAGATATACTATCAAAACCATTTGTTCTGGTGAGTTAATTACTCCAGACCATCAGGATACTGAGTACGTTAAACTTAAGATATTATCTGTTTGAAAAAAACAAGAGTTTTGGGAGTAAAAATATTTAGCTATTGGCGAACTATGAACTTCCTACTGTAGCTAATAATGTTGCTAATTATTGGGAAAAAAGGAGAGAGTACATCTTACAAGGATGGGATCTGTATTTAGAATGCCCAAGGAAGATTATCACAAAGAAGTATAAACCATGTGGTTATAATGTTTGCAAACCTTATTATGGAGAAACTACATCCTTCAGTAATCAGAATGGCTCAAAAATCTGAATCATTAAATACCACTCTGGGAAAAATGATTTTATTAAGGGAAGCAAATGTCAAATGGACCATTTACATATGAACTACAAAATATGCAAACATTCTGAACCATATCCATAACAGAGAATTAAGCTAACTTCTGAGGAGAATCCAGGAACTTAGGTCAGATGTGTATTTAGCCTTTTCAGCATTTATTACAGTAAAATCATTTACAGTGCCTATATATACTGAGATATGAGAATATATCTTAGTATGTAATGAGAAAGCAGGCTTGATTACAAATGAAGTTCATCATTTGATCACTACTGAAACAACCTTAGAAATATGGGTTATATCCTGCCTAACAGTTGGCCAGCTTCTAGCTAACACATCCAAACTATTATGATCTGAGCAAATCTGAAAAAAAAAACACAGCTATTTTGGTGCTAAGCTCTCCAGAGATTTCCTTTCACTAAAGAGTGCTCCTATTATGGGTTTTTGAGGATTGACAATCCGCCAGCATTTCTTCATTGTTAGGCAGATAAGTTCCCTTCAGGGATAAAAAAAAAATCACATTTTATTTTTATGACATAAACTTAACTTCTTCTGTAATATATGTATTTTAAGGTAGAAAAAGGAGTTTTTATGAAATGTGTGATATTCAGTTACTTTTTATTGTGGAGTGAAACTTTTCACTTTTGTGGGAAAAAGGCTGTTTAAATTGTCAACCTTTTGTTTTTCCTAATTAAAAGAGTTCAATTATTTTGGAGGCTGTGTTGTGTTTAAGTGCCTCTCACTATTTTTTTAGAAAAATCTACTTTGTAATACTTACCTGTTTTATCATCTACTGCAGTCAGTCTTCCCTGGGATCCAGGCCTCATTTTTGGCTTCACCATGGACCAAATTACTATTTCCTCAAAATGTCCTTCTTCCAGCCACAAAATGAAAAAAATTTCCAGATAGTCTTTGCCCCTTCTGCAAACTACAAATTTGCCTCAGCTGCTTTGGCAATTTCTGGCTCCTCAGACCATTCATCTTTTTAATTTGCTCCCTCTGTTGTAGTCCAAGGATTAGACATGTCCTCTGTGGCTGTTGGAGTGCCCTTGGTGGACAGGAGAGAACCTCCCTTGTCTAAACTGAAACAACTGTCCCTTAAGAGGATCTGACAGTTAAAATTTGGTCTTGTTTAGAAGTTCCTGTTAAAAAAAAAAAAAAACAAAGTCAGGTATTTATCTTCTTCTGTCCCTTTACTTTGGGCAGGAAGTGATTTATTTGGCTTAGCTCAGGGTTCACTTCAAGCAAGTGACCCTTCCATTCTTCCAATTCTGGTATTATTAGTAAGAGAAGAAGGAATTCTGTACTGTCTGAAAATTTTCAAGACACTGAACATGAAAATGATTGTGAGGGGACAACTTTTGTTTTCTACCCCCAAGTTTTAAATCTGACAATGTGGAGAGGGCTTCTTCTGACAGCCCCTTCAAAGGATTTTCTTTTTTTCAAACCATATCCAAAATGAATTGGTTGTTTCAGTGAAACATGAAGATATTTCACTGTCTTTAAATGTTGTGATGTATTACAGATAGAATTCCCTGTACTTACTCCATTTCCTTATGTTCTTTCAGCATTGGAAGATGTTTTTATCAAAGCTTGTAATATGCCTGTTAGCCTGCTGTCCCCAAGAAAGCAAACAGATTTTTATTTAAGTTTCTCAGTCATAGACATTTTTATTTTCTAACCCCACATCTGCCCATCAGAAATTTGTGGTAAATCTGTGCTGCAGCTAAACATCTGGTAAATGCTAATTCTTAATCCTTTCATAAGGAAGGAAAAGTCTTCAAACCATTTGAAGAAAAGGGTATTCTTCTGCAGCACTTATTTTTGGAATTCCTAATTGTCATACTCATATGTTAAAATTTATGAAAGGACAGTGATGCCAATTGAATAAAAGGACAGTCATTAAAGTATTTATAAGAACAAAGGAAACATTGAGATATCTAATAATTACCAGCCAATAAGCTTGCTCTCAGATATCTGAATGATTAAACAACATGTAATTTTACTTGTATTGAATGATAAACTTAAAGTCTTTGCTACATTCATATCTTCCAGCATACATTTTGGAAAACTTGATTCATTTCCAGTTGTAATTTGTTTTCTTCTAATGTCCTACTTGCACCTGAAAAATAACATGCAAGTTAATGTGATTTAGGTCATTTTTCAGGTCTCATTTACTGCATTAATCACAGAATATTTGTTAGTAAATTTGTGGTATAAGGTACTTTGACAAGCTAGTGGTTTTCACTGCTTAAGAAATGGCTTACTGTGAGTGGCGCATTGAACACAATGGCCATCATTTGACCTGCTTTGAAGTCAACAAGGGGTTCCAGATGGATCAACCCAGGGACCATATTTATTTAAAATCATGAGATATCACCTAGATGATTACCATATTTTGTACTGAAACTTTGCTGATGGTACTAAAATACTTTAGATCAATACTACTGTTAGTGATACCATATATTTATAGCAGAGGCTCAACTGATTTAGCTCACGGGCTCTTTGTAACAACACGAGAGTGAATAAGAGCAAATATAAACATTTGACATTCAGAAATGTTAAAATAAACACCTCATATAATATCCAGAGTAACATATTCAAGAAGGTTAAGTAATCTAAGGAGTTAGCCATCACTATGGACCATAAGCTGTCATTTATATCTCATTTAACAGTAGTTGATGCTCAAGCTACAAACTATTAGGCTGCATGTTTAGATTATTTAAATCTAGAGAGCCAGATATTCTTGTATGGATTAATACTAGCCTTGTAAAATTAAAACTGGGGTATTATGTCATTAATTGGTCCCCTGACATGAAGTTCTTATTATCCAGGACTGAAAGCGCAAAACATATTTTTACTAAGAGTCTTGAAAGCTTGTGGGTTTTGTCTTGCCATTAATGTTAAAGCAGTTTGCATTTATCTTCTCTAAGATCTGGAAGGTTAAAGGGGGATCTTGCTATCATCTTTAAACTATATTTTGATTGATGAACTCTTTAAATGCTATAGATTAAATAAAATTTAGAAAGGAGCCTATGAATTTAAAATGAGATGTTGCATGCATTTGGCCCACTCTGATGGTGTAGAGTGATAAAGTCCTGACTACAGCCGAACCAACCTGGTTTCAGTTAGTGGATTGGGCAACTGACTGAGTGGCAGTAAAGGGATGAGCACATTCATTCTAGGTGGGAGGGTGATAGTTGATACATTTCATAAGAGGAAGCTTGGTCCAAAGAGGATAGTCGCCCTCGAATAAAATCAATTAACATGGGGGATGGGGAAAGGAAGTGGTTAGATCATTAAAAAAAAAAAACCCTGGATGGAAGCACAGATGGGCCGTGCCTCCAGGACACATTTAGGATCCATGACTAACCCCAGTGATAATGTAGTAAGTACAGGGTCCAGGGGGGGTTGGAGAGCATCTGGTAGAACTGGAGTGGGCATTGATTACTGGGGGCAGGGATAGAAACCTTGAGATCTGAAAAGACCAAAAAAAAAAAGGATGTTGCATGTAATATGAATAACACCACCATAACTGTTTTCTTACAGTGTGTTGAATTGATGGAATCAATTACTGGTAGATTTAATAAGTACCTCATAAATGGTTTTGTTGCTTAATTTAAGAAAAAACTTGATCAACATTTTGGGAAAGTGCTTTAAGATCAACAACACTCTATTGGACTTCTTGTCCTTGCCTGATTCTAAGTTTTAAAATTTGAAAACAAGAAAAAAAGAAGGACTGATATGTGGTAAACTACAAACTTGCTAAAAAAACACACTGGAGTAACTGGAAAATAAACTGCACAAAATAATTTTAAGAATACTTGACATTAATACATCTATTTTCATCTAATACAGACTTCATCAGAAAATGCAAAATAACCACACATTTCCCTATTTAAATGCAAACTCTCCAATCACATTAAATCTTCAATTAACTCATCAATTAAAACAATTACTTAAATCAATAAAAACATAATAGCCTTTTAAAAAAGCCTAAAGGTTTTTCTTATCAAAATTTAACGAAAATACATGAATGGGATATGAAATGATATATATATATATATATATATATATATATATATATATATATATATATATATATATATATGGATCTACCTGAGTAGAGCGACATGTTAAAAGAGCGAAAACGACTTCACAGACGCCAGAAGATCGACAGTTCACAAACACGACAGTTCACAAACACGACACCTCATACACTCGACACATCATACCAACAAACAAAACAAATCCCCTATCCAAAACCCACACACACAACACAAGCACACCACAATCCTTACGAACCAACACTAACCCATACATACACAACTATCTACAATCCTAACCCAAACCCTTACCCTAAGGTCCGTCACTATCGCACACTCACCCAACCCGCGCCCTAACCCTAACTCACTTATCCCACCCCTACCCCTACACACCGCCAATATTGCACACTTACCTTACTCGCACCCTAACATCCGTCACTACCGGATACTTACACATCCATTCCCCATCGCAGTGTTCTCAGCGTCGGTGTCTTCCTCCGTTGGTCTTCTGCCTTGTCGATCTTCTGGCATCGGTGAAGTCGTTTTCGCTCTTTTAACATGTCAATCTACTCAGGTAGATCCATATATATATATATATATATATATATATATATATATATATATATATATATATATATATATATATATATATACATATATATATACATGCACACATTTAAATACTTTTTTTCTTAGCAATTTCTACTTTTAACCTTCTAACCTTTAAAAAACACTTAATATCTTTAAATTGTAGTAAGAAAAATGTTTTGGCTTCTTTTTAAAAAGACTGTTATGTTTTAATTAATAGTTGTTTTAACTGATGAGTAATAATTTACTTGATTGCAAGCATAGCTATCCTCTCCCCTGATAGTATGTTGCTAAGCAGCATACTAGTGCTGTCAATAAACAAATAAATAAGACATTGCATGGCAGGAAAATCCATTGGGATAAAGTTCTCTATGTTGTAGGCAAACCTGCTATCACACCAAAACTTGTAACCACCCCAGCTTAGTGATGCTGATAAACTCTGGCCAATGGGAGCTCATATTTTACCAGCACCCCTCATTGCTATATTATGGTAATGGTCACAAGTCCCTTATCATGCCTGTGGAGTAAAGGATTTTTTTTTTAATTACTTTGTAGCGTGATGGCAAACAAAAGCAAAGCAGTGACAGGCAGCTTAAGCAAAGCAGTGACAGGCAGCTTAATAAGCTATAATAGACAAGTATACTTTATTAAGCTGTGCGTCACTGCTGTACTATGCTGTGCTGTCAAACTATGCAGCACTTTCCTCAGTCCTGGACACAGAAGCATCAAGTACACAGCATGTACTAGGTGATCCTGTGTGCCATTCAGGAAAATGAGGTGCGTGTTGTACACTGCTGTGGGCAACCAGAGTTCATGTCTATGAATCACAAACCATCACAACAGTGTACACATGATGCTTGTCTATATCAGTGTACTATTTTTATGAAGCCCAGGGACCATAAATATGTTGCATACTCTACAAGTTTTGGTACACTGAGTAGAAGTTAGCTAAGCCACCACAATGTCGATATATCAACAGTGATATAGGAACATCAATTACAGAAGATATTTGCTACAAAGTAACATATTACTTCAAACACAATGCATGCAGACTTATGTAAATAATATGTCCATGAGGAGTTTATTGACACTTTGAAGTACCTAAATTGACTCAAATGCAATGAAACTCAGAATGAAATTTGTTACCAAACTGCATAAGTGTAGTTATACAAACAATAGCTGCTCTAAAATGGTGCATTTGCTGTTGCTGGTTGGTTACAGAGGAGTAAAATATAAGGATTAAGTGAAAAAATGTTTCAAAGACATGGATACGCTAATATATTTCTATATAGGCAAAAATGACTTCATAACTTTCAAAAAATAAAAAAGAGAAATGACACTGAGGTGAAACTGTTGTTTAATTGTTGACACTGTCTATTATTATTAGTAGTAATAATATTAGATGTCATGACTTTACTGGTTTCAAATTCCTAGTTTTAGAACAGACTGACAGCTTTTTGGTGACTTTGACACTTTTCTGCAGCTAAAAGAACTCCGTTGGCAGTTGCTTTAAAATGGTGAGATGGTTCTGGGGCTGAATGAGAATGTGCATTGCGCTGGTTTGTATGAGCCAGTTTGGACATAGTCCTCTCTTTTTGATTAGCTACTGTATTTACAGCTGGTTGTTTCTAGGCAGCTAATGGGCTAATTTTGGTTTTGATTTGTTTCTATTAGGTTTTTAGGTTGTCAACTTTTTAAACCGTATACACTTGATATTTTACTTATTACACAGTTTTTCTTTACAGTATTAGTTCTGATGAAGTTCTGACAACATTACAGAATGAAAGTGTTTAATAACAGTTTTGCCTCAGTGTAGTTTCGCTTTTTTATTTTTTGAACATTACAAAGTCATTTTCGCATATGGGTCTTTTCTTCATATTTAATAGTCTGTTTTTTTATATATTTATATATAGATAGATATAGATATAGATATACATAAATATAGATAAATATACACTCTACTATGTAGAGTTATTTTTCAGGCTGCAGAGAAGCTAAAGAGATAAGAGATAAAGTAAGCAGCAGACAGACGACACAAGGCCAAAACCAAGTTATAGATCCTGACATTGAAGGAAACACTGGTCAGCTATCCATTATGCTTAACCTATTATTTAAAACTGCTGTGTGCCCCTTTTTGAACTGTTCCAGCTCTGGCATTGATACTAACCTGTTTACCCAGGCTACTGACTGGTATCCAACAAGAAATACTTCTAAGGCAAGACACGTCTGCATACCTGACAAAGAAAGAGTGCCAGTCTCTGGCTGTTCAGTTTTTTACTTACTTTGTCAGATTTTCAGCATCTTTTTTGACAATCCTTGTTAATTGAGAATCTATCAATTTTTTTCATTGCTTCTTATATCAGCCAAGGGTTCGATAACTAATGCAAATAGTAGAGGTGTAAAGGGCCACTCTTGCTTCATGCCTTTGTTTAAAGGGAATCCTCGAGTAATGTAAGATCCACTTTTAACATATATTTTGGAGTCTCTCTACAGGTTTTTTAATATTCCAATAAAATGTTCTGGAAATTCAAATACTTCTAAAGTTTTAAACAAGTAGTTCCAATCTACAGAATCAAAAGCTCTCTTGATATCTCAGCTAATTAGGGCCAATTTCTTGTTCATTCCTTTTACTAAATCTATCATAGCTGCTACCCTTTTCATATTATCATACATTGGTCTTTTGACTATAAATCCTATTTGATATTTATTAATTAATCTACTATATGTCTTAATCTTGTAAAAAGATAAGAGGTAAATATTTTTATAATGAAATAGGTCTTTATGAGGAAATTAACTTATTATACTTTTCTTGTTTAAGTATAGGTGAGATTATAGAATATTTCTTTGAAGGAGGAATTATTTTGTCACTCTGAATTCTTCTGAAAATGTCACTCAGTAATTCTAAAATATTTAATGGAACCATAATATTTAATTCCATATTTAAACCATCTAACACTAGAGCTTTACCTGTTCCCCTCTTTTTAAAACTTCTTTAACTTTTACTTGTGTAAGAGGTATTTGTTGGTCATTAGGTTTATAAGTAACATTTTCTTTAAATACTATCAATTTTTTTAATCATTAGGATTACTATTTTTATATTTATTAAGATCCTCATGGAATTTTTCAAAAATATAAAGCATTTCCTCTATGTCTGAAGTAAGCTTATTAGTATGAGGATTTTGGATATTATTGATTTGCCTTTTTGCTTAACATCTTACTTCTGTTAGGTAAACTATGCACATTTTCTGAAGTCATTGCATAACTGTGCAATTTTATTTTTTCCAAAGCGATCTCCACTTTATGCATTGAGACAATTTGATATTCTGTCATTATTGTTTAAATGACTTCAGTATTATCTAATTTCTTGTTTGTTCAAACCTTGCTTTACACATTTCATCTTGTATTTCTTACAGCTTTTTATCCCACTCTTTCATTTTATTACTAGCCCATCTCCCCATTCTATCTTTAATATGCATTTTAAGAAATCCCATAATACGACTTTACTAACCTGACAGTTATCGTTCAAAGATAAAAAAACTCTCAATTTGTTCCTTAAGATAACTCTTCAATTCTTTTAACTGCATCACATATACTGCTATTCTATAAATAATCTGAAATGTACCTATATCCATTAAAATATTAATATTTAGTGCGTTATGATCAGATAAAGGACAAGGAATAGTTTTAAAACAATTAACATTAAGTAATTATGTAGAGGCATACATCCTATCAATTCTAGTTTGCTTCCCATGCACATAAAAATAATGAATGAAGAACAATCACATATTCTGCTTTTACTATTAAATCAACTAAATTATTATTATTACTAATCCATCTGTTTAGTGCTTTAGCTGATGCCAACATTTTAGCTTTCTTCTGTTTCCTTGTATGTTTTATACTACATATGTAGTTAAAATCCCTGCAAAAATTAAACTACTCTTCCAATTACTTTGTAGTACGTTTAAGTGATCTTTAGTCACTCTTATACCCATTCCAAGGATCCAGTAAAAATTAGCTAGTGTTTAGAGTTTGCCATCATATTTGATTATTAGAAGTGCATATATTCATTTGTGATCATTAATGGATTCCATGACCTTAGGCATTGCAGTAAATAGGTAGTCTATCACAAGAGGAGTGATTCCTGGCCCAGAAACTGTAGCTTATTGGCTGTTTGAGCAGTTTTTTTCATCTCTTTCAACTTTTTGGTTTAAAAGCCCACATTTGTGCTTGTTTCCTGACTTTCCTGTAACTAGTCTAGTCCAGATACAGAGTTGCTGCATCCAGGACAGTTGGTAAGCTTCTGAGCCCCCCCCCCCCCCAAGCCTTCTGTGTTGGAGAGAAGCCTTCTAGCTTATCAGTGGAAGTTGTAAGCACTAGGTAGCCTATCTACCACAAGGGGAGTGTTTTTTTGCCCATAAATTGTAGTTTATTGACCATTTGGGCATTTTCTCCATGTCTTTCAACTTTCTGGTTTAAAAGCTCACATCTGTATTTGTTTCCCACCTTTCCTGTAACTAATATAGTCCAGATACTGATTTGCTGTATCCAGGACTGTTTGTAAGCTTCTGAGCAGTGCCAAAGTCTGTTCCTAAAATTTTCCCTTAGATCTGCTAGTTCTCTCCTCTCCTGCACTTTTACTAGCTTGTTAGTTTAGCACTTTACTAGACTTCCTGTAGCAATTATTGTAGTACACAAAAGTGCTACCAGCACTAACCATTCTACAAGGAAACAGCTCCAGTACTTATTAATGCTCACCCCTCCAGGCATGTCTAAAAGTCAGTTCCCTGTGCTTTCTCATATTAACTTGGTGAACTTGGGCATCCTGAGGCAATGTAGCAACTGCCTCATGTACACTGACAAACCTCTCCTCATACCCCCCCAACACTCAGACTTGTGAGAGATGTACTTATATATCCACAATGGAAGCCACGCACTCTCCAGCCAAAACCAGAATAGCTGGTCAAGAGGAGAAGGTCAACACTTGCACCACACCACATGGAACACATAGACCTCCAGAACACACACCAGCATTGCCTTCACATAAAAACACAGACCACACACCCACCTTTGTGGAGACTCTCAATAAAAATCTAACCAAACAGCAGAGACCTACAAGGCAGAAACACACTCGACCACACCAACACAACACTAATCGAGACATATAACTTTCCTAAACAGTGTGCCACTCAACCAAAGCCCCTGAGGCAAAACAGCATGCCAAACACACTAGCCATAGGTGACTCAGTAGTGAGGCACACTGATGTTCCACTCTTCTTCTTCTTTAAGCTTTTCCTGGTTAAGGGTCACCACAGCAGATCATCTGTCTGCTCATGTTTGGCAGTGATGTTTTACAGTGTCGAGTTGTCAACCCAGCACCCAACCTTCCACGGAAGGCACACACTCATGCTTAGGGGCAATTTAGAGTGCCCAATCCACCTACAGCATGTCTTTGGGATGTGGGAGGAAACCGGAGCACCCAGAGGAAACCCACACAACCACAGGGAGGACATGCAGACTCCGCACAGAAAGCACCCCAGCTGAGTATCGAATCAGAGAACCTCTTGATGTGAGGTGACAACACTAACCACTGCACCACTGTGGCTGCCCACACTGATGTCCCACTCACTAGGTTGAATAACAAGAAAGTAACAGTCATCTGCCTGTCAGGCGCCAGGATCCACCACATAACGCATGCACTCAGGTCCCTCAACAACAGGTACAAATATGACTCTGTCTTTGTACATGTGGGTGCGAGTGACCAGAGACGTACCTCCCTGGATTACATGAAGAGAGACAGGGAGGAGCTTTCAGATTATGTAGCCCAGGTGGGTATGACCCTAGCCCTGAGCACCATCCTGCCACCAGCCGGAATTATACCACAGTACAAGCAGAAAATGATTGATTTCAACAATTGGCTAAGTTTCTGGTGTCATTCTAAGGGGATCCAGTATCTGTCTGCCTGGGATGACATGATTGACAGACATCGATGCTTTGCCAGAGATGGCCTGCATCTGTCACCCCATGGGGTTCAGGATACTGGTCAAGGCTCTTGCCACCCCTATAATGCCTTTTTTAGGTAGTGTTCCAAAGACCAAATTACCACCGTAACAGCTACAAACAAATGCAGTTTGAGGGTCATCCTGCTCAACGCTATAAGTCTAAATCTCAAAATGCACTTGCTCGAAGTACTCCTTAAAATGGAGAACATCGACATTTGTGCTGTAACAGAGACCTGGTTCAAGGCAGCAGAAAGCACCCCTGCAGTACCAGGCTACAACTCATTCCACACCTTTTGGCCCCAGAACTTGGACCGAAGCTCCAAAGGCGGTAGTATCTCCATATTCATAAAGGATGCGCACACCTCCAGACTGGTAGCCCAACATAATGCATCTGAGATACTTCAGGTACAGCTGACATTGGATAAGACAGCAATTCAAGTCGTAGCCTGCTATAGATCCCCAGCCATGTCCAAAGATTCACACTCCACATTCCTAAGCACCCTGGAGAATATTAGGGTCCAACCTAACACTCTCATACTGGGTGACTTTAACTACCCCTCTACTAACTGGAAAAACTACTCATGTACCAATACACTTGCCCAATGCTTTCTGGAATTCATTAATTCCAATGCCTGGACCAACTCATTCTTACCCCCACTAGAGATAGCAACATCCTTGACCTGGTCATTAATAACATGGGTGACCGTTGCTCCACACAAACAGTCAACTCCTCCCTGGTTAGATCTAATCACAAGCTAATCACCTTGGAAATCCACATCCCTCCCACCGCCCAACAAAGGTAACCACCATGAAAAACTTCTCCAAATCTAACTTTGGGCTCCTAAAAACAGAGGTGGCTAACTTCACGGCACCCATGCAAATAGAGAATATTTGCATGACCGCCATATCATAGACCAATGCACTGTACAAACACATACTGAAATGCATGGATCTCACCATACCCAATAGAACTAAGATGCTCTCCTCAAAAAAAAAAAAAAGGAAGCCAATCTGGTGATCCCCTGCCATAAACAAACTCTACAACAGAAGGAGGAAACTGATGCGGAATAAGGTGAAGTCCCAAGACTGGAAAGACTCCCTTATCAGCCTCAGCAAAAGGTTGAGATCCCTCATCAAATCCTCTAAAGCTAGCTATGAAAACAGAATTGCAGCAGATAGTAAAGACAACCACAAGACCTTCTATAGTTATGTAAAGAATCTCCATGGCAATACCCAGATTTGGTCTGAGCTACTGCAGAATGGTATCTACTATACCGAGCCAACAGATACTGCAAATATACTGGTGAACAGATTCAGTGCTAACTTTACCCCTCTCTCCCCCACAAAGGACCAATCACAACACCAGTAGATTGCTAGACACCCAGAATTACTGCTGCACAGGTTAAAACAGCACTGTTCAAGGCCAAGAATACAACTTCTATAGGACCTGACAGTATCCCTGGCTGTGTTTTACATGAACTACAGAATGAACTGGCACCTCTCCT
This sequence comes from Protopterus annectens, assembly GCF_019279795.1. NCBI lineage: Eukaryota > Metazoa > Chordata > Ceratodontiformes > Protopteridae > Protopterus > Protopterus annectens. Next base: position 228,416,194 of record NC_056732.1, on the reverse strand, counting down.
GTGTACCCTGTTCAATCATAGCCTCACCTCATGCTTTGTCCCCACCAAATGGCACACTGCTACAGTCATCCCTCTCCACAAAGGAGGAGCAACTACAGACCCTGAGAACTATCGCCCCATCTGATATGTAAAGCTATGGAACACATCATCATGGAACTAATAAACAAGGATATAGGGAATCTCCAAACTCTGGATCCTACACAGTTTGGTTTTGTAAAGGGTAGATCACACCTGCTTAACTTGGTTAACTTCTTTGAGTCAGTCATCAGAGCTGTGGATGAAGGTAAGGTGGTTCATACAGCCTACCTTGATCTGGCCAAGGCCTTTGATACCATTTCCCACTCAGGAATCATAGAAAAACTTACTAAGCTAGGCATCAACCCCTATATCACTAGGTGGGGTGCAAACTGGCTCACAAATAGAACCCACAGCGTGAAAGTAGCTGACTCCAAGTCAGACTGCTGACCAGTCACAAGTGGAGTCCCACAGGGTTTGGTCCTGGGTCCTCTCCTGTTTGGTATCTACTTCTCTGAAGTCCAGGCCAATACGAAGGGACTCTGGGTGACAAAGTTTGCAGTTGTTTGCAAGTTGGGAGCTATTATTAACTCCCAAAGCAATTCTGACATCCTACAGAAAGGCATCAATGAGACCAATGACTGGTGTCAGAATCATGTCCTTAAGCTCAATGCCAAAAATGTGTATTCATCCCCATTGGGAAAAACCCAGTTCCCTTGAATTACCACATTGATGGTAGTCCACTGAACACAGGAGGTGTTATAAGAGATCTGGAAACACAGGGTGAGAGCAACCTCTCTTTTGACCACCACATTGCCACTGTGGTCAGAAAGTCCTTCTATGTGAAAATCTTGAAAGTTCAAAATACTGAAAACTCAAAATACCGCATTTCATAATACTGAAAACACTACAGGATACTAAAACTTACTATACTCCACCAGAAGTACACAGAGAAACAAATAAAAGACAAAGTATATTAGTTTACTCCAACCCCCCTGCACCCCCAACACCACCTGCTACTTAAATATGTCAACCCCGAGATCACACTTTACTCCACTAAGATGAATTATGCTGTTGTATAGCAAATTAAAAGGGAACACGACTAAGGTACCAACAGGCAGTCATGAAGCACGTAATGGTATGTTTGCCATTTTCCTCCGTGGAGTGCGATCTTGGCGTTTATATATTTAAGTAGCAGGGAGTGTGGTGGGAGCAGCCCCCCACATCGGGGGTCAGGGGGTCTTGCCACCCTGCTTATAGTTGGAGAAGAGTAATATGTTTTGTTATGTACTTGTGCTGGAATATTGTAAGTGTTGGTGTACTCTATTTTTTCAATATTATGAAATTCAGTATTTTGAGTTTTTAGTATTTCGAACTTTCAAGATTTTGGACTCAGTATTTTGAATTTCAAGATTATGAGCTTTCAAGATTTAGAAGCGGATCTATATATATATATATATATATATATATATATATATATCTATATATATCTATAGATATATATATATATATATATATATATATATATATAGGGTTCCTATTATGTGACTGAAGATGCATTCTGTCAAATGCGTCTTGATCAAACATAATAGAACGAAAAGGCAAAATAGAGAATCGGCTTTTAAGCAAATTCTTTCCCTGGCAAAGAATTTGCTTAGCCGCTTCCATTACTTTGCCGTTTTTGGCACAATGTGCAATCTTGGAGTTGGTATGTTTAAGTAATCGCAGTGTGGGGCACAGCAACCCATATGTAATGTTTTAAAGTTTGTTTTTCCCCTGGAAAAATCGCTGTTCTGAGGTTTCGACATTGTAAGCTTTCTCTTACATGGGGTCGATTAATCATCGTTCACTTTTTTAAGCATTCAATTATGTAATATAGACCTTATATATAGTTAGATACATAGATATAAAGATATATTATGCTAAAAGATATATACATATTTTACAGTTTTAACAAAGCTCTGAATTAATTTTAAAAGTACAAGTGTCTATACTTTATAATTGTGTAACACTCTTAATATGATAAATATTGAAATATTTAAAAATCCTTTAGGTTATTGAGCTAATTCATGGAAATATGTACAGTACTGAGGTCAAAGAGAATGTCTTGCTATTTTTATGGAGTAAAAAACATTTACAGCCTTAATTGTATTCAAAAGTTACAATGTGCTTAATTCAAATATTTTACTCCCTTCACAGGTTCAAACATATTGAAAAATCTACTTTACTTTTTATCAATATGTTTGTACTGATTCAGCAATGCGACACCCAAATTATAGCTCTGACTTATGAAATAAGTTATTTCCGGTAGTCTTAGCAAACCTAATAATATGCAATATGCAAAAATCTTCGAAGTTCAAGTGGTCAAACTTTAAATTTCAGCTTTCAGGATATTTTCAAATACGTTTATATTATTTTCTATATAAATTAAGAGAGATCTTGTACATTCACATTTCTGCCATATGCAGGTATATATAATACATATCTTTCTTATAAGCAGTTTGTTATTTAACCCTTGAGCTGTTTTGAGGAAAATCCAGTTCAAAGTTCATCACTGATATCTGTGAAAACAGGAAGGAACTTTTTTTCTTTCTTTCTTTTTTTTCAAGTATATCTATTTGAGAAATCTACTAATAAGATATTTTTTAATATTTATTCAGAAGTTAAGAACTGATAGAACAAAAGCAATAGTAATGTTTTATATTAAGCTGTTGCTGACATATAATTTGTTTACCTTTTGCTGAATATTAATGGCTTATGCTGTGGTGTTATTAACTCCAGCTGTACATACTAATTACTAATTAGAACACTTTAAAAGAAATGATCTGAATGAGAAACTTGCATATGAAGTTAGCAGCTGCTGTTTGCTGTGATGTGTCATTCTCACATGCTGTGATCAAATTCTAATATAAGGATGTGAAACTTAGATGAGAATAGTAGTTCACAATGGCTAAAAACACACATTCAAATGAAACAAGCAGGATTTTTTTTAATATGTAGTCATGATTGCTATAATTAATAAGAAGAGTAAACATGAATAATATGCAAATACACAAGGAATGAAATATCTACTTTATGAGATTAATAAAAGAGCAGCATCAGTAAGTTAAGAAATACATATACACATAGTGTAATCTCTAAAAGAGAAGTGATGATTAAGTATATCATTGATGGGACATTTTAGAAGTACAAGTTATATAGTATAAGGTGAAGTATTAGCAGGCAGATAAGACAGACAAAAATATATGTAGATCTGCAGTACCTTCACTGCATTAAATAAGTGTCTCAGAATATGGGATCTAGATGTTAGATCAATATTATGTTACCTGTTGCAGTAAACCTTCTTAGAACATTCCATTGGGCATCATGTACTTTGTCATGGGTTTGATACTGAAGTACACTTCACTGACATCCATAATAATGAATACCAAATGTTGGCAATTAAAACACAAAATTTCAGTATTCTGAAAATACCTAATGTGAGCCTGAAATTACATTCTAAACAGTATAGCCTGCAAGTGTACATTTGGGGGGCATGCCCAAAATACCCCTGCTGCATATTCATACTTATTCTGAAATTTGCATCCTTCAAAGTAAGAGGAGTATTGTTACATACAGCAGCTTCAGAGCAGTATGTACTGCCAGTGGGAAAATTACATTTTTATTCCTCATAATTTAAACTGGCCCCTCTCAGTGCAAAGGGCTGTGGTCCCTGTGATGAAAGGAGATACTGCCAGCCTGGCTAGCTGTAATTTTTTAAATAATTATATGTCATCGGTGAATACCAAAATGATTTGTGTTAGATGCTTGTGTTACAAATGTATTAGAACTGTATGTCATGTCTATATATCAAACTAGGTTTGTACAGACATGTGTGTTATAAAGTTATTTTATAAAGTGCTTGTGCTTAAAACATAACCACAGCATGCCCTACTGGAATAGAACAGAAATGTAAATGCACTATTGTAACTGATTAACTGTATATATTTTAACACTGGCAACGTGAACACAGGTGGTTAAGTTCAGTACAGCAAAACTTCAGAAAAATAACTAAAATTAAATTACTTTATGGCTAGGCCACAAAAGATATTATCTTTCAGTTTCAATACAACAAGGAGATTCAATGTCTAAAACTAGGGAACTTTCTGTATTGTCTTGGAAGCATTTTATGACTTCCAGCATCTGCCAAAGATATGAGGAAAAGTGTTGTCTATGTATTTTTACAGGTAGATGCTAAATGCTACCAGCTGCTATCAGTGGTTGTTTTGGACCTGGGATAGAGTCAAATGACAAGAAATTATTTCATTCTGTAAGCTATCCCACTAGTAATATTTAATATATTAATTTAAGAGGTCTCAGAGAGAGAGAGACAGCATTCTGTATTCTGTCTTTGACCTAACAACAACGAGAAGTTCCATTCACCACAGTTGCCTTGCTCTGTAAGTAAGTTTCTAGGAAATGCTATAATTCTCTTTGATACAGTCAGGAATACAGTGAAGCTTAATTTAGATATTTTTATTTATTTATTTGAGGCTGTCCTGAAATGTTGTTTTAAATATTTCCTGTGATTTTGAACTCTGTTGTCACTGTGAATATATATTTAGTATTGTCTTGCAGTTTTATTATTTATTATTAAATATATTTAAACCTTTTATTGCAGCTGATTTGTGTAGCAATATTTAAGTTCTGAGAGTACTTGCATATTTATTTGTTGACACCGTGTAGGTCACTCCTAATAGCCTTGCTGTTGTTCAAACTACCATTTGTATTAATAGTAACATTACACAGTAAGATTGGCCACCCTTTGTTAAGGGCCTTAAAGTAGCTGATAAGGAGCTGGCTGGTGGCAGTGATAACTACCTTATAGTCTGAGCAAAAGGGGGTATAGCTAGTAAACCTGTGTCAGCCTTTTCCAGGGGTGTGTGTGTGTGTGTGTGTGTGTCTGTGTATAAATCAAACCTGAAAGAGTGTGTGCATCAACTACTTGGGCAGAGGCACAAAGCACTGGTTGGACAGAAAGGGTGTTAGAGGTCTTGGCCTGGCCACTCAGCTGAGATCTCAACTTTATAGCTGTGCCAGTGGGGAGTCTAACTGGGGATCTGGAGAAAGAGGGAGAAACCAGCCCCAGACTGACTGTGGTCTCTATGTGCTCTTAAGGGAAATTGCACTTGATGCAGAGAGCAGTGTCTGGAAATACTGTTTGTGTACTTGTTATCCTCCCAGTGTATGCCCCCCACTGGTGCCAATGGTGAGGATTGAGACCCCTTAATTATTTGTCCAGTGGTGGGTCACCACAGACCCCACTTTTACTTTACTTAATTATTTTCACTCCAAAGCTGCTATCTTTCAGGGATTAGTACAGTATTGGATTTCATTTGAAATATATATTGGAGTAATCAATGAGGTTTTGTGACTTCACATTGAGAATAATTAAGTAGCAGGATACTGGAGGATGGCCCTCACATGGGGCTGCACCTTGGGCTTGTATACCGATAAACTGAAAGATTTGTGGCACTGAAGGTATCAATAATGTAGCAGCTTTATGTGCCACTGTCATTTTAAGTATTTGATCTGATGTTGTCAATTTTTATTCATTCCTCAACAGCTGAACAGTTGGGTTCGGATCCAATCCTGCGATTCAACTCAGCTGTTACTATAGCTCATGGCCACCTAAAAGCTGTCGAGCACTGCACTGCTCACAATGCACCAGTCCCTAACATACCTCAGATCTATTTTGTCATTTTCACAAACTATTGTAGACATGGTCATCAATAGCTCTCAAGTTGCATTCACTTAAGTGATATTTTTGTTCACCTTTATGACTTCTCTTTTTGTCTTTTTTCTACACTTGTTCACTTCTTTACACTTATTGTATTCTCGCTTACCACTGTTGGTAGTTTTCCCTTTTATTTTTGTTACCCCAATTAACTATCTTACACACCTGTGTATTCCACAGTACCATTGTTGGTATTTTTTCCTCCCTTGCATTTCTAATCTTGTTAAAAAAAAAACTTTCATTTTACTCTTTTTCTTGTCACTAGTCTTTGTGTTGGCAAAATCTTGGAGAAAGGTCCTTTGGGGTTTATAAAATACCAGCAATGTGGGCATAAGCATCCTATTTTGGAAGCACATGATTTTTGTGTATATTGTTTGGGACCAGATCAGCTGAATGTGAATTGCTCTGTTTCTGAAAATTTCAATCCTCATGCAATTGCTGATCACAAAAGTAAGCTACTTTTAAAGGGATTATTGACTACTACTTTTTCTGAAGCAATTGCTATGGCTCAAATCCCCAAAACAAAACATAAGGAGATTTCACAAAGTTCAACAAGGCCATCTGTTTCTTCCACTATATCATTGACGGAACCTCCAAAAAAGGAACAGAAAATAGATACAAAGGCTTCTGCCTTGAAGCTTACTTCACAGTCACAAAAGACTTCATCGGATCTGACCATGTTGGATCTGAAACCTCTTCCTCAGACCCAATACTCAACTTATCATTGACCCAGTGCCATCCTGGTTACCATTGCCTTTCTTGGAGAGATGATACTAGAAATCTCCCTCAGTAGCCTCTTCTTGTTCTTCCAGAAGTCTCAAAAAAACCAATGTGGATAGAATTATGTGAAGATTTCTCTTGGCACAAATGGGTATTCTTCCAGCTCCTACCCCTTTGAGTCAGGAAGTCTTGGTTCACACTACCCCTACACTGTCAAATCCTTTTCTGAACCAACCATCTGTTTTGGAGGCCCTGAATATGAGTCTGATGAAGCTGTCTGTGTCGTATATGAGGATATTGTTATCCTCGGCTCTGAGGTCTTCTCCGAGCAATGTGGCTCTGACAATTTCAGAGCCAGATGTCTCTCTGAGCAGCAGCATCCCTGCCAGATCCAAGAGGTTAGAGCCGACTCCAAAGTTGTCAGGGCCATCTCTGCTTCAGCATTGTACAGCTCAACTCTAACTCTGTCTAGGGTGGAATGCCTTTTGGGTAGATGGAGTCAATGGGGCAGAAGCATGTCTTCTCAGCTCCATTGACTTATTTCTCCCCGGGGCATTCTGCTTTTGAGGAGGGGGAGAGAGTTCTCTCTGCTTCAGCAGGATAGATAGTTCCCCCCGATCTCCTTTCAGGATCTCATGTGTCTTTCTGCCTTGAGCCTCAACATTTGACTCCACAGGGACAGCCAATCCAAACACTTCAAGTTACCCAGCAGGGTATCACCATCTCTACTGATACTTCTCCAGAGCATTCCACTGAAGAAGTACCTTGGAAGAGAAAGAAAAGGAGGCAGTCAGATTCCCCACAGGAATCTATCACAGAGGATACTGATTTTGATGAAGGGGAAGGATCCCCAAGATCACCACCTGATGACTTCTCATTTGGAGACATCCTAGAGATCTTAAAACAAAGAGGTGGTTGGTCCTCTCAAAATCCTTTTCAGGAGGAATTGGTATTCCTGGAGGTGTTTGGATCTGGCCCTTCTCTTCAAGAGAAATCTTGATGAGTGGATGGGAAATAGAAAATTCACCCTGGGGATCACTCCAGTGGCTCTGCTCAAAGGAGGCACTGTGAACTAATGTCAGGTGGCATGATGCCAGGGTAATCCTATGGGCTAGGCTTGTAAAGGCTCCAGGGCCATTAGCCTAGTACACACCTATGAACCCTCTACCTCCTGGTTAACTGCCCGTTGACAGGCTCATTGATTTGATCTCAAAGTGTTTATGGAAAGAACCTAAGTTAGTCGAACCTATCTCTAAGAGACCGGATCAGATCCTGGCAGCACTGGCAGGAAGGGAGTTCTGGAGTAAGGTAGTACACCTGTGAATGCCATGGTCATGGTGGCAGCCACTAAGAAGGAACTTGTGGAACAAAGTTCCACTGTCCATCCCCCTTATAGGGAATCATGACTTTGGAGGTTTGAGAAGCATGTCTATGCTTCAGTGACCTTTGGTCTTGGGTCACTGAATTATTTGGCACATTTTATATGATTGCAAAGAGACTTGATTAAAGAACCATCATATTCTCTTTCAGGGACAACTACTGCTGAGACTCAGGCTTCTATGGCCTCACAGTTGGTGACCCTATGTCCATTTAGAATTTATCTATGAGGCTTATCTCTCATGCAGTTGAGGGTACTTCAAGGGCAGTGGGTTCAGACATTTCTATTAGGAGGCATGCCTGGATGCACTTGCTTGACTTTACAGAGCCTTTCAAGTCCTCTTTTGTCAATGCGCAAGTTGACAGAACCTCCTTATTTGGCCGCAAAGTAAAGAATACACTCTCCAGGTGTGAGAAAGGTGGAAAGACTCTCTCTCTGTTGTGAGAGTACATTTTTCAACCACACCCAGAGGACCTTCTCTAGGAACCAACATGGAAGTTAAAAAATGTGGTTCAGGAAATCCCAGGGTCCTTTCCAAGATCCATGTGAAGAAAGTTCCCCTAGAGGCAGAGCAGGGAACTCAAATTGAAGATGCCACCCATGCAGCAGAAGTGGCAACAGCAGCACAAGAAATACAAAAGCTGTTAGAAAAAAGAATCATTCAAGAGGTCCAACCAGACCAAGTAGAATCCAGAATTTACTCAAGATTGTTTTTAGTGCTAAAGAAAATGGGAGACTGGAGAACAATTTTGGATCTCAGCAACTTGAACAGGTCAGTTCAACAAACAGTTTTGGATGGTTACAATTCAGTCCATTCTGTCCTTTTTGGGCAAGGATGACTGGATGTGCTCAGTAGACCTTCAGGATGCATACTATCACATAAAAATGAACAGACAATACAAAAGTTATTTACTCTTCCAGCTGGGAGCCAGTCGTTACCAGTTCGGTCTCACCACACCCCCCAGAGTTTTTACCAAATGCATGACAGTGGTAGCAGCTCACTTGAAACTGCAGGGATTCCAAGTGTTTGCATATCTGGATGACTACCTCATTACTCCCCCAACCAGGAATTTGTTGATGAGAGCAAGAAATCAGGTACTCCAAACTTGCTCCCTTCTGCATAAATTACAAGTCTCCATTAGAATCTTCTCGGATACTGGAGTTTATAGGAACAATTTTCAATACAGTGTCAGTAAGAGCTTCTCTTCCTCTTGCAAGAGTATCAGATTCCAGGTCAAGAAGATAATTCACAGTACAAAAATTTCAGCATGATTGTTTCTACAAACCCTATGGTCAATGTCAGCAGCCTTAATTTTAGTTCTGCTAGTGACACTCCACATAAGGATTCTTCAGTGGATGCTGGAGACCCAATGAAAATTCTTTATCATTGAATATCAGGCCAAATAAGAATTACTCAGGCATGCAAAAATACCTTTGGTGGTGGATTCGATCAGATCAGGTTCTACAAGGCCATCCTTTCATTCTCCCTCAACTCAAGGCCATAGTGACCACAGAGACATCCTAGATTTGGTGGGTGGCACATCCTGGGGAAAGCAGCCCAAGGCACATGGTCTCCTGAAGAGGCCAACATGCATATCAATGTCCTGGAAATGAGAGCAGTGCTGTTAGTGTTGCAAACATTCCAAGACTCTCTCCCATTAGGAAAGATTGTGATTCGGATGGACAATATGTCTGTAGTCTGGAACATAAACAAACAATGGGGTACCAGATCTTTCCCCCTTGTGCCCTCAGAGTGTACCATTGGGCGATCTCTTCCAACTGCTTTCTGATAGCAACACACATCCCAGGGGAGTCCAGCATGATAGCAGACAAGCTGAGCAGGTCCATTCTACTACCTCACGAGTGGTCCGTCAACAGCAAAGTGGCAGGAATGATTTGCCATCAATGGGGTCAGCTTTGCTGTGATCTTTTTATTTCTCTCCTAAACAACAAGTGCAGCAGGTTCTTTTCGTATCACAGAGGGATGCTGAGCTCCATGACAGCCCCCCCCCCAGTCTCCTCTATACTTATCCCCTGACTCCCATGATCCCCAAATGTCTGCAGAAAGCTACCAGGTTGAAAAGCAGAGTCATCCTTATTTCACCTTACTGACCTCAACAGATTTGATTCCCCTTTCTTTGTCCTCATCTGGTCTACCAACCTTGGATTCTTGATCCGATTCCAGACCTCCGGTCTCACATGATGGGCATGATTCATCTGAATATATCAAACCCAAAGCTGAGAGCATGGTTTCTCTACTTCCTTTAATAGCCAGACAACCTATGCTGTCTTCCCCTGTCTGTCATATAGTTTTATCTTGCCATAAAGCTTCTACGAGGAAACTTTACACGTAAATGGAAGAGGTTTGTTTTTTGGGTGCATCAGAAAAGTATTGATCCTTTTTTGGCCCCTTGTACACAGTCTCCTTTAATTTTTGGCAACAATTTTTAATGAAGGAGCTAGCTCCTCAACCATTAAAGTTCATTTGACAGCAATCTCTAACTTCCATATTGGAACTGAGAATTTTCCCTGGCTTCATCTAAGCTTTGTAAGGCCTTCTTGAGAGGCACTCTTGTTGAGACCACCTTATAAATAACCTACTCCACCATGGGACTTTAATTTAATACTGCATGCTTGAACTCATTCCCCTTTGAAGCAGCAAGAACATTTATGACCTGGAAAACTATCTTTCAAGTGGTCATTACTTCTGCTAGAAGAGTTTGTGAACTTCAAGCATTGTCCTACAAACCTCCATACTTGATGTTTCATAGGGATAGAGTAACATTACAAACGAACCCTTCCTTTCTTCCTAAGATGGTATCAAAATTCAACATCAACCAGTTTATTAACTTGCCTGTCTTCTTTCCCAAATTTGAAAACAAAGGAGAATATATGTTGCATTTGTTAGACGTGCATGGACAGTTACATTTTTATTTACATAGGACAAAAGAATTTAGAAAATCTGATCAACTATTTGTCTCATTTGCAGATGCCAAATTAGGTAAATTAGTTACAAAAGTAACTTTGGCAAGATGGCTTACCAACTGTATATCTTTTGTCTACAATAAGTTAGGTATTTTGTTACCAAACCCTTTAAGAGCCCACTCGACTAGATACATGGCAGCTTCATCAGTGTTTTTATCCAGATATTCCAAGGATGACATATGTGCAGCTGCAGCTTGGGATAATCCTCATACCTTTATTACTCATTACAAACTAGATCTGGCTCAAGGAAAAGAGCAGCCTTTGGTTCAATTGTGCTCAGGAATATCCATCCTTAGAGTCTACCCAGGGTTTCAAGTAGCTGGGGACTCTGTTCCAAATGTTGAGGAATGAATGAACATTGACAACATGAGATAAAGAAGTTATGTACTCACCATAACATTCTAGCTGTGTTGTCCATTTTCATTCTTTCTCAACTCCCTACTCACCAACCCCTCTTCCTTTGTGAGTATGGACTTCTGAAAGACAAGAGTTTATAAGGACACCATTGTGCCTTATGTTGAGCTCCAGATAATGGCTTCTTCTGTCAGGAATATTATATTACTATTTCTTACTTTATGTCATCAAGCAAACAAGATCTGAGGTATGCTAGGGGCTGGTGCATTGTGGGTAGGGAGGAGCTCGAGAGATTTTAGGTGTCCACAAGCTGTACTGACGGCCGAGTTGACTCCAAGGATTGGATCTGAACCCAACTGTTGCACCTGTTGATGAAAAATGAAAATGGATAACACAGAAAGAACATTATGGTGAGTAAATAAGTTCTTTTTAATGTTGCATTGACGATATTGAGCACTAATTCAACTGAAATGGTAGTGTATGTTGCTTCTTGTATTTCGTGCTCGGTGTTTTATGTGGGTAAAACCAATAGGAAACTTAAGGACCCAATGGCCGAGGATGTAAGAGACATATAAAAAACAAAAAAGATAACGCACTATATACACACAGTATTGTCTATGCAAATTTTAAAAAGTTTTCATTTTTTGTTATAGATAGGGTAGAATTTAATCAATGTGGAGGGGACATTAAAAATAGTTTAGACTTGAGAGAATTAGAATGGCAGTTAAGACTGAATGCTGTGTCGAGTCCAGGTTTTAATGAGGCATGTTCTATTATGAGTGTTTTAAAACTTAGATCACAAGATGTTTAATAATTTTAGGGCAAATGGAATTTTTATTAGTTTGCTCTGTGGGGTTTAGGGAGATTTAAATGTGTACAACATTATAATGTAATTTATGTATGTAAATTTTGAAATAATAGTATATTGTTTAGTGATAGTACTGTAGTTATTTTGGATCATGTTACTTTAAAAGTTCTATGAGGTGAGACGTCACATGATTTTTAATTTTATTATAGAAGGAATTTATTTAGTATGGTTTTGTACTCTGATGAAGCCTGGAATTATCAGGCGAAAGTGCTTAGTATTAATACTTGGAAGATTTTGGATAAGCTGACTTTGTGCATTTGATTCTTTACCTTGGCTTACACCTTTGGTGGAGAGTTTTTATTATTTTTGTTGAGTTGGGATTTTCATATCCTTGGCTAGATCCTGGAACATTGTATGAACTGTATGGCAGGCATGTACAGCTTTAGTGAGTTTCTTGAAGACATCTACTAAAGTAAGTGGACATGAACTCCCTTTGACATAATCATATTGCTGTGGTTCTAGAACAGTAAGACATTTATATCATAGCCAATTAAATCAGATATAATATACATATTCCATGGCTTTGAAAATAAGACTTGTTAGGCTGATGGCTGTATAGTTTCCAGGATGTGAAACAGGGCCCCATTTATGGAGTGAAAAAATGAGTCATTTTGCATACCACAGGGTATACCCTGTGATTATGCTTAAGGTGAACAGATTTAACAGGGGTTCATACTCAGAGTGTATAGCAATATTGATTAAGCAACCATATATATTATCAGAGCTCATAGATATATTGTTAGCTATGGAAAGTGCAGCTGGGACACGTTCCATCATAATCTTGATGATGAAGGGACTCTGGAATTTGAGAAAGGAGGGGCCTTAATCAAAAGCAGCAAGTCAAAAGAGTATCATGAAGAAGTTACCTTGAACATGACTGAGAGACAACAGCTTCAGGGGAGTCTAAAAAGGAAAAAACAAAGAAGAGATAGACATGTCTAAATAAGCAGTAATGCTTCCCCCAATATAATTTATAAATTCCTCAGAATAATTCAAATCCACCATAAGGGATTAATGGTTCTCAAGAACTACAAAACAGTAGAACAAAATAACTACTTGGGAGCCTTACACACAACTAAAAGCAGGAGCCCTTTATTTAAATATCAGTAAGCACTTTCATACCTAATAATCGGGGCTTCATCAGACCAAGAACATAAATAAAATGATACATTTTATAGAATTGCAGTAGATCACATGATGGATAATCAGGATTGAAACATGCTACAAATCTTCATTCACACAACTGTTCCATTCATAAAACTTAGGCGTGAGTGTAAGTAAGAGCACATGGTCAGGAAACACCACTCATAATACACATCAGTAAAGACACCCCTATATTATTAACAAAGCATGTTCTTGTCATTTAAATAAATTCCTGGACCTCAAAACAGGTTTCAATGATACTTTTCTGTTAACCCTATCTGCCTGTAATTTAATAATCCTTTTAAATTTATGATCTTTTGTTTTATTATAGAAATCACCTACCGTATACCTTTGCATAATCTCCCAAACACGCTAAACTTAAACTGGTGACTAGCATTGTTCACAAAAACATGTTTCGCTAGTGCATTTCTCTCATCATTCTTATTGATGCGATTATTAGGCGTGAAAGTGCTTACTGATATTTAAATAAAGGATTCCTGCTTTTAGTTGTGTGTTGGCTCCCAGGTAGTTATTTGGTTGATTTACCATTTTGCAGTTCTTGGGAACCGTTAGTCTCTTGTGGTGGATTTGAATTATTCTGAGGATACTTGTATTTTGTCTGCCCCTGGGAACATGGCTGAAAGCAGAGAAGATAGAGGAGCAGATACAGAGCAAGATTTTAATCCAATGAATTCAGCACCTAACATGATAATGGATAGATTTAGTAAGTTCATTCAAGTGGACTGTAATCCCCTTACTGGTTTGATGAGAATCCACAGTGGATGTTTGCACTGATGCTCTAGAAGTAGACTTTGTAAGTTTCCAATCTAATATGAAGGACTTAAAGAATGAAATATGTAAGTTAAAATTACTCCAATGGCAATGCAGCATGCCTCCATTTTAAAGTTGTTTTGAGGGGGGCTTAGAGTGCTGAAGATGTCAATACATGGCGCTTGCAGATATTTAAATAAAGGATTCCTGCTTTTAGTTGTGTGTCGGTTCCCAAGTAGTTATTTTGTTCTTATAATTTTTAAATTGTTTTAGCTAATGATATGCTGTTACAGCCTTCGAACTATTCACAAGTCTAATCATTTTGGTGTCAACTCAAAAGAAATTTTAAAAAGACATTTATGTAAGCAGCAATTCTCCCCTTCATCATTTTTCTTTAAATTATTTAGCTCATGGTATGCTTGTAAATTTAATCAATAAGGTTTCTCTGGTAATTTCTATTGTTTTATTAATATATTAATATACATTTGTATTCATACATTGTTTTACTTCTGTAGTATTCTGTCTTCAAATTTACCTCTTAGGTCAAACAATGACTAATACAGACTTTCTGCTGCATTTTTCTACGTTCCTGTATAAAGTGACTCCTAGATTACAGTGGCCTACTTTCTGTTTTCAGTTTCTGTAGGGACTCCTAGCCTTTTCTTCACATCATTCAACTGTTGTCCCTCCCTGTGCCTCACTAATTTCCTTTTATATACTTTCATTTCATCAGCACATTACTGTGTGCCCTTTACTGTTTCACATTACGGAATATGCTTAAATTTGTATTTATAGTGTTTTGCTACTGTAAAGTATGTTTAAAGTATGTAACAATTTGATTTCTGTTTTACTTTACTTCTTTTTATTATGTTATGCAAATTCACTAATGCATTTGACTTGGCATTTGATACTTTTCTTATTAATTTTTGTTTGGAAGAAGTTCATTGATTGATAGTTTTCCTCTGCCAAATGACTTTTTAAAGTGGTGCCAGTTTCTTGGATTTTAAAATCTATGAAGGATAAGGCATTTGTTACTGAATGTGAGATAATTTTCTTCTGTGGAGTAGAACAGATTTGCCTTATAGATATCAAACAATTTGATTGGTCAGTGTTCTTTGCTCATTTTATTTTATTTTTATTTTTTTATGTTTTTGTTGACCAGATTAGTCCCAATAGGCATGTGGCCTCTTTTCAGGGGAGCCCCAAAGTGATATTCATACTAAATTAATGTACTGTACAAAAGGTATTTACATCTCAGTTTCTTTCATTTTTGGTTAAGGGCTCTGCAAGAAGGTACCACATATTCAACTAATGTCAATTAAGCTTAAATTAAAAAGGAAACTGTCATCAAAATGCTGTTTTCAGGCTGTAAGTAACATATTCCACCTGGTACCGGCAGTATCTAACATAAAAATGACACTTTTTGAACCTAGCTCTAATTACTTAAAGTCTTTGACCATTGCTGGACACATACACATAGGTGATCATGATCAGCTTTTAGTTAACTCTTACAGTAGCTAGGTGATCATGATCAGCTTTTAGTTAACTCTTACAGTAGCCAGAGTTATAGAAGTCCTGCCCAAGTGACTGGTCAGCTCTCAAGGCATGAGGGCATCTTCTGTGCACTGTATCAGAAGTTTGAATGCCAATTCAGTCAGTGCTTGTGTGCCAGCAAAGTATACTCCTTCTGCAGACCCTGTAAAACTGTCATTTGTCTAACAATCCTTCAAGCTGGGTAGATAAGTCCTCATTGGGGAAAACATTCCAGTAAAATTTATTTTGTATTTTTCTCACTAAAATGTTGCATTTCCTAGGAAACTGAATGTTTTTATGGACTCTCATTGCATTTCTAAGGGGATTTGTGCATAAATGCTTATGTGAGCTTTTTGTGTAAAATTCTTTTGACAGACTTTTCCCAGAGATTGCATAGTTAGTCTTGTTGGAGCAGGATATGGTGCTTGTGGAGAACTATCACTGGTTTACTTGTCTCAGTATCACTTGTCTACTTTTACTGACATTTCCATGCCCAGCTATCCACATTCAAGGTCTCATTCTTAGTCTACCTATGGAGCAGCTACTGTTTACCACAGTTTTACCATCCTCTGTCTACAAGAAGAAAGTTATGAGGGAATATGGGGGTATCAGACTGGCTCCTGCTGTGGCGCAGCCACTGATGAATGATTCTGCTGTGGCCACTCTTGATTCCTCAGACACACATCTTTTTCCCTGGTCCCTCTGGCATTGCCTCTATAGCCACCAAGGACTGAGGTAGTCATATCCTCCTGGGCTGTAAGGATGCCCTTGGAGGGCAAGAGAGAGACACTCTTGTGGATCTCAGGTAAAGGAGCAGGTAATGATCCTTCACTCAGCCATGATAGGTACTCTTAATCTAGGATGAATTTGTTTATCATGGATCAGTTATTTTCCTGGGTGTTTCTTAGGAAAAGAGATCACATTGAGAAAATATTGCATTTTCCTGCTCCTATTTCTATGGAGAGGGACAATTCTCTGGGATTTTCTTAGGAGCCGATATCTGCCTTTTCTTTGCCTACTACTGATTCAAGAATGAAACAAAGAATTCCATCTCTTTCTGACTTGGATTGTCAGTCAGAAGTGCTGGCATTGCATGGGCATGATAGTACTTCAGGAATTTTTTCTCAATCTGGACATTCTAATTATGAGAAAAGAATGGTTTGAGTTTTTCCTTTATAAGATTTTTCTTTTTTCATTTTTCTGAGACTTTATCTAAGATGAAATAAGTTTTTCAGCGTGTGTAGAATGAAATTTCTGTTGCATAGGAAATGTTTTATGATTTTTTTTACAGCTGGATATGCCTAAATCTGCAGCTGTTCCTCCTTTTTGCTTTCTTTAGAGACTGTTTTTCTCACTGCTGCTAGTTGCCTGACAGTCAACCTGCTACCCTTAGGAAGTCATATTATATAGGGTTCCTTAGTCTCACAGCTATTTATTTTTCAACACTAAAGCAAATCCAACAGTAATTCGGCATCTAAAACTGTTTCTGCTAAACTGACTGCCACTGCTAATCTCATCCCCACTGACAAGGATGAGAAAGGTTTTGACAAGTCAGAGAAAGTGTATTCTTCCCCTATGTTATATTTCAGAATTTTAAACAGTCAAGCTCATGTTTTAAAGTTTTTACTTTTATCTTTTGAGAAGTTACAAAATGTAATAGTTAACCTTCCTTCTTCTGGGGTAAACATTTCTTTGAATGATCCATTAATATCTGCTTCTCATGTTACTAAGCATGTTTTATAGTCTGCTTATGATGCTGCTGATTCTTCCACCAGAGCTGCTGCTTCTGGGTTAGTAATGAGAATATTGGCATGGCTTCATACTCAAAATCTTTCTGATGAAGTTAAAACTGAAATTTTATATTCTCCCTTAGACAATGATCTGTTTGGCCCTTCTGCAGCTGCAGTGTTCAAGAAATGTGATGAAAGTCAAAATCAGATTCAAGGGATGATTAATATCTTTCAACCCAGCTTTTTAAAACAAATAAAAACCTTTCTCCTAACTGTGCTTATCAGTAGACAAATTAAACAGACTGGCATTGTCAAGCAGGAGTTTAAAAAGCAATAACAAGTAGGTTCCAAAAGAAAAAGCCTATAAAAAACAAAGACAGTCTGTTCAGTCAGCATGACCATTTGCTTATTCAAGCTCTCCACCCTCTCTCCTTTGCAACTTCTCCATCTTTCTATGGGTTCATCTTGCCATGTGGCACCAAACTGAGGTACACAAATGTATTTTAAATGCAATTCATCAGGGATATTCTTGGCACTGGAAGTCCTTCCTTCCCTTTCAGTGGATCCTTTCCTCTATAGTGAAGTAGGTCTCACCAATTTGTCCCATTCTACATCAAAAGCTTGCAGAGAAACTAATAGAACCAGTGCTTCCCTGTCAGACAGGAAAGAGATTTTATCAGGGGTAGCTTGTGGTATCAGACTACTGGGCTGCAGCACCCCCCAGCTTTCTCCAAAAAGAAAAAAAGTTTAATTATTAAACTTTGCACACTAGTAGCAGTTCGAACTGCAAGTTAGTGTGTAAAGTCAAATGTAATTCTACCCAGAACTCAGAGCAGCATCCATGCATGATTAAGTTCCTCTTTAAAAAAGAAAAGAAAAAAAATCTTCTTTTGTCTGCAGACTGTTTTAAAAACAGCCCAGATTAGGAAGACTGCAGGCATCAGTGAATATGCCTAGAAGTCATTGTGGTTTAAATCCCAGGAAATAGGATACTGACCAGACTATGAAGTCAGCAGCCTGTCACATAATCTGAGTACATGATGCAGCTGCTGATTAGTCCTTTTACTCTCGCATTCTCTTCCCACACTTTAGTTGCAAGGGAGAGAGCAAGAGAGTGGAGAGAAGAGCAAAGAGTGACCAAAGAGGAGAAAATCAGTGCTCCAAATGGATTCGTGTTTAAACTTTAAGGTAAGTTCTCAGTTTTTTACCTGGCAGGGCCAACCAGATAATTTCTGCATTTTTTTTTCCTGGCAGGGCCAACGAGACACTTTCTATATTTATTTTTTTTCTGGGTCGACCAGATAATTTCTGTATTTAATTATTTCCTGGCAGGATTGACTAGATACTTGTTAAATCTTGGTGCAGTCTCCTATATAAAGTTTATGACATTCTGGGACTGTGAGCTGGCAGGCTCAACCAATTATTAGAAGGCCAAATCTGCAGTGAGTTTTGGGGGCTGTTTTTGATATTTTTCTAAAATATCCTGGCATTGTCACCCAGATACTACTAGGTGATATATGCATCTTGGGGGCTATTGATGACTTTGTTTCTTTTTTTTTTTTAATATAATATCCTGGCAGAGTTAATGGGATACTAAGAAGGCAATATGTTTTGGAGACTGTTGATGATTTTCTGTTTTTAATATAACACACTGGCAGGGTCAACCAGATAGTAGGGGTCTGTGTTTTTTGGGAGCTGTTGATGACTTTCTTTTTTTAATATAATATTGTGGCAGGATGCATAAACCGCATTCAAATGTGCAGGCATTTTAGATTTTTTTTAAAGATTTTCTGTGTTTGGCTTACATTATCAAATGTTCATCATTTGCTCCAGTAGCCTTAGCTATATAAGTTATAGCCTGCACAAGGTATAACAGTTGGCCAGCTTCCAAAGAGTCAGGACTCTTTCCTTGTGCCCAGACGATTGACAGCTTGAGTGCAACTGTAGAAAATCTCTGATCTGAGCACCAAGCCCTTCAGAGCTTTCTTGCTGTTGAAGAGAACTCCTCTTTGTTGACTTTTGAGGACTGATAGTCAGCTTTCTCCATTGCTGAGCAGATAAGTTCCTTTCTTGGAAAAAAACATCCACAATTGGTTTTATGACTCATAGGCTGATAGGGTCATATGTGTTTACTAGGCTGATGACCACAAGGGCCTTTTTAAGCCTAGCTATGCATCCCAAATGTCTGACAAGTTCTGGTACCCTTGATAAGTGTAGGTAGGGGCTTGCGAGATGAAACATTTACAAGCAGTGGCCTGGGAGATGAACCATTTAAAGGCTGCCTGTGTCCATTAGAGACATAGATGTCAAACAAGGGATGAATTTCCTGTTCCCCATCCAATTTTCCAAGTTGCATTTGAATTGGGTTAGGGAAGAACTCTGCTTCACATGGATGAGAAGCCTGTTCCAGAGAAGGGGTAGTCTCTGGGATACATACTTGTCTCTCCAGCAGGCCATATTTATATCACAGGCAAGGTTTAAATCTTTAGAACAGATACTTCTGGTACTGTTTATTTTGCAGATATGCAGCAGGTCCATTTGAGTGTAGTCTGACAATACCTTGCATGCCAGGCATAGATCTCCCTTCAACAGCCTGGAGGAGACTGAACACAGGGATAAGGCCTTGAAGCTTTCTGCATAGGACATATTACTGATGCCCTGTGTTCTTTTAGTAAGCAACTTTTGTGGACATATCAATTGTTGGATATGCCTGGTTAGATACATATGAAAGGGGGCATTGTACTCAATGATAGGTCTAATGAATGTCGGATACAGTGTAACAATGACTTCCTTGGACCTAGATGTACCTTTGTTTATAAGTTGGACAACATAGAATGATTTCCTCAGTACTGTAGATAGATGAAGGTCAAAGCCTAGCTTACTCTCTCTCTCTGTCCCCAAGTCCCTGACTACTAGGTCAACTTTTAGGGATGTGTTGTCAATATGAATGTTAATAGGGGTTGATGACTTTGTGAAGGATGCTGTTATGCATTTCTTGGCATTTAGTTTTAGTCCATGGCTCTGGAACCAGTTGTTTGTCTGTGTCAGTCCTTCCTGGAGAATGTTTGTGTCAGTATACAATACAAATGAGAAAACATTCCCCTTAAATATCCCACCTTTATCAAATAATTATAGCAGCAGTCAATTAATTAAATCAGGTATTTCCAATTGATTTCACAATTAAGGCCATGAGGAGACAAATTGTTATTGAATTAGGAATGACAGTTCCTAATTTGCAGTCATCTGCAGATTTATTCAGCCAGAGACCATTGACATTAGCCTTGACTTCAGAGAAGTGAATGCCAAAAAGGAGTAGTCCAAGTACCAATCCCTGAGGGACTCCAGTTGTGACTGGCCTCTTTCTAGAGGTGGAGTCCCTAATTCTAACTTCCTGGGTCCTGTCTGTGAGCCAGCTGGCTTTACACTGGGTGACATAAGGGTTTGTACCTAACCTCTTACATTTGTCAACAATACACAAGTGGGGTATTTTGTGAAATGTCTTGGCCAGTTAAAGATAGGCAGTGTGAACCATTTTGCCACCATCCATTGCTTTGGTGACCTTCATATCTCTGAAGTGTACCTCATTATGAGGAATGTGCCTCATTTGGGGTTTTAAAATGTTCATGTTCCTCAAAGTTCCACTTTGTGAGGGTCTGACACATTCTGTGTTACAAATTTTTTAACTGATATCCATGGTAAATACAAATGAATGGTATTAATTCATTACAAATATTTTTTATAAGTAAAACCATCATATTTTAACCATCCCATGACCTTCCTAGTTAAAGTTATTAGCATGCCATTAGCATGTGTTCCACATTTTGCCCATTTGTTCCACATTATGAGGGCTGGTGTTCCTCATTTTGGGGATGGAAGGTTGTGAGCTATGGGGACCTTCTCAAAGAAATCCACCAGGATGAGTAGGCATGACCCGCCTTTGATGAAACCAGATTGGTTTTGGTCCATTATCTGGAGGTTTCCTATGCCATTATTGATGATTTCCATAATAATTCTTTCCATGGCTTTACATATAAGACTAGTGAGAATTATGGTTCTGTAGATGGCCCAAATCTGTGCAGACGGATGACTGTTACTGTTCTCCATTCATGAGGCAGAAAGCCTGTTTGGAGGCTACAGTTAAATAGCAATTCCAGAAGGCCTGATAGGTCATGTTTCACGCTATTTAGAAGGCATCCTGGGATATTGTCTGGGCCCACTGATGGAGTGTTCTTGGCCTTAGAGAGAGAGCATTAAGGACCTGTTCACTAGTGATAGCAAGGGGAATTGTGCTTGATGGTATTTCCTGAGGGAAAGTCGAGGGGGAGAGAGGGGTAAAGTTGGAGTTGAAATTGTTATCCAGTAGATTTGGTGTATGTTGTGGCTCACTATTGGTGGCTCCATTTACAATGAGCTCTGCACACAATTAAGTATTTGCCTTTGAAGTTGCAGGCATATCTAAAGAATGTAGAATACCACAGACAAACAGGAAACAGGATCCAAAAATATTTATTCTTCTTTAGCGCCCCGACTAAACCAGTCTTCAAGAAGTATACAATACAAATGAGAAAACATTCCCCTTAAATATCCCACCTTTATCAAATAATTATAGCAGCAGTCAATTAATTAAATCAGGTATTTCCAATTGATTTCACAATTAAGGCCATGAGGAGACAAAGTATTATACTTTAAAATAAATAAAGATTCCTTAAAAAGTAATTTATTCTTTAGCATTTCATCACCTAATTTAACAAAAAAATTATCTAAAATAGTAGCTTGCAACAGTCTATAAATCACTTTTATACTGCATTAAATGAATTGCAATAGAACTTTCAACTCTACATTTCTTTATATCTCTGACATGTTCTTGTAGTCGATGTTTAAACATTCTTTTAGTCTCCCCGATGTATATTAAATTGCATGGACAGTGTAAAGCATAAATAACACCAGAAGTAATACATGAAAACCTAGATAATACAGTAAAATTCTTATACCCAATTTGTGAAATGTCTGAACAAGTAAATCATAAACATTACACTCCACACAAGGAAAAATGCACTTAGATAATGGATTATCTACTAAATATTCTACAGGGCAATAAAATATGATTTAATGAGTTTGTCCGCTATACTGACACCGCTCTTATAAGAAAAGACAGGAAATCCATTTAATAACTTATTTAACTTTCCATCTAAAGAATGTGTTGTGGCTGTCCTTGGCCTGGGATGCCAAATTTACCTCAAATTTTGATTTGGTAGACTATTTAGTTTTTAGTAAAATTATTTATATTTTCCTTGGAATTTTAGTTTTCTTGAAGTGTCATGTGATTTTTCAGTCAGTTAGAAGACAGCAGCTCTTGTTTTTCCTTTAGTGAAAAATTTGTTTAAAGTAACATTAATCTGCTTTTTTGCAAGAAAACTTTTATTAAATTGCATTTACAGGTTTGTGTGGATGTACTATATATCATGCTTATTATGGTGTTCTTTTGTGTGTGTGTGAAAACACTATCTTTTTTAAATTTATCTTTTACCAACATTTAATGTTAGTGGTACCCAGACTTCAGAATTCATGCTCTACCTTACAATGAAACACTTTGCTAGTTTATAAGTTCTTCCTTCTGCCAGAGAAAACTAGAAGAAATCTTCTAGACAGGCTTTGCCCATTAAATAGGCTACTAAATTGCTTCAGACAAAGATGGGTGACTCTGCTGTGGCCACTTCTGGTTACTCAAACCACTTGTATTCTTTCTTGTTTCACTTCAACCACCACAGACTAGGGCTTACTAATGCCTTTGTGGATGCTGGAGTGTCCTTAGTGGGCATGGGAGAACCAGTCTTGTCAGTCTCAGAGGGATGAGCAAGGAATGCTTCTCTGCCTAGCAAGACTGAAATGTTTTTTTCTGTGGGGTAATGTCCTGGAACAAGATTCAGTTTGCTTCTGTTATGATTCTTTTAAGAAGGAAGCAGAAAGTTAAACTTTTATCTAATTCTGTCTCTGTTACTTTAGACAGGTATGATTTATTGGGCTTAGCTCAGGACTTTGTTCAAAGTCTGTATCCTTCTTGCTCTGGATTCTTTGCAAAATGAAAAGGAATTCTTTGTTTTCTGAAAATTCCCAGAGTAATGAACAGTGGAATGATTGTCAGGGAAAACCTGTTTTTTTTTTCTTTTTCTCCTTATGTAACTGATTCTAATTCTGAGGCTAGTAGTTTTTCTAATTGTACCTTGGAAGAATTGTCTTTTTCTGAATGCATAAGATTCTTCTCTGGCCTAGGCTACAGTGGTTATCCCCTCTTTTCAAAATGGCCAGGCTTCCTCACAGATTGACTCACACAAGACTGAGAATGTTGCACTCCATTTTGAAACAATTTCAACTGACTGCCTGGATATTAAAATCTGAATGCATTTTTCAGACACCTATTTTCTGAGGACATGCAACAGGTATTGAAAGGGGGCAAAGAAACCTGTTCTTAGGAATCATATGTTAGTAAATAGAAAAGATTTTCTAGTTGGTACCAAAGTAAGAGCCAAAGCAATTTTAAGGCTAGTATTTGTGTAAGCTATTATTCTGTGGCCTTTCTTTTTCCTCTGTGAACATTCATTTGTCAGCCATTTCAGCATGTCTATCCATGGATCCCCCTCTTTCAATGTAGTCTTATGACTGAAATAATACCTTTTTAGTCAAGATGTTTTTGAAAGGGGTTATGCATACTTGCCAACCCAGAAAACATCTGGTTCCTTCTTGGGATCTTAATTTTGTTTTGGAAAGAGAAATTCTTCCTCCATTTAAACCAGTTCATCATGGATGATTTTGAGGCTCTTAACATGGAAAACAATTTTTCTGATTGCTCCTACTTCTGCAAGATGAGTGTCTGAGTTGTAAGCTCTATTGGTAGATCAACCTTACCTCATTTACCACAAAGAGGTTTCTTTGAGAACTAGTTCCTCTTTTATACCTAAAGTGGTATCCAAGTTTTCTTTGAACCAAACTATCCATCTCTCTCTTTTATTTCCATAACTTAAAACTGAAGGAAAGAGGATTTTTCATACTCTGAATGTCCACAAATGACTAAGGTAATATCTTGACAGAACTAAATCCTTCAGAAATTGTAATCAGTTATTCATTTCCTATGAAGGTAAGAAAAAAGACAATCTGTGTCAAAGCTGTCTATATCCAAATGGTTATGCTATGGTATTATTTTTTTATCCTTACCATGATAAGGCAATTTCAGGCAGGTCAAGGCACAATTTCCTAGGGCATTGGCTTCATCAGTGACTTTTTGGAATGGGGAGGACTCTACAAGTACTGCAGTCTCATCAACTTGGTCCCATGTACATACTTTTACAAAGCACTACAAACAAGATATCTTTTCCAAGTTTAGAGAAAGCTTTGTATCCAAGGGATCCTGGACTCTCATCCTATCTCCTCCTCCTAGGCCATATAAGCAGCTATGATCTGATGTTGCCTTTTCTGTCCATTACTTAACATATGGGTCTTCAGATCCTTTCCAGATCCAACTTTAGTGACTTTCAAGCTTTGGATCCAGTGCATAGGCTACTTTCCTTACCCATAATTCCTCTTTATTGACCCAGCTACCTCAGATTCCATTTGCTGCCACAAATATAGGATGGATTTGCTGGTGCTCAGCTTTTCAGTAAAGTTTTTGTTTATTTCTTCTCCTTCGTCTTCTTACTATTCTTATTGGTTCTTCCTCCCCTAAGTTTTTCCTTGTCCTTCAAGTTCGGCATCAGATGTTTCCTCCAGCCTATTATAAATCACTTTTATGCTAATGCAAAAAAATAGAGTTTCTATCCTTTTTTCCATTATTCTCTTGCAGTATATTAGAGAAACTAACATTTCAAAAAGTGTGTGTCACTGCTCCCATAAACTGCTAAATTCTGAAGCATGTGATAAGGGGTCTATATTATGAGACAGAAGAATCTCTTCTTCAAACAAATAATAGACACGTATACAGTGAATGCTGTAAACCACGAATGGCCATGTCCTGGAATTTTTTCTTCGGGGAAAAAATTCACATGGCCGCAAAATAAAAAATAAACTTTAAAACACTAATTAAGTGTGGGGCTTCAACCCCCACTTCCCCCTAACTAAATATACCAACTCTGAGATTGCTCTACATTGAAGAAAAGTGCAATTCCCAATAATGGCCAATTGAATTTTTTCCAGAGGAAAAAATTCGAGGACGTGGCCATTCGCAGTACAGCATTCTCTGTATATGTGTCGATTACTATGTGTTTGAAGAAGAGATTCTTTGATCACATAATATAGACATTGTGATAAGATACCTCTTGTTCTATAGGTAAAGCCTTTGGCCAATGGGCAATTATGGAGCATTGATATAAACTTTAAAGATCTTCTCCCAGCCCCTGCAGGAAAAAGTGTTACAGCAAAATCTTCTTCTTCTTCACATTCAGAGAAACCAGATGAATAATCCAAAGAGAATAAACTTATTTTAAAGATCTTCTCCCAACCCCTGCAGGAAAAAGTGTTACAGCAAAATCTTCTTCACATTCAAAGAAACCAGATGAATAATCCAAAGAGAAATCTAATGAAAAAGGAAAGACAAAAAGAAAAATAGAAGATCACAAAGAGATCTAAAGATGGTACTTCTTTGACTCTGTTTTTCTCAGATTCAGTACTCATCAGATCTAATACATAATAGAGTTTCTTACCGGAACTGATTTCCCCTAGGCTCCATTCACCAATATTGCAAAATAAACTGTACCACCATTCTAGCCCCCCTCTGCTGTCAGATCTTCCATGAGACTTACTGAAGCAGAAGTGGACAAGATAAGTTTTCTTCAGACTCAGATCCAGTTGGCAATCCTCCTGTGTCTGGCTACCACCAGATCTAGCAAAATGACTTGTTCCCTGCATCCAGTTGTTGTTCCTTCTCTGACCTGCCCTTTCATATCAGAGCCTTTGGATCAAACTTTCACACAAGGCAGGTCTGCATCAGAGACTAGGATTTGTTTTTTTCTTGATACCAATGAGTTCTTTGATTCATTTGGCTCTGACAGTTTCCGAGCCATTTGAATGTCAGAGCCAAAATGTTCTGCACTGACCTTGATGGGATTGGAACTGAGGTCTTCAGACGCATCTTGGAGGCACAGCATTAGACAGCTTGGCTCCAATGTCAGCCTCAGATCCAAGCTGTATGGTATCCAGGGTCGAGCCTCCTTTGGGGTTTCAGCTCTTAAGATTGTGTTTTGAGGGTCCTTTTCAAGCTTGGCTTTTGATAAAGCACTCTCTCAACTCAGATAGAGAAACTACCCCCTCGACCTCAGATCCATCCCTCCTCAAAGTATTTCCCAGGATTTGGAACCTACTGTTCTTGTCCCATCAGGGCAGCCAGTAGCCAGAAGCCATGAGCCAGCTCCTCTAGAAGAGACCATGTCAGCTTCTGAATCATCCCCACTGCAAGCCACTGAGGTGGTACACAGGAAGCATCCATGCAAAAGGAGGCACATGGATTCCCCTCAGGAATCTGTACTGACTTTAATGAAAGAAAGGGTTTTCCCAAATCCTGTCTTAGGGACATGCCATTTGGAAAAATACTTGAACTGTTTAAAAGAAAGGAGGATGGTCCTCCCAAATGCCTTCTCCAGAAGAGTCAATTTTTATCAAGGCTTTTGGTTTTAGCCCATCTATTTCTTGCATAGTCCTGCCCACTGATGAGATGCTAGTCATTATCTCTCAGAGGGTATGGAAGGAGCTGGACACAGCTGAACTCATCCCTAATAAACCTGAACAGTTCCTTGTCACTCCTAAAGATCATCCACATTGGAGTAAGGGCTCAGCAGTGGAAATAGCAAAATAAAGTTTTTCTGTCCATCCCCTAAACGGGGGTGTCTTGTGCACCAGGCAGCTTTGGGAAGTGAATTTATACCTCATTTACTTTCTTGGCGATGGTGTTGAAATGTCTAGTACATGTTTCCAGAGAGATTTGATCAAGGAGATCTCCAAATATCTCTCAGGAACCTTGTCTGTGGTTCAAAGGAAGTCCATTAATACATAGTTGATTACCCTCCAGTCCTTGTCTGATGTCTCTATGTTCCATATCTTCAAGTGCATCTACAGTGGCTGGCATGGGCATATTCATCAGGGAACATGCTTGGATGTGGCTCTGTAATTTTTTTGAAACATTTTAAGATATCTTCTGTGAATGCCCCTTATAACATATCAATACTCTTTGGTCCCAAAGTGAAAGAAACCATTTCCAGAAGTAAAAAGATGATAAATCCCTTTCTGCCACAGGAATCAAATTCTCTGCTCCTTAAAGGATTTTATCAAGGAATCATAAAGGAGCAAGACAATGTTGTCCTACATATCTCAAGGGTTTACACCTGACAATTCCAGAGACAGAGCTTCCTGTGGCAGAGGGGGGAACTCCCATAATGGACATTGCCCTAGCAGCAGAGGTAGTCCACACAATCAAAGTTTCAAGGCACTTTTATCTGAGAAACCTTTTCAGTGCTCTTGAATGGTTGCTGAACTGCCACACTCTGGAGACAGGTGGGCGCTTATTCTTGCATCCAATAACATGGACACCCATCACTAAAGATGGTTTACAACTGAAATAAAGTGATTTGCTTGTTTATTCATAACATTGAAAAATAATGTTGAAAACCAGGTATTTTTTTTTAACTGAAAGGTCAAAACTACTGTAGTTCTGGAATTCGATGCATTCAGAATAGTCCATGTAAGGTAAACTTCCATCCATCCTTTTACATTTATCCAGGGGGGCAAGCCCCCCTACACCACTCATGTAGGGGCTGTGACCCTCATCTCCCCTGCAAATTATATATACCAACTCTGGAGATCGCACTACAGTGAGGAAAAGGGTAAATTCCCTGATCCTTACTGTACTGAGATCTCCATTCACAATGGCGAACTCATAATAATGAAAGACGCTTTACATTCATTATTATGAGTTTGCAGTTATTCCAGTTCTGCATTGTGTAACTTTGAAAATGTACTTTTGTTTCACTGATGTTCGATCAACTGTATTTCCAGATTATGATACGACAAAAGACAAATATGTGCAGAGGATTATAATCAGAGACTCATTCGTTCCCTTTCATTCTCATCCTTTAACCCCAACAAGACTTTCCAATGTACCACACTCAAAGAGAGGTGACTGCTTCAGTAATAAAGAATCTGATAAGCAATCAAGTCATCCAAGAGGTCTGTCCAAACCAGAGAGGATTACTCAAATTTCTTTTTAGTGCCAAAGAAATACGGGGAACCTAAGGCCCATTCTGGATCTAAGTCACTTGAACAGCTTGTAAAAAACAAAATTCCAGATGGTCATGGTAAAGTTTATTTTTTCTCTACTGAGGGAGAATGACTGGATGTGCTCAACAGATCATCAGGATGTGTACTTCCATATAAAGATGGACAGACACTCCAGGAAGCATCCTTGCTGCAGTTGGGAGCCAGCCATTTTCAGTTCAGAGCTCTGTCTTTCTGTCTCATCACACGACCCCGGGCGTTCACCACATGTATGGCTGTAGAAGCAGCTCAGCTTTGACTGCAGAGGTTCTGGGTGCTCCCTTATTTGGATGACTGGCTTGTCAATGCCCCTACCATGGATCTTCTCATCCAGGACAGGGACTCCTTGCTACATTTGTGCTCAGATCTGGGGATTATGGTGAATTTAGCAAAGTCCAAACTTTGTCCAGTTCAATCTTCTGAGATCACAGGAGCTCAATTGGACAGAAAGCTTCAAATTGCAAAACCTCCCTAAACAAGGATTATTTAATGTCAGACGACACTAGCAAAAACAATTCTCTGTCTTCTAAGCTCCATGGCAGCTTCAATTACCTTGGTTCCCCTTGGCCAGGTACTCCATATGAGCAGTTAACCCTTGCAGTACAGTGGTTGATAAGACAGAAACCCATGTCTTTTCAATTATCTTTAACAAAGATTTGCAGGACACACACATCCAGTGGTGGTTGGAGTTTTCACATGTTTCACAAGGATATCCCTTCAATCTTCTATCTTTCCCCAAGCCATGGTGCCACAGATGCTTCCCACTTGGGGTGGGGTCAGGCATTACCTGGGAAAGACAGCCCAAGGTACATGTTCCAAATCAGCATCTCCTAGTGGTTCTCCTAGCATTGCAGGCCTTGTAGGATTCTCTGTTCTTAGATGTGATATCTATCTATCCAGCTAGCCAACATGGCAGTTATCTGGTACAGCAACAAGCAGGGAGGAACCAGATCTTACCCGTTATGTTGAGAGGCCATGAGACTGTGGAAATGGGCAATATCTTCTCACTGCTTTCTAATAGCAATGTATGTTTCATGGATATCCAGTGTGCTAGCAGGCAGATTGATCAGGTGTATGCTTCTCCCTCATGAATGCTCTTTCAATCGAGTAGTCACAGAGCAGAATTTCAGCCTTTGGGGCTGACCTTGCTGTGATCTCTTTGCATCTCCCCACAACACCACATGCAGAAAGTTCTTTGAGCTGATCTCCCAGGAATGATAGTCACCAAAGGATGCTATGACACACAAGTGGCCCTCAGGACTCTTTTATGCCTTCCCTCCTTCTCCTTTGATTCCAAAAACTTTATAGAAAGTATTGGCAAGGAAGATCACTGTCATCCTCATAGCACAGGATTGGCCTTGATAAGTATGGTTTCTCTACCTCTGACCTCCTCTAGTACACCCTTCCTGGGTGCTGGGCTCGGCTCCAGATCTACTGTCTCATCCATCAGTATTGCCTCACCTGGACATTGGACATTGAATCCTTCAAACTGACTACATGGTTTCTTCAATTTCAATGATGGTTAGAGAGTCCAGGTTTTCATCCTTAGTTGTGCGTATTCTGACTTTTTCCCAGAAACCTTCTGTATGTAAAATTTACAGAAGCAAATGGAAAAAGTTTTGTATCTGGGCAGTTGAAAACAATTTTAGCCCTTTCTCAGCTCCTCTTCTAGCAATCTTGGAATTTCTTGCCTATCGTTTTCAGAATGGAGGCAGCTTTTACAGTATTGTATCCTTAAGACTATGTAAGCCCTCCCCCCCTCATCTAGAGAGCCAGTTCCTCACTGGGATATTACAATTTTACTTCAAGTCTTAATTTGCCCATCTTTTGAACCAGCTGCTAGAGTTGATATAAGGTTTTTATCATGAAAAACATTATTATCGATAGCTATTATATCTGACAGCAGAATTTCTGAGATCCATGCCTTGTCTTCGAAACCTCCCTAGAATGTTCTTGAAAAGCAACCCCTCTTTCCTTCCAAAGGTAAATCATCTATCCACCAATTCCTAAATTTTCTCATGTTTTCCCCAGTTTTTCAAACAAAGGCAAATATATATTACATTTTCTGGATTTTCACCATCAGTTACAATTCGATTTACATCAGGCCAACCTTCAGAAAAGCTGATCAGTTGTTTCACTGTCTGTCTGTATAGCTTATGTTTACAAAGAAAGGGGTATATCACTGCCTACATCCCAAAATGCTCTTTCTACTAAATCTGTAGCTTTGTTGACAGCCTTCTTTTTACAGAGTACCTTTTGATGACATCTGTGCTGCTGTTGTAACCTGTTCCAAGGTCCATACTTTCATTTCATATTATAACTTGGACATACCATCCAGGTCAAGAACCTCCTTTGGTTCAGCTGTGCTCTAGAATATCCTTTTTTAATTTCTCCAAATCTTTTAGGTATCTTATATCACAATGGGAATGGAACCCATTCCTAAGTCAAAGTATGATTAAAGTTCATGAAATTAGTATTGTTTCAATCTTTGATGTCTGCCAGAAGTGCTCTTTGCAGCACCCACAATGGAGTTACATGTATTGGTAACATATCTAAACAAGACTGTAGATTCTTTTTTATAAGACCCATTGCTCCTACTACTATTGGAACTGTCTGGGTATCTTTCTTCTGCATTGCTCTCATTTCTGCTTGCATATCCTGATATTTTATGACTGTAATCAAGACACTGTAGTCAATGGGTGCAGTGATTTCAATGATCAGTGCTCCTTTTGTTTTCTTTTCATGGACCACTCTTTTTCATGTCTATCTTTTGAACTGTTGGTAATGAGTGATCCTATGTGATATAGACTGTCTCATGTTTCCAGTATTTTCCAGCTATTTCAGTATTATGTTTGCACAATCCCCAATGGCAACAGCCTTGTCCCATCATTATGCCTTTCAGTATACAGTCCTTCTGTCATTAGTATGTCACAACCAGCAACAAGGTGTGCAACTGTTTCACAGTCTGTTTTACAAAACCTAAATTTGTCTGTTTCTCCCACATTGATGAACAAATATGAATGAAAAGCCACCATCCAGATGAATAAATCCAGTTTAATAATGAAACGAGACTTATACAGCCAAATAAACAAACTTTTAAAAACACCAAAAAAACGCCAAAAACAGGTATATGTAAGCGCTTTCGTT
>NC_056732.1:227689482-227759482 GCF_019279795.1 Protopterus annectens | reverse complement strand
AAGATTGTCAAATAGTAAAATGCCAATTTTAAAACACTGTTTTACTTTTGAACTGCTCTTTCAGATTGCCCACATATAATGTCCTTTTTTTCTTTTTTTTTTTTGAGAGCAGCAGAATTTATGTGCTAATATGTCTCTTGCTTACTCTGTTACAAGTTGCATCTGACCCCTAGAGTGTTCATGTGAGCAGCTATTACTATCTTTGGAGTTTTCAAGGCAAAGGAAGGGGGAATGAAAGTAGGTGTAGGTCTTTCCTCCATATTACACATGCAAGCACTCACACCTATGAACCATTTACAGTCCCAGTATATAACTCATGCCTTTAGAATGTGTGAGGAAACCAGAGCACCCACAGAAAAAAACACAAAAGCATAAGGAGTTCATGAACACTACACACACAAGCTGAGATCAATACTAGAGAAATTTTTGCTGTGAGGCAACAATGCTTCACTAGATCAGAATAATATTAGTTGTAATTTCTTTGACAATAAGGGGCATATCTTAAATTCTAAAACCAAACTATGGTACTGATAAGATATGTACAATTGAAATGTGCCACACACAGTGTTTTTCAAAGGGATCCAAAGATATGTGATGGCTCTGGTTTTAATATCAGACATAGTGACAATCATTCTAATAATTTCTTCACTCCATGAAAGGACAAGCAGATTATTCAGTCTTCATGTTTGCTCTCAATGCAAAGGGGTAAAACATTGTTGCTTTATAGTGCTTTCCTCTAAAAATAGTAGGACTGCAATTATTTCATGAATTTATGAAATTATGAATTTCTGAATAAATGTACGCATAGATACATAAGGAAATCACTGCAGTAACTGAGCTAAACAAAGTTTCAAGACCGGTAGTCGACAGGTAAAGTTAATCAAAATAGTACCTATAAATAAATGAATAAATATTTGTAACATATATGCTTGTTTGCATCTGTGCATATATATATATATATATATATATATATATATATATATATATATATATGTGCGCGAGCGTGTGTGTGTGTGTGTGTGTATGTGTGTATGTTTAAGACATCTCTACTTGTTTGTATTCATGATTATACTGAAATACCCCTTGGATAATAAAGTCCATATTACTGTAGATGTGATTACAAATATTCTACTAATGTACAATTATATCAAGTTTCTGAACTCTTGTGTAATAGACAAAACTATGATTTTTTTTTTTTATTAAGCAAACAATTCAGGCTTCATGGTATATTACATAAAGTATGCTGTGCTATTCTTAGATGTGGCTACTTTGAATAAGTTGTATAGAGTGCTGCTTTCTCAGAAGAAATATAACTAGAACTATTAAATGTTACAATCTCATTCTTTTAAGTTATGTTAAGCCTCTACACTGAAGGACAAATCTGATTACTATTCACTCTTTCCCATCTTATTTAGGTTGATAGGACAGAAGTAATACGCACCTGTAGCAATCCCATCTTTTCCAAGGTCTTCACAGTGGACTTCTACTTTGAAGAAGTTCAGAGGCTACGGTTTGAGGTTTATGATATCAGCAGCAATCACAACGGACTGAAAGATGCTGACTTTCTTGGAGGGATGGAATGTACTCTTGGACAAGTAGGTACCAACTTTTCAATCACATAAAGAGATACTGGTTCTTCTATACAGCTGACCTAATAAAATATTGTATCTCATCCTGTCTAGAAGTAATTCTAATTAAAACAGTTCTATAAAGTTCTTTAATAATTTCTTTGTACAACTTGCCACAGCAAACTAAAGATATGCAAATTGCATAACTGAAGTTGGTCTGCATTATGATTTTCAGAAATTTTACTTTTATTGATTTGTCAGTCGTACAATATACCTGATATCCTTGCTTGCAGTGCAGTATTTCTGATATCCTTAAGACACAGGCGTATATTTTCTATATCTTACAGCTGTAATCCCAGTGCATATTTTTAAAATAATATAAATCATTCATTCTATGATTTCTGTGAAACCTGCTTTATCCTACTTGGAGCTGCATGCTAGCTGAAGTATTTCAACAAGTAATGCAAATACAAACGAGTGGATTAATTCTGGATGGTTATAGGACAGAAATGTGGCTGTAATGTGTTTGATACTCATAATCAAAATGTAAAAGTATAAAAATCACGTGAAAAGTGTTTTTGTAGGGAACTTCACCCCCCTAACCCTCACTCTCACTGATATCTCTGTCTCATGGTAATGAGGAGTCACAAACTACAATCTACACATTACTGACTACACATTAAAGTGTGGATCACTGATGCGCCATAGTTAAGTCTGGCACTCATATTGGACTGGATGCCAGCCTATCACAAGATACACACACACACACACACACACACACACACACACACACACACACACACACACACACAGATACACAAAAAAACATGTGCATATACAAGATACTAGTCTGTCAAAAGATGCTTCTGTTTTTACCTTAATTGCACACACACACACACACACACACACACACACACACACACACACACACACACACACACACACGTATATATTTCTAATCAGAGTCAGTTATCAACATAGCTAACCATGTCCTTGATGACTGTATTAGATTAAAGTGAAATGTTATCTATATGGTAAATGATATTAACCAAGTCCTTAATTACTGTGTTACATTAAAGTGGAATGTTATCTATATGGCAAGTGATACTGATGCTGTTGTTAGCAAAGGAAACTATGTCACATTTCTTGGTAACCATTGATCAACAAATGAAGCATATGTTTGGTCCAGGCCTTGCTGGAAAATTTGAATATCAATATGAGATGTGATAACCACCCCCGATTTGTAATCAATAGCAAACTTGAGTAGCGACAGTCCCTTGATATCAACTTTCATGTAAGAGATGAATTGCTAAACAGGAGGGGAAACAGATCCCACCACTGGCACCAGATTACATGCAAAGGGCAATTGATCAAAATGGTATGGAAAATACTTCCTGCTGCCTTGCATAATCACCAGCTCCCACAACACACACACACACACACACACACACACACACACACACACACACACACACACATAGATTTTACACTTTTAACTTTGATCTGTAGATTAGTTGTAATCTCTACCCTTTCCAGAATGTCACTCACCTCTGTCAGAGCCCTGTGTCTCAGTGAAGTCTTACTGATAGTAATTAAGATCTGACCAAAAGTATTTTGTAGACATACTCATACAGTATTATCCAGAGTGGTGGAAAACTTTAATTCTCCAGCAACAACACTCTCCCTTCCCAAGCTTATGGTATGCAGTCACCACTTAGTTGAAACTAACAAATAAACCCACACCTTACTGTTTACCCTTAAAACAGATCAGCCTTTAAATATTTAAATTGAAGTATTTAGCTCAGAGTAGTCATCTTTAAAAGAGAGAGTGGTTACCACACAGTCATTTGTACCAGTAAAATGCATAAACCCGCATGCTAATAAATAAACCACCAGTCGCAAGCATTTAAAGTTGAATAATAAAACTATTTATTTTAAGTAAATATAAGGCATTTTCTTTCAAAAATAAATATGCATATAGTACAAAACTTGCACAAGGATTTGAAAATGAAACATTCAAATAGTCAGAAATGCTTAGAAAAAAAATCAAACGTAAAATAGAAACTATGTTCTTATTGCCTTTGGCACTTAAGAACAAAGCGCAAGGGTCACATCTCATACAGACATTATAATACAGCTTATCATTAAGCCCCACTAGCATTCTTGAGCAGTCAGAGCAGTCACTAACTTTTTCAATTAACAGTCAGTCCTTCGGTTATATGTCCCCACACTGGATTTCTGTGGCTTTACTTTCAGTTTTAATAGATGATTTCCTGTTTCCACAGTTACATACTTCTGAGAGGAAAAGTCTGAACAAGCTACTGTCCAAAATACCACTAGTATCATGTATTCTAGCCAGAATCTTCAAACTGTAGACTTTGCAATAATGAACACAGGAGAATGCACCCCTGTGCTACCAGGCGATAACTCATTCCAGACCTTTCGGCCCCAGAACATGGACCAAAGCTCCAAAGGCAGTAGTGTCTCCATATTCATGAGGATATGCACACCTCCAGAATAGTAGCCCAGCATAACGCATCTGAGATACTTCAGGTACAACTAACACTGGGTAAGACGACGATTCAGGTCATAGCCTGCTATAGGTCCCCAACCATGTCCCAAGACTCTCACTCTATGTTCCTAAGCACCTTGGAAACTATTAGGGTCCAACCCAACACTCTCATACTAGGTGACTTCAACTACCCCTCCATCAACTGGGAAAACTACTCATGCACTAATACACTGGCCCAATGCTTCCTGGAATTCATCACTTCCAATGCCCTGGACCAGCTCATTCTTACCCCCACTAGAGGAAGCAACATCCTTGACCTGGTTATTACTAACATGGGCAAGTGTTGCACTACAGCAACAGTCAATTCCTCCCTGGTTAGATCTGACCACAAACCAATCACCATAGAAATCCACATCTCACCCACACCCCCTGCAAAGGTAACCACCATGAAAAACTTCTCCAGAGCTAACTTTGGGCTCCTAAAAACAGTGGTGGCTAACTTCACAGCACCCATGTCAATGGAAAATAGATGCATGACTGTTCAATCATGCACCAATACACTGTACAAACACGTACATAAATGCATGGAACTAGCCATACCCAAGAGAACCAAGACAGTCTCCTCCAAAAAAAGGAAGCCAATCTAGTGGTCCCCATGCCATTAACAAGCTCTGCAACATAAGGAAGAAACTGTTGCAGAAAAAGTTGAAGTCCTAAGACTGGAAAAACTCCCTTATTAGCCTCAACAAAATGTTGAGATCCCTCATCAAAACCTCTAAAGCCAGCTATGAAGGCAGAATTGTGGCAGACACTAAAAACAACCACAAAGCCTTCTATAGTTACATCAAGAATCTCCATTGCTACCCAGGTTTGCTCTGAGTTACTGCACAATGGTACCTCCTATACAGAGCCAACAGATATTGCGAACATACTGGCCATCAGATTCACTGCCAATGTTACCCTTCTCTCCCCCACTAAAGGACCAATCACAATACTGGAGGAATGCCAGGCACCCAGCATTACTGCAGCACAGGTTAAAGCTGCATTGTCCAAGGCCAAGAATACAGCTTCCATGGGACCTGACAATATCCCTGGATGTGTTCTGCATAAACTACAAAGCAAACTGTGTGCCCTATTCAATCACAGCCTCACCTCAGGCTTTGTCCCAACCGAATGATGCACTGCTACAGTCATCCCTCTCCATAAAGGGGGAGTGACTACAGACACTGGAAATTATTGCCCCATTAGCCTGATGAGTCTGATATGTAAGGATATGGAGCGCATCATAGTGGACCTAATTAACAAGGATATAGGGAATTTCCAAACTCTAGATCCCATGCAATTTGGTTTTGTGAAAGGTAGATCATGCCTGATCAACCTGGTTGACTTCTTTGAGTCAGTCACCAGAGCTGTGGATGAGAGCAAGGTAGTTCATACAGCCTACCTCAATCTGACCAAGGCCTTTGATACCATTCCCCACTCAGGAATTATTGATAAATTCACCAAACTAGGCATCAACCCCTATATCACTAGGTGGGTTGCAAACTGGCTCACAGATAGAACCCGCAGTGTGAAAGTAGTGGACTCCAAGTCAGACTGCCGGCCAGTCACAAGTCCTGGGTCCTCTCCTGTTTGGCATCTACTTCTCAGAAGTCCAGGCCAACACAGAGGGACTCTGGCTGACCAAGTTCACAGGTGAGTGCAAGCTGGGAGCCATTAATAACTTCCCAAGTGATGTAGACATCCCACAGAAAGGCCCTACTGAGACCAATGACTGGTGTCGAAACCATGGCCTTAAGCTTAATGCCAAAAAATGCGTCATCATCCCCTTTGGGAAAAACTAATTACCACATTGATGGGAGCCCACTGAATACTAAAGATGTTATACGAGATCTGGGGACACAAGTTGACAGCAACCTCTCCTTTGACCATCACATTGCCACTATGGTTAGAAAGTCCTTCTATGTGGTACATCTTATTACCAAGAGTTTTACATCCTGGAAGAAAGAGGGCATCATCTCTCTCTACTCTTCCCTCATTAGGCCAATCATCAAGTATAATGCCCTATTTGGCATGTACCTCACTAGACACATGCAACAGCTGGAAAGGCCACAAAAGTACCTCACTTACAGGATCCTAATCCTTAAACACATCCTACATGGACAGACTAAAAAAACCTCCAGCTATTCCCTGTCTCATATCATCTATTGAGGTGATCTCTGCTTGACTTGCAAAGCCATGTCTGACCCAGCTCTTTTAGAAATGCTACATTTAACGAAATCCCAATCCCTCCAAACCACATGCTCCAGAGACATCACCCTCATTCCCACAATCAACAGAACATGCTGGAGGGACAGGTTCATAACCTAGAGACTGTCCATGCTCTAGAATAGACATCCCATACATGTCAAGCAGAGCACCTCACTTACCCTCTTCAAGAGAAACCTTGGTGAGTGGATGGGAAATAGAAAGTTTACCCCAGGGATCACTCCAGTGGCTCTACTTGATAGAGGCACTGGGAACTAACGCCAGGCGACACAATGCCAGGGCACTTCTATGGGAAGGCTTGTAAAGGCTCCAGGGCCATTAGCCTAGTACACACCTATGAATGTATGACCCTATGTGACAAGATTTCAGTTTCACTTTAAAACTGCACTAGATTTTCACAATAATAAATGCAGTTATATACTATTTTGTATATTTTCTTTATATATATATATATATATCACATTTTACAAAAAAAGACATGCATAATGCAACTTTTTTCATTTTATCTTTTAAACAATTATTTACACATATTTTAATTTGATACAAGTGTAATGCAGCTAGTTCACTTTTCATTTATTTCTTTTAAAAACAGTAACAAATGTAAAATAAAATAAATAAATAAAATAAAATAAACTTTTTGTCATTATCATTCTCTTCACAATCATACATACGCAATTTAAGAAACGTATATGGTAATATTCAAAATTCATTATGAACAAGAACTCATATATTGACAAATTATTTGGTATTTTACATTCTGAGACATATTGTCCAATTAGTCTCAATGCGAAGAACATTTTATATAGAAAAGTGGATATATTATTAGAAGAACTTCTTATAAATAGACAAATTTCCTTAGAAGAGTATTCATTTATGGATGTGAAACACCCAAAAACACCCACAATTTTTGGAATTCCAAAAATTCATAAAGATTTAGAAAATCCCCCCCTTAGACCTATTGTTGATGCTAAAGCATCGAAGACATACTTTATTTCTAAATTTATAGATACACAACTTAAAAACACCCTTTTAGATTGTAATTGGGTTATGAAAGATTCTTGGGACTTATTGAGAAAAATAAATAGGAAAATGTATAGTGAAACATTGATTTTTGTGACAATAGATGTGAAGGATCTGTTTTCAGTAATTCCACACAACATTGGCATTGAATGGTTTTATTCATTCTTGTGCCAACATACTAGACTTACACACGACCGTATCTTAACTATTAGAAGTTTGATGGAGTTGATTTTGGAAACCAATGTTATAGTGTTTGAAGAACAGGTTTTCAAACAGTGTAGGGGAGTAGCTATGGGGGCCATATGTGCTCCTATTTTTGCTAATATTGTTTTGGTATTTTGGGAAGAGGAATATATATTCAAGAGTCCTTTTGCAAAATATTGGACTTATTGCGGTCGTTATTTAGATGATATAATCATTCTATGGAATAACAGTGAAGATACACTTAAACAATTTTTGGCATTCATTGATGAAAGCACAGGCTTTTTAGAATTTTTACATGTTATGTCATCTGACAAAATAGACTATTTAGACATTACTATTAGCAAAAACAATTTGGATAAATGTTTTGAGACGACCATATATAGAAAACCCACATACTCAAATACACTGCTGCATTTTGAAAGCTTTCACCCTATACATCAAAAGAATGCCTTAGTAAAAGGACAAGGGGTAAGACTAGCTAGGATGATTTCAAATTATTGTGAATTTCTAGACCAAATCAACATCCTTACTGATATGCTAGTTAAGAGAGGCTACCCCTAAGGTTTTGTAGAAAAAACATTACAGGAAGTAATCCATAAGAGGAACAATGGACATTTTTATTCATTATTGGGTAAGGGTATTGAAATTGGTCATTCAAGTGGGGGGGGGGTACAGAACTAAAAACCTTCAACAAAGCTGGAATTTTTAAATATAACAAGCAATTTACAGATGTTAGATATATTATACAACATAATTGGAATATATTTAATATGAACAAGGAATACACAGATGTAGTGGGAAAGGTACCCAACATCGTATATAAAAAAGACACAACTTTGAAAAATATGATAGAGAGGTCACACGACGGTTATTATGGAAAGAAAGGTATGTTAAAATGTGTTTTTTGTATGCAATGTCAACATATTATAGAGGGAACTGAGAGTTACATTCCAAACTATGGGAAATATGTATACAAGAAAAAGTATTCATGTAACACTAAGACAGTTGTTTATCTAGCAAAATGTTCCCAATGCCCCAGTTTCTATATAGGAAAGACGATCAATGCACTGAGAAGTAGAATATACCAACATTATTATGACATTAAGAAACAATATATTAAAAATGTCCTAGCTTTACATATTAAAAACAATGAAGGACATGATTTTAAGTTTTGCATTATAGAGCAAATTTCTTTAGGTGAAAGGGGAGGTCCCCTTAATGACTACCTAGAGACTAGGGAACTTAGGTGGCAGTTAAGGATAAATGCAACACAAGAACCAGGTTTAAAGAGTAACATATCCATTAGCTCTATATTAAGATTAAAAGCTGAAGGTTATTTACAATAGTAAACATATATTTATTTTATTAATTTTACATTTTCATGGTATAATTTTTGGAGTTGTATTTATATGCTAAAAGGGTATATTAAGGATGTTGATGTGCTGATTTGATTTGTTTTGTATTTATGTAATGTAATTTAATTATTATGATGTCATTAATTGATTAATTGACACATTGTTAATTATTATGTGTGTAATTGATTCATGTATAAAAGGAGGGTTAACTATGATGTACTTCATTCTGATGAAGTTTTTATTAAAAACAATAGTGCTAAAGTACACTGTGGATTGGTGTTTATTCCTTCTGGTGGTGTATCTAATATTCAAAATGTATCAAACAAGCAGTCATCTAAAAGAGTACACTCCCCATAAATGAAATCAGACATTTATGTTTTTCAGTGATGTGGTTAGAAATAAAGCATGGTTAAAACAACAATGGCTGAAAACCAGTTCTGCCACGGTATAAATGTTTTATTGTAACAGATATTCTAACAAAAAATCAGGTGGAGGTGTTATGACAGGGATTAATGATTGTTATGAAACCTGTAATTATTACATCTTCAATGACAACACCAATGCTGTAGAATGTTTAAATGTGAAATGAAGACATCTCTGGAACATTTAACAATTATTGGACTAAATAGACCACCAGAACCGACTGCTGATGACATAGTGGAATTCATATATTTCTTTCCTGAAACACAGAAGGGAAGAATAATAGTCCCTGGGGACTTAAATTTACTAGAAACAGACTGAAATAATATTGATTCAACAATGTTATTTAGGAAATTATTCACAACGTATGTTCAGGAACAGCAATTGCTTTGGATTTTAAAAGAAGCCTACCAGGGATCAGGGCATACTTGACATTGTTTGTGTTCCTGAAGAAATTATTGTTACTTCATGTCAAGGTTTACAATCATTGATGTGCAGTGATCATGGGGTTATAAATGCTAATTTGTTGCTAGATAATTCTTCCAAACTGAAATCTGAACCAGCGCACAGAACATTAATAACAGATTATATCGATGCAAAATGAAATCAGAAGTGATGATGTCATTGTTTGTTAGCTCCATTAGACCCAAACTTGAGTACGTAATAACAATATTGGAACTTTATAAGAAAATAAGCATGAGTAAAATGGAAAGAGGGCATCCATGGATATGAAAATTTAAGTTAGTCTGAAAAACTACAATATCTGAACT
Source organism: Protopterus annectens (assembly GCF_019279795.1). Classification (NCBI taxonomy): domain Eukaryota; kingdom Metazoa; phylum Chordata; order Ceratodontiformes; family Protopteridae; genus Protopterus; species Protopterus annectens. The sequence goes on along the minus strand of NC_056732.1, from coordinate 227,749,365 downwards.
TGTTCAGAATCTCATACAGATATTTAAAAGGAGACTTTATTCAGGTATATAGGGTATTTAGAAACAACTATCTCTGGGAATGTTTAGGGTTATCAAAAAGTAGTGGAGAATCATCAGATAACTCATGTCGAACATTCTATATGAATGAGAAGTGTACTAATTGGTTTACTGAGAGAACAGCTGATGCATGGAACAGACTACCAAACTACAGTAAAGCAAGTACTAGTTAAGATATTTTTAAGAACAGCCTGGACACATTATAGGAACAACAGTTTTGGTATATTGGCAGGCTAGAAGGGAATAACTGCCCATGCTTGAAATATCCGTATGTATATAAGTCAGTTTTCATACTGCTTTCTCACACATGTTGAGAGATGAAATATCATTGTATCCATGTCAGCAGTATATCTCTCATTACATGTCAGCAGTGTATTTCTCGTTACTTGTCAGCGGTATATTTCTCATTACATGTCAGTGGTATATTTCCCATGGCATGTCAGCAGTATATTTTACATTACATGTTAGCAATATATTTCTCATGACATGTTAGTAATGTATTTTATATTACGTCAGCAGTATATTTTACATTACATGCCAGCTCATGACATGCCAGCAGTATATTTTACATGTCAGCAGTAAATTTTTTATAACATGCCAGCGGTATATTTTTCATGATACGTCAGCAATATATTTGACATCATGTCAGCAGTACATTTCTTATTACATGTCAGCAGTATAGTTTGCATTGCATGTCAGCAGCATATTTTTCATGACGTCAGCAGCATGTTTTACATTATTTGCTGATGCTCTAGCACACCAGTGATGCATGGCTGAAGTTAACCTGAGGACATCAGAGTATGTTTCTCCCTTTCAGCATCAAGACTACCTGAGAGAGACTTATTTTTATTGTAACACACAAAATACATGTGGTAGCATTTTATAAAACAAATAAAACACAGAGAAACTAGTGGTCTTAAAACTTCATTGATGAGCTCAGTCACAATAGTTTCCAAAAATCATGAACCCTAGGTAGTGTTTCAAAGCAACAAAGCTCCATTTATCACAGACAAGCAATCCTCAGTAACAAAAAATCAGAAATATTTTAACAATGTTAACTATATCAGCATTTATGTACTTAGAAGTAGGTGTGGAAAATATACATATTGTTTAATTTTAAGCAAGCCTATTCATGGCAAACAGTATAAACAGGGCCATAAAAGTGCATTTTAGAACAGCAAGTATCCACCCCACACACTGCTACTACTGATTAGATCAAACTAAATCCTAGTTAAGGAAAACACTACCTATCTAGTTGCAACCTTGATACAATAAAAGATTTGTCAGACTGAGTTGTCGTCCTTGGATGTGTTTGGATTATAGCAGCTGTGCTTCGCTCCTATACTTCTGTTTCTCATTGTTTTTTATTGCTGGACTGTGTGGGGTTGTACAGAGCGTTCACTCCTTGTGAGCTTCTATTTATTGATTTTATTTTATATTATTGCTGCTGCTACTCACAAGGAGGCATGGCTGGTAGGGATGGAGGCTCTATTGAGCTGACCTATGTGTCTTTAACTGTTAGTGATAGTTTATCGTGTATGGATCATTTCCTCAGTTGTGTTTCTGGGACTGTTAAACCAACCTCTATATGGTCACCTGGGAGGAGGATTGTTTGTTTAATTTGATTGATTTTCATCATAGGGTATCTTTTTACAGACGTTTTGTGATTGACCTTTTTTTCATCTGGACAGAGACCACAGGTGAACTTACCACATTCTTTAATAAAGTGAATCATCTTTCCAGGGTTTTGAAGTTCACATATGAGTTCTTAGATGTGTGGATCTCATTCTTAGATTTGTATGTGGAGAGAATGGCCAATGGGATGTTGAATACTAGGGTGTTCAGGAAATCATGTCATCATAATACTTTATTGCATAGATATAGCATGCATCCAGGATATGTATTTAGGAATGGGGTCACAGGTTAGGCCATGAGGGCATCTCGTTACAGTCCTTCCCAGGAAGGCTTTAACACTGAGTTGAATGACCTCTGTGAGAGATTCAGGTCTAGGGCGTATAAGAATGAGAAGATTGAGATGGGGACTAGTGGGATATCCACTTTGAGGAGAGATGTGGCCACTCCCTATTTTTCAGATTCCAAGGAAACTGTCACTGGCCAGGGAGAATATGAGTGCTCAGTAGCTACAGTGGAGCACAGTAGTGTCAGGATCCCTCTTTTTTACACTAAAGATATGGGTGATGTTAAAGATGTTATTAGGTCACATTGGGAGGTGTTGATGGTGGACCCTAGTATTAGGGAGGTAGTAGGGGATACACCATGTTTTGTGTATAAAAATAGATCCAACTTGAAGAAGTTGTTATGTTATCCTAAGAATGGAAGGAAGGAGAATGATCATAGTGTGTTTGGCACGTTTCCTTGTAACCATTGTAATTTCTGCCATCTAATAGATTATAGGAGTACTTTTGTGCACCCTTTGAATGGTATTGATTATGATTTTCATGTCTTTGCTAACTGTCTGTCCGAACATATGGTTTATCTTGCTACGTGTGTAGCATGTGATGGATATTATGTTGGCAAGACAAACAGGAAACTTAGAGATAGGATACGTGAGTACATGTATCAGATTAAGATTATGTCCACAGTTAATGGACTATCTAAACATGTGCTAGAGAGAGGAGATATGCACATGTTTACTTTTAGAGTCATTGAAGTGTTATCTACTAGCTCCAGAGATGGTGACATTAGGAATCGAACTGAGACACAGGAGGCTAAATGGATAATTAGGTTCAGGGCAGATTCCTATCCAGGTATTAATGACAAGGTACCCCTGAAACCTTTCTTAAAGTCTAGAGGTCTCAGATAGTATCAGTTATTTATTAGCTATTTAATATTTTTTATAGCTTTGAACACTTTTCGTTGAATATTTTTATGCAAACAGAAATATACATGTACTTTTATAAAATATGTATACGTTTTTTATATATTTTTTGTGGAATTTTATATAGAGAATATGTAGTTTCTATGAAGTATATATATATATATATATATATATATAGTTTTATATGTTTTAAGTGAGAAGACCACATTAATTTTTATTAATGTATATTAATGTATGTTGAGATAAATGTATTTGTATATAAATGGGGGGCTGTCACTTTAAAAATGCTTTTAAGTTCTAGCTTTGGCACCTTTTTTGCATATAATGAGCATTTATTAGGAATGATTTATGGTCTGATGAAGCCCTACTGGGTGAAAGCGCTTACCGAATTTGTCCTATTGAGACAATAAAAGATTTATGTCAGATTGAGTTGTATTCCTTGGATGTGTTTGGATTATAGCAGCTGTGATTCGCTCCGATACCTCTGTTTCTCACTCATTGATATAGTTCTGCCATTTGGTCATCACAGTAACACTAACTTTGGCTTGTAAGAAATATTTCCTTTTTCAAAAACCTGCCCACTTAAAAACATTTCTGAAAGTGTTATATACAAGTCTACTAAGATAGAAGTGCAACACTGAATTAAACTTGAGAACTAACTGTAGACAAGAAAGTGGGACTTACACAGGGCAGAATGACTGAAGCATGTTATATACATATCCCATACTAAAATGTGTGAATAGCAATGTATGACTTAAATAACATCAAAATAGAAGCACCCCTGTACCCCCAAGGTATAGGGTACATTCCCTCACCCTCCAAGACTGCTGCACTTTGGAATAAGGAGAATTCTCCAAGATGCTGCAATCTCAGAATTTGTACATTCATTAGAAACCAGCTCGGTAACATAGATGGATAATGTTCTGATTATGATCCAGATCTCCCACCTTCAGTTAGTGGCCAAGGTGCAAGAGGACCTGGCAAATGAAGGGAGAGAAAAGTGATGAGGCAATGTCTCTTTGACTGTATGGGGGGGGGTTGCATATCCAATGTGTATTTCCTATGTTTGTATCCTCTCTGGAGACAGGAAACCACATGGGATTGAATGATTCAAGGAGAGCGTGGCATCATGAGGGTTTATATCACTCACACGTGTGGTTAATATGCCTTCCCTTTCCATAGCCTTTAGTAACCTATCCCTATTTCATTTCCATTGCTTGTTTCCCAACTCAGTGCACCAGCAGACCTTTGCTCATCTTGGCTTATCACCTGAAACTTACCATGCTCCTGACCATAACATTTCTTACCATCACTATCATTGTCTTTGGATTCTTACTCTTTCCACGCTCACAACCAAATAGTAATTGTGCATGTGATGTTGTCAGTCTCAACTTTATTCTCACTTGTGGGTCAGATCTGATGTGTCGGCTCCATCTTGACCAATTTATGAGCTCAAGGTCTTCAGCAAAGCTCATGGGCCTCATTCTTTACCCATAATGCATTCCCCTAGTTACCTCAGATCTCGTTTAGCACACAGTGAAGATGTTTCGTCAGCTATAGCTCTGGACTAAGTACAACTTTTCACTACTATATTTCAGCGTAGTTTATCCTTACTAGTTTTAATTCTTTAACTTAACTTTTTTACTCATCTTTCCTCCTTTTTTACATGTCCATTTAAGTTAGAGGGTATTTAGGAATGTCCATTTTAGTTAGACAACGTTTCTTACCTTTCCTTCTATTCCTTTCCTTTAATACCTCTCTCAACCCATTAAAAATATATAAACATATATAAAAATAAAGATATAGAACTTTCTTCTAGTAGCATAGTACCATTTCTTCTCTTAGCTTATAATCTTAGTTTCTGCTGTGTGTGCATGTGAGTTAAGTCCGTTTAAGTTAAAGGACTTACTTTTCCTGAGAGTGAGAATGATTGTGTTATTTTTGTCTGTTTCTCCTTAGCATCATGTCCCAAAAACAGGAAAGCAAGCCTTTAGGCTTTAAGAAGTGCGAGAAGTGCAGTAAGAAGATGACTCTTAGCGATTCGCGCACTTTGTGTGTATATTGTTTGGGGCCTCTTCATTTGCAGGAATTTTGTTCCATTTGCCACAACTTTAATTAGCAGGTGTTAATGGAACTCAAAAATAAACTGATTTTGAAAGGCCTATTGAAAACAATTTTCTCTGAGGCTATATCCTCCGATCCTTCAGACAAGCCATATTAAGACACCTTTATCGGAGCTGAGATCCTCATCAGAGCTGAAGCAAAAGGCTCCGAAATTGATGGACCCGAACATTCTATCAGAGCAGACATCTCCTCCCGGCTCCAACACTCCTCGGAGTGGAAAACTTGACTGGTGCCAACTACTTCTACTGCTCATAGACATAGGAACCATTCTCCTTCCATTGAGAAGATGTTTTCCAGGCTCACTTCTACAATTTTAGCTAGTTCAAGGTTATCTACCCCGTCCACTATGTCTACCAGGAGTTTATCCGATGAAGACTTGGATAGGGTGGTAGAGAGATCTTTAAAGACACCTGCTTTGGCCATACTTCTCATCGATCTGAGCCCATAGGAATTGGGTCAGTCTCAAACCCTCTCGTCTGTCACAGTTCCTCCTGTGATCCATTCTCCAGCTTTGGAGCTGGATGAGTCCAATATCCCAGTTGTGTCAGTGTCAGGTCCAGGACCCACAATTTCCCTGGTTTCGACATCTTCCTCAAGTATCTCTGCACCTTTAGAGCAGGATTGTCGGATCTCTTTGGATCCGACTATGCCTCTGGAGGCCTCAGTGTGGGTGAGTTCAGCTCCTACCTCTGCTTCAGAGCTTCTCTCTTCTGCTCTGGAGGTTTCTTCAGCTCCGACGACTTGCTTGTCAGATCTGAGGACTTCTTCAAAGCAGGGAGGGTCTGCTTTTGAGGTAATGAGGAGGGCTTTGGCTTCTTCTTCACAGTTTAGGACACAGTATTTATCTGTTCTTCCTCCCTCTTCAGGCAATGTGTTTTTCTCTTCATGCAGGCCCTCTCCACAGGTCCACAGAGACGTTAGGTGTCAGGATGTACCTCTGGGTACTGCCCCCTCTTCTGAAACCTCTCCACAGTATCACACTGAAGAGGCCCCTTGGAAGAGGACATGTAAGAGGAAGCATCTGGACTCACAGGAAGAGTCTATCACATCTCACACTGACCTTGATGAAGTAGAAGGGTCCCCACAATCACTTCCTGAAGATATCTCCTTTGAAGAAATCCTAGAACTATTAAAACAGAGAGGTGATTGGCAGCCCTCCACCCCTTCAGCTGAGGAGCCCGTCTTCCTGAAGGCCTTTGTGTCTTGCCCATCAACTTCTTGGGTCACTCCCCCTTTTGATGAGCTTATAGAATTAATCTCTTGAAAGGTTTGGGAGACCCCAGACACCATAGACCCTACTCCTAGGAGACCAAATAAATACATCACTGTCACCAAAAAAAAGATTTTCTTAAAAAGGTATAGGAGTTGATGCCAGAGTTGTGGCTGTGGCCACTAGAAAGGGATTCTCTGAGATGAGTACCTCTATCCATCCTCCTAATAAGGACTCTAGGACTATGGAGAGATACTGAAAGTGTGTCTTTGCATCAGTAATCTTTGCTTTGTGGTCTCTGAATTATCTCACTCACTTCATCAGACTGCAGAGGGATCTGATTAAAGAATAATCAGACTCTCTCCAAGGAGCTGTAGCTGATGCAATGACAGAGAAAGTCAATGCTCAGCTTGGTACCTTGAATTCAGTTGTCAGCTTGTCCATGAGACTTATTTCTTATGCAGTAGGTGGAAAGAGTATGGTAGCACACTCTAGTATCTCTCTTAGGAAGCAGGCCTGGAAGTGCCTGTGCGATGTCTCAGAGTCTTCAAGCCTTCCTTTATTAATACCCATTTTGATGGCTTATCCCTTTTTGGGCCAAAAGTGAAGGAAATGCACACCAGGTGTGAACAAGAGGGTAAGACCTTGTCTGCCATTGGAGTGTGTTTTTCCACTCGTACTAGACCTTTTCCCAAGGGTCAAAGAGGTAGTGGGAAGATGTGGTTCAGAAAATCTCAGAGGTCTTACCAGGACACACAAGGTAAAAGTCCCCCATTGGCAGAAGGGGGAATGATAATGGGAAATGCTGCCCTCACAGCAGGGGGCCCCGCAAAACCAAGGCTCCAGAAAATCGTTCTTTGGAAGACCTTTCTTGCCTCTGGAGGTAGTCCCTGCACCAAGAAACCTGGCTAAAGATAAATGACTGATGGGTGCAGGCCATAATATCCAGAGGATACATCATTCCCTTCTCCATTCCTATCCCTAGAAACAAAGTTGTTCCAGATGTTCAATCCAGTCAAAAGGAATAAGCAACTATGGAAATTAAAAAGTTGCTAACAAAAAGAGTCATCCAATAAGTCCCCAGAGACCAGACAGGATCCGGAACTTACTCAAAATTCTTTTTAGTTCCAAAGAGAACTGGGGACTGGAGGCCCATTTTGGATCTCAGCAATCTGAACAAATCAGTAAAGAAGACCAAGCCCTGGATGGTGACACTGCAGTCAGTACTTCCATTTCTGGAAAAAAACAACTGGATGTGCTCTATACACCTTCAGGACATGTGCTACCATATTCGAATGGGCAGGTGGTCCAGGAGGTTTTTGCACTTCTGGCTAGGAGTCAGTCACTTCCAGTTTCAAGCTCTACCCTTTGGTCTCACTACAGCCTTCAGAGTGTTCAGCAAATGTATGGCAGTAGTACTGTCTCATGTGAGATGCAAAGGAATCCCCATGTTTCCATACCTGGACGACTGGCTCATAACTGCCCCAACCAGGCATCACTTACTCCAATCAAGAGATTATATCCTTCAACTCTGCTCTTCTCTGGGCATTACTGTAAATTATGAAATATCTGCACTAGATCCATCGCAAACCTTACTGTTCATAAGAGCAGAGATAAACACTATCACTCAGGTAGCAAGTCTTTCACAACAGAGAGTAGACGACCACCATTATCTTGTCAGAATTCTTATAAAGAAGTTCAAAGCCACTGCAAAACTAGTTCTCCAGGTTTTAGGAAAAATGGCTGCTTCCATCATACTTATTCCCCTAACTTGCCTCCACATGAGGGTTCTCCAGTGGATGCTATTTGCTCAGTGGTCAATCTTGGAACTTCCAATGTCTCACAAGATCATGATAACCAATGCATGCAAGAAAGATCTCCAATGGATCCAGGTGGCTCCACTCACCATCACTATTTCAAGGCTGTCCCTTTATTCCTCCACAACCTCGAGCCACGGTGACCACTGACACTTCCCAGATAGGGTGTGGGGAGAATTTTCTTGGGAAGACAGTTCAAGGCATCTGGCAAGATCACGAGGCTTACTTGTATATAAATGTCCTAGAGATGAGAGCAGTGCTTTTAGCATTGCAAGCATTCCGGGACTCTCTTCCTATAGGAACAATTGCAATCCAGATGGACAAAATGTCTGTAGTTTGGTATTTCAACAAACAAGGGGGGACTAGATCATACCCACTTTGCTGAGAAGCTCTCATGGTCTGGCATTGCATGATAGCCTCCAACCACTTTCTAATAGCAATGTACATGCCTGGGAAATCCAGCGTTATTGCAGACAAGCTGAACAGAGACATTCTATTGCCACATGAGTGGTCCCTCAGTCAGAAAGTAACAGAAGTGACATTCCACAAATGGGGCTAGACTTGCTGCGACATTTTTGCATCACCCGTCAATGCCAAATGTAGCAACTATTTTGCCCTGCTCCCTCCAATGGGGGAGTCACCAAGAGATGCACTTGCTCACGATTGACCCCCGGGACTTCTTTATGCCTTTCCCCTAATGCCTCTAATTCCAAAGCTCCTACAGAAAGTGAGTTTGTTGGAGACAACCATTATCCTAATTGCCCATATTAGCCTCGTCAAATCTGGTTTCCCTTTCTTCAGCCTCATCTCAGGGACAAATCCTGGATTCTGGACCCAGTTCTGTACCTTCTGACACACCCGTTGGGAATGCTTCTTCCCAACCCAAACACCATGAAATTGACAGCTTGCCTACTCTAGTTCCCCTAATTCCCAGGTTTCTATCCCTCTCCTCCCCAGTCAAGCATATTATTTTATTATCCCATAAAACATCTACTCGGAAACTTTAGCAAATGGAAAAAGTTTGTTATATGAGCAAACTGTAAAAAGATAGATCCTTTTAAAGCACCAGTTCATTCTGTCCTTCATTTTTTGTCAGAGATCTTCAGTGATGGAGCAGCGGCAGCTTCAGTTAAAGTTCAGTTGGCTGCGATCTCTAATTTTCATATAGGAGAAAATTACCATCTTATCATGTCACATAGACTTTGTAAAGCCTTTTTGAAGGTCACTGTTATGCTAAGGCCTCCATAGAAACATCCAGTGCCTCCTTGGGATCTAAATTTCATCTTATCTAATATTATATTTCCCTCCTTTGAGCCCTCAGCCACATGTGACATGAAATATCTGTTATGGAAAACTCTGTTCTTGGTGGCAATTACTTCAGCCAGAAGGGTGTCTGAGTTGCAAACCTTGTCTATTAAACCTCCTTACCTAATCTTTCACAAAGATAGGGTGTCGTTACGCACTAATCCATCCTTTCTACCCAAGGTTGTGACAGAAAATACCCTTAACCAATCTATAGACCTTCCAGTTTTCTTTCCCAATTTTCAAAACAAAGGAGACTATTCCTTGCATTTCCTAGATGTTCATAGACAATTACATTTATATTTACAAAGAATTTCAGAATTCAGGAAATCAGACCAACTTTTTGTCTTATATTCGGATACAAGGAAAGGTCATCCAGTTTCAAAAGTCACATTATCCAGATGGCTTTCATCATGCATATCCCACATTTACAATTCTAAAAACAAAGTCATCCCAAATGTTGCTAAAGCTCATTCAACTAGATCTCTGGCCACATCTCCATCTTTTCAGGCTAGACTATTGTTGGATAATATCTGCGCAGCAGCTACTTGACCTCATGCCTTTATTACTCATTGCAAAGTGGATTTGGCCTCTAGGAGTAGAGCCTCCTTTGGTTCTATGGTTCTGAGGAATATTCTCCCATGAGCTACCCAAGAGTTCAGTTGCTTGGGACGCGGTTCCACAAGTGAGAATAAAGGCGAGATTGACAACATCACATAAAGAAGTTATGTTCTTATCATAATGTTCCAAGTGTGTTATCCATCTCTTCCTTTATTCTCACACCCCCCCTCATCCCCCTGCCTAAACTCCTGGTAGACTAGTTAACAAAGTAGGATTTCAGCAGGGCCATAAAGCCTCAGAGAATATACCCTTTCAGTCTAGTTCTAATTTATGGCAATAGGTCTATACATATGTCTATATATCTACAAATTGCTACCATTTGAACCCTTTTTTATGTACTTCTGGGAGTCAAACAAGATCTGAGGTAACTAGGGGAATGCATTATGGGTAAAGAATGAGCCCCACGAGCTTGGCTGAAGACTTCAAGCTGGAAAATTGGCCGAGATGGATCCGACACATCAGATCCAACCCACAAGTGAGAATAAAGGACGAGATGGACAACATACATGGAACATTATGGTAAGAACATAACTTCTTTTTTCCTTTGGATATACCTGACCCCCTTCAACATAATTAAGAACAAATCAGAATTCTGTGGCAACTAATATAGTCATTCATTGGCTGTATCAGAACCTCTGTCACATCTCACTCTCTAACACAGTGCTAGAAATCTTCTAATCAACTAATGATAGACTAAGATTCCTCATGAGTATAACCATATTCATTCTACTTCAGGTTTTATGTTTTTCTTGTTGTCATTATCCTTCTTTGAAGTTACTGCAGGCTGGCACAGTACATTATTCCCTTAGCATTCCCTCATCCTCTGCCTTAACCTGTAGCTTACCTTAAGTTCTGCCCCTGTCTATTCCCTGGAACTCTTCATAATGTGGTCATCGTCATACTCTCTTACTCTCTTTCTCTCTCTCTCTCCTTAAATATAATGATTTTCCCTATCTATTGCTCACTTCTTAAATCTAACGGTTACCCTTACATAGCTCACTACCTCCCTTGTGTCTCTTTCTTTTTCTGTCATTCCTTTACCTTGACAAACTCAGTTCAAACTCTTTCATGTCAATAGATCATGACTGTATTACCGAAGTGATTTTTGTCCTTCCCCTTTTCCATGACTGCTGCTTACAGCTTCTCTGTTTTTCTTTCTCTGAATTGTTTCTTTATATAGTATTACTACTCAACCAAGGTTCAACTTACCCTTTACTGGTACTCTAAATAATTTATTTTCAGTTTACTATTTGGTCTGTTATCTGAGTACCTACCTCCAATATGGATCTTATACCTGCAGTTTCATTCCATTTTAGTAAAAAGAGAGTCATGGAGACATACCTGTCCAACATATCTGAGCACTGTAATCCCTTCTCAGCTAAGAATGAATGTCTCCCTTGTAAACACTTGGTCTGTTTGTTAGGACTTCCTCCATTTTCCATCCTCAAGTCGTCTTTCCTTATCTACTGCCACAGCTAATCGTTAGACTATTTTTCCTCTCCTTTCATAGCACTTTCTAGAATACTACCTTCAACTGACTACATTCAAAAGATGTTTTGCCACATAAAAGTTAAAACCATTTGCAGCTTTTCAAAACAGCAGTAAATTAAACTAGACAATACTGCTTGACAGCACTTAGTTACATATCTGGCTACATATTTAATTGAGTTTGCATGTGCAAGTCAATATAAAAAGGCAACATTCCACTGACAAGTAATCTGATCATCAGAACCAACGGTACAGAAAATTACTTCTCTGCTATATGACCATCCATGCATTGTGTAGTGTCAGACCTGCTCCTACACCATGCAACGCTATACTTATCAAATGTCTTGCTCTCACATACATAGCCAATGTCATGAAACGTAAAAACAAGAAATATAAAGCAAAGGGTCTTTATTATGAACAACAAACTTCTAAAACAACATCTCATTAAATGTGACTTCTGATGTTTTCTTCATTTGCAGCCTCATAGCACACCTACGCTTAACAAATTTCAAGAAGAAAGAAGCAGAAAAAATGAGGCCATTTCTGCATACTTAAAGTTATACAGCTAAATGTAATTATATGTATGTAACCAATCTCTCTAAAGAAAAATAGTACATGCATTCAAAGACCAGCGTTTCTTATGTAATAGTGGTTCGTCAAGAAGACACTAGCTAAATATTACTATAGAGAAATAAATAATAATAAAAAAAATGTAAACTGTTCACTGCTATTTGTCTGGCCACTGAACTGCTAAGTGTGTTTTCAACATTGTAATCCAATATTGTTAGATAATGGTATACTACTAATGTATATAATTTTATTTGATTGTTCATTTTATTGCAGTGAGGAGCTTTTCTCCCCGGGCCTTGACTGAAAATGGGATATGTACGGCCCAGTGGACTTTCCCAGTTGACAAACTGCAAATAAATAAATATCAAGCAATGATGTGTCATCATTCTGTGATACTTTGTACAATTGTTTTAGAAAGTATAAAATAAGAAATTTTGAATTCTTCTCTTGTCATCTTTTGCTGAGTTCCTGAAAAAATACATGAAAGAGGAAAATTGTAGGGATGACTCCAGTTTTTCAGCCTTCTTTCTGCAAGTTTGTTAAAGGTTTCACTCCTAATTCAGGGTCCTTTTATGAAAAGCAAAATAAACAGCCTCTGCAAACTTCAGACAGATAGAAATTCAAAAAAACAGTGATAAAGAGGCTCAAAAACTGGGAGCTTTCTAGAAGCAAGGACAGTCCAACAACTGTCTACAAATTTTAACCCCCTTCCCTTCCTACCCTGGAAGTTCTTTAATTGTGCCGCAAAATCTGGTTATCCATATTTTCTTTGGTTACAGATAATCTCAGACAAATTGGTTCTGAGACACATTCAACAGAATTACAGATGGCAGTGGGAGTCCCTGCCCCCTTTTCAAGGGATTCCTCCACATTCACCAAATCAGACTTATTTATTTCCCCCATTATTCAGCATCTGCAGGATCTAGGAGTTATAGAATCTGTTCTTCCCTTTGCTATAGGGAAATGTTTTATTGAAGATTGTTTCTAGTACTAAAGAAAGACACATATATTTTTATGTGTGTGTGTATTTATTTATTTATATTTATTTACTGGGGTAAGGCACTGTTCTGAATGGACCGGCCCATGTGAATAGGCTCACATAAGAAATGAACAAAACATATTTACTGATACAAGGATGTGCTAAAATTAAATATTTATATGCATCTTTATAGATGCAAGAAAATGCTACTAAATTTAGTTCAAGAAGCAGTTTACAAGCTTCTTGGAGACTAGTCGCAGTTCTTTCCATTGTCAAACAGTTTGTGAATGTTCCAAAGTTCAAAATGCTATTCTTTCACAACCTGTTATCTTTTAATGTTCATCATATTGATCACTGTTGCAATAACCTTAGCTATATGGGCTATATGCTGCCAAGAATATAACAGACAGACAGCTTCCAAAGCTTCAGGGCACCTTCAATGCACCCAAACTGCCAGGCAGCTTGAGCTGAGTTAACTGCAAGACAAGCTTGGCACAAAGCCCTTCAGAGCTTTACTGCTGTCCAAAAGTACACACCTCTAAGGCTTTCAAGGATTGATGGTCACTTTGGTGCTGTTTGTTTGCTGGATAGATAAGTTCCTTTTTGGTGAAAAAAACTTTCATTTAATAATTTTGTTTATTATTTATACTTTCCTCTTTAGAAAAGTTATTTTAAATCTAGGAGATCTGTGTTTTAATGAACTGTAATGAGAATGTACTGTAATTTTAAACAGAAGCGGTCTTTTTTCCTGTCAGTTTAAAAGTTGATTAAAGTAACTGAAAACCATAACGTTTGTACTGAACTTCTTCAAAGCAAAAACAGTGAAACACTCAATAACTTTACATTTAAACACCCATCAATTAACACATTTTCGTTCATTAAATACACCTGTGAAACTCGTAGTAAACTGCTAGCAAGAAAACAAGAGTGTCCGGTCCAGTCTGTTGAAATAAAAAACTGAACCAAACCTTCACAAGTGTTATGCTCAAACATCGAAACACCACCGATAAAACCACTTTAAAGTTGTTAAAAATTGTTAAAAATGTTAAAATCTTTTCAAGTAACAGGTTAAAAATAAAATATAAAGAATCTGTTTAACCTGTGATTTACTTTTGTTAAGGCTACACTTACAATACCTATTGACACCTGTGGAGGGCATGCCTCTTTCATTAGGTTACTAGTTTTCAAGTGTAACAATGGGACTGATTTTGTAAGAAGTGTGTATATGTGAAAGATGTGTGTGGGGTGAATATACAGATATACAAGGAATGTCAGTATTCATGTATAGACCCTAACAAAGTTGTTAAATCGTCACTTTATACTGACACGTGCACAAGTACAAACTGAGTGAAATAAGAATCGTGATGGTAATGATAATACCAAAAAACTGCCTGTTCCTGAAGCATCTAAATACCTACCCCCTGTGTGTGACAAGCGGTAATAAGTAAACGTGCTCAACTGTATAATAAAGTTATTCTGTTGTAACAATCAGACAGGCAAATGCATAGGAATAAAAGCAGGGAAAGCCAATAGAGTAATGTATAACATGGTTTGTTGTTAACTCTTGTAGTTCTTTAGCTATTGCCAGGGTACTAACACTTGGGATTCGACTGGTCCAGTGTCAATTACCCAACCAACTAGACATCTAGACCCACGAGTAATACTCGTAGTAAGATTAATAGTAAAACTCAGTGTTTGCTCGAGTTTATGGTATAATGAAGGGTATAAAAAAGGGTATAAAAAAGGGGTATAAAAAAGGGGTATAAAAAAGGTTGAAAGTTATAGCATGTACAAGCAAGGGGATGCTGAGTAAGGGACAGCCTAAAGTGACAGTTTTAATAACATTTACACCGGACACTCTTGTTTTCTTGCTAGCAGTTTACTACGAGTTTCACAGGTGTATTTAATGAACGAAAATGTGTTAATTGATGGGTGTTTAAATGTAAAGTTATTGAGTGTTTCACTGTTTTTGCTTTGAAGAAGTTCAGTACAAATGTGTCGAAAAGTGTATGTTATTAATCACACTTCAGCTTTTTACTAATAAAAGGCAGCTTATAACAGCTACTCCGTTGAGAGTGTCCTGATTCCTTCAGTGTTTGTATCCAGTCTTTTTTCGCTTTCATTGAGGTAACTGAAAACCATGTTTATCTGTGGAGACATTGTATTTGTTTTACTTTGTAGGGCTGGCAAATTGTTTTAAAGTGCTTTTTATTGTGTTTGCCTTAGAAAAAAATTGACTTTTAAAGACTTTATTTTTACCGCCATTTGCTGCTTGTTTTCCCTGGGAAAGAATCACCATTTTCACCGTGACCATGGAATAAACCGTCAGTCACATGGTCAGTCCTTCTTCTATGCTTATAAAGTGCAAGTTAAACATACAAGTATTGCCACCACAGCAGCCTAGCAATTTGCCTCAGCTGCAGGTGGGTGACTCTACTATGGCGATTCGTTATACCTCAGACCACTCATCTTTTAACCTGATTCCTCTGGTAAAGCACCTACAGCTACTATGGACTATGAGCCATGTCCTCTGTGGCTCTTGGTGCCTCTTCAGTGGGCAAAGGAGAGCCACTCTTGTTGGTCCTGGGAGAGGGAACAGGGAAGGCTTTCCTGCTTTTTCAGAATGTTGGACCCATCCCTAGGGAAACTGCTGCTGCAACTAATAATACTGTTGGCCCCATTTTTCCTGTCAAAAAGAAGCAGAAAACTAAGCATGTATCTACTCCTCCTCAAATTTCCTTAGACAAGAGTAGTTTACTGCATCTGGCTTAGGATTTAATTCATGAAATCGATCCTTCTTGTAAGGTAACTTCTGATAAAATAAAGAGGGATACCTTCTTTCCTGAAAAGATTCCAAATTCTGAATCTGAATAGGGGGATAAAGGGACAGACACAAGTTTTTTCTTCAGATTTCTGATTCAGACTCATTGGAGAGCTCCGTTTCTGATTTTTCCTGTGGGGGTTTTCTTTCTTTGAGACTATTGCTAGAATGTCCCAGTATTTTCAGTCGGGGAACACTAAGGTTTCTCAGTCCCTCAAAAAAAACAAAAAAAAACTATGACTTGTTACAGAAGGATTTTCCAGAACCTACACCCATTACTCCTGTCTTATCTGCTGTAGATGATGTGTGTCTTACTGCCTGTAATTTTTCTGATAGTCAGTCAGCTGTCCCTAAAAAGGCAGATAGGATGTATAAAGTTCCTCAGTCTTTTAATTTTTTTATATATCATTTCCCAATCTGATTCAACAGCTATAGCTTTACTTAAGCCTTCTGTTACTAAACACTTAGTTAATCTCAACCCTACCATTTCTGCTAAGGATGGGGAAATTCTTGAAAAGTATGGGGAAAAGACTATGCTTCTACATCTTTGATTTTGAGAATTTTAAATTGCTAGGCTCATACATTCAGGTTTATCCTGGCAATTATGGAAGCTTCTTGTGAGGAATAATCTGCTTTAAACAATTGAATTTATTTTATTGTTCAAGTCAATACTCATTGTATACAGTGTGTATGTATGACTCTGTTGTTACATCTTCCTGGGCTATGGCCACTGATGCTGTTTTGAGGAGGGTTGCCTGGCTGCATTCTCAGAACCTCCCAGAAGTTATTAAAAGTATATTTTAAATTCTCCTTTGGATAGAGATTTAGTCTTTGGCCTGTCACCTGCAGAGGTGATAAAAAAGTGTGATAAAAGGGGTAAGCCAATACAGGAAATCTCTAAGATTTTTCCAAGGGATTCTCTAACTCCTCATCCATTTTTTGATAACAAACAAAAAAATGCAGGTAAACAGACATTTAAAAAGAAATGTCAAGGGGATTATAAGATGAATTCTGGACACATCCAAAACCAAGGACAGTCCAATAAGTTAGAATGATTATTTACAAGATTTTGTTCACCCTTCCCACTCTTTTTGTCTTCCAGAAAGTCTGAATCTCCACTTTTTTTTTGTGGTAACAGGTAGTTTCAGATAAATGGTTGCTGAAGATCATTCATCAAGGTTACAGATGGTAATGGGATGTGATTCCTCTTCCTATCCAAGAGCTCATTCCTCACCCTCCAGACTAGACTAGATTCTTTCATTCCCACCTGTCCTTTATCACATGCTGTTCAAGGGAGTGATAGAGGCAGTTTTCCCTTCCGAGGAGGGAAAAAGGTCTTGGAGATCAGTTCTGGATCTTTATTTCCTAAACCTGTTTGTGATAGTGTTCAAATTCAAAATTATGTCACTTCACAACCAGTTAACTCTTCTTCTTCACTCAATTTTCTTGGTAACACTAGATTTAAAAGATGCTTAGCATCACATTTCTATTCATCCAGATTTCAGGAGTTTCTTAAGGTTTTGTGTGTCTGGATTACAATATCAGTTGTCTGCCTTAACCTTTGGACTAGCCACTGCACCAAGAATGTTTACAAACTGTCTTGTTCCAGCTGTAGCTCATTTCAGGCTACAAGATATCCACATTTTTCATATTTGACGACTTGCTTATTTTTGCAGTCTTTTTCAAACGGTCTGGAATCTCACTTTTGGGAGAGAGATCTCTTACAGAAGCTGGCTTTCCAAGAGAACATTCAAAAGTCTTTCATGACTCCTTCTCACAGGATTGTGTTTCTGAGGATGTCAACTATACACCACAGTTCAAAGAGCTTTTCTTCCACAGGAAAAAAAAAATAGATATAGATCTATTTACAGATTTTCCACTCAGACTTCAGTCACTTTGCGTGAATACCTCAGGATTCCGGGTCTCAAGGCTCATATGATTCAAATGATAACTGCTGGCAAGACCCCACATGAGAAAGATATATTAATATCTAAAGTCACTTTGGACCCAGCACCAACACCCTTTGTCTTTAAATCCCAATGTTAGGGTTTGTCAAAAGAGAAATCACTTGGTGAAGATGAACGATATCACTAAATCTAGGACACCCTACTCTCTTTCTGTTCCAAATCAGTCATTCACCACAGACTCCTCTGACTTTGCTTGGGGAAGTTTTTCAGAAGGGATAAAAGTGCAAGGTGTATGGAACACCAAGGACAGAAGTAAGCACATAAATATAAAATAGATGCTTGTCCTGATCAAGGCTCTCTACTCTGCAAATCATCTTTGGTCCCCAACATCTCTTTAAGTGGTTATAGTCAATACTACAGTCATGTGGTACATCAATGTGCAAGGGGAGCCAGGTCTTACCCTTTTGCAGGCTAGTCATGTTAGCTTGGGATGTAGCTTCCCAGCACATCTCACTTTAGCGGCATACTACATTCTCTCTTAGCAAAATTGTGTGACAGACAAGCCAAGTAGGACAAGGACAGGTTCTCATGAGTGGAAAGTAGTCAGGGGGTTTTCTGTGATTTGATCTATCTGTGAGTTCCTCAAGTAGACCAGTTTTCCTCTGTTCTGAACAATCAGCTGGTAAGGGTCTGCTCTAGGACTCCATGTAAGAAGGCTTGGAAGACAGATGCCTTTTCTTTTCCTAGGGCAGGAATGTTCCTGTATGCTTTTTCACCCTTTCCAATAATATCCAGGGTACTTCTGAAGATTCAGATGGAATCCCCCAAGAACATTGTGGTGACTGACTTCTGTCCTGGGCAGCTGTGGTTCTCCATTCTATCGGAAATGGTTAGGGACAATTACCACAAGCTTCCTCACAGACTAGATCTACTCACACAAGAAAAGAAGTTTTTATTGCAAACCTGCTTTCAACTGCTTTAAAGTGCCTTAATCACTCTGTATCCAACGGCTCATGTTCTGCCCAGCAACAAAATAAACTGCCTCTGCAAGGCTCAAACTCAAGACCCTGTACACTATAGTCACAGTAGTTAACCACTAAGCCATCATAGCAATAGATATGAATGAGGTATCCGCAAACTAATCCTCACCACAGGAAAAACAAACCAAACATGTGAACTGAATTATGTACAGTATGAAGTGGTTTAACCTGCTACATAACATAAATATGTGAACTGGAGTACTGCAGTAAGCATAGATTTGAGGTGTTATTGTAATAAAGTGTAGAAGTCCCCAGGTCCACATACAGTGTATGTACACATGAATCACGGATACCAGACACATATATAACCTGTAGTGAAGAATAAATCATTGCCAAATTGCAAATATAGTGCTAATTAACTATTAAGCAATGCTAACCACAGCTCAGCTCAAGTTAGTAAGTGTAAGCAATGTGTAGGGGAGCCAATTAAATCTGGCTTGTGGTATACCTCTTTAAGCAGTACTAACCTTATGTAAGCAGGTGTGCCCATAGCTTAGCCTTTTCAAACCTGGCCAATCACAGGAAAGTGTGGGAAACTGGCCGTATTTAAACCCCACAGGTGGGAATACTTCTCATAACTGGTTGCAGCTTCCTACTGTAGGCAGAACGGCTGGTGTGGGTGAAGGCACTCGATTTAGAGCGCAGCACTGGGGCATCCAGGAGTCAAAGATCATGGTATGGCTCCTGGTAAAAACCATGAGCAGAGACTGCTGCAGGGCCAGTACCAGAGCTCGCAGTATAAAATGGAGGCCTGGGACAGTGTCGTCCGTGACCTCACCAGTAGCACAGGTATCCCCCGACCTGTTGAGCAGGTCAGGTACCACCATGCTGACTTGAAGTGGTGGAGGGGAGGATGTACTGGAACAGTGGATCCAGGAGTTTCAGCAGATGCCCAGTGCCCCAGTACTAAGTAAGTACTCATTCTATCAAGTAGTAAATAATTGGCTAGCTTGTGTATACTATGGAAAGGTATGACTAAATATCACTGCATTTCTCTGACAGCTGCAGATGAGCGGTCTGTGAACTAGCAAGCCCATGATGCTAGGCTGCAAAGGCTGCATCACGAGGCAGGTTAGTAATCGATCTGGATTTACTGTCATAACAAATAAATATAAGAGCCTTAGAAAGTGTTGTACCAGTAAAAATAAATGTGTAATAGTCTGTGAATAAAGGTATAACCCCTGGAGTGCTTCTGTTTACTCTTCTCTCATATGTTGGCAATCTGTGCCATACTATAAATAGTACTGTTGTATCTTAAGCAGTGTCACCCACACCGTG
Organism: Protopterus annectens; assembly: GCF_019279795.1. Taxonomy (NCBI): domain Eukaryota; kingdom Metazoa; phylum Chordata; order Ceratodontiformes; family Protopteridae; genus Protopterus; species Protopterus annectens. The sequence continues at coordinate 227,729,312 of NC_056732.1, read as the reverse complement.
GTATGCAGATAAAATGTGTATGAAGTCTTGCATAAGAATATTGGAAGTGCCAAGAGGTCAGTCATATTGTACAAGTTAGGGAGACTTAGATAGAAAACAGTCAAAGGCTTTACATCAATTCCCTGATAGCACAGTGTACTGTGATGTTAGCTATAATTTTTTGTCACACACAGCAGGGGTTTGAATCCTGGGAGTGCTACTAAGTTGTATGCATAATCATACTCCACAACTGTACAGATTGTGTTACAATGTTCAGATAGAAAGCTGTATGCATAATTACACCCAACAACTGTACAATTGCTGGAATGTTCAAATTGAAAGTTGTATGCATATGCATATGCATACCCCACAACTGTTCCAATCTGTCCAGCATGTCCAGATAAATGGCCCATATTACCAGTCTGGCACCCTGTTCCCCTGAAAATTCAGTGTGATGATCCAAGAAATGTAGGCAGCTGCCAATGACATATAACTAATAGTCAAACGTGTACATAGTCAGAGAATGTATATGAAAACAAACCTGTCATTCTAGCACCTCACCCAAAGTGTATGACAGCAGTTCTCAACATATGTTGCATTAACACCTGCAGCCTGTCATGCCTGTATGTAAGACACAGGAGACGTATATAATAATCTATAAACATACCAGTGTACAATATAAGGCCTTTGGGTAGTGTAATAATACATGTTAGGGAAAGATCACTGCAGTGACTAAGAATGTTGTGAAAACTACAAGGATATATTAGTTGTTAATTGAACTCTCTCTCTCACCCCTACCATATGTGCAAACTAACCCAATGACACTCTTCAACTGGTATGTGTACACTCCAAACTGTTGTTGGGACATATGTCTTAATAATTTATAAATATTTACATTTGTTTCTATGCATGTGTCATGTTAAAATACACCCATATTGGTGGCCTGGTGCCATCAATGAAATCTGCATGCTCCTATAATGGCCACTGTTGTTCCATATATGCATGTGTTCTTCTTGCTCTGCAACTGTGTTCAATCTGGTGTTTTGGGTTAATGGGAATACGTATGTATGCTGTTATAACTAATCCTGAATGCTGTTGCCTGGTACTAACCCATATCTGTCATAAACCTGTGACAACACAGCTCGTATGGGAAGGACGGTCCCAGCGGATCCAACTGTCCCACCTCAGATGGCCATGGCACTGGGCACCAGCACATCTGGGGCCCAGGATTGGATCTCCTCCTCCATTGGGCCTGCACCACCTTTGGTTGGAACTGCTGCAGGGGATGAGGCACGCCCCACCCTTGGAGTGGGTGCAGGGGGGAACCGGTCACCCGTCAACAGGTCCGGGCCGTGGTGCATAGGGAGCTCAATCTGGAGTATCGAGACCGGCTACACCAGCTTGAGGGCCGAGTGACACTACTAGAAGGTGAGCCTGCCCCTCCTACACAGCCCCCAGCACAGCCACCTTTGGGGCCGTGAAGGTGCAGAGGTGACTGCCCATGTGTGGGGACCTTAGTCCCACTGTTTCCAGTTGGGGGCTCACGGGCTTGCGACTTCCAAACACCCCTCCCCATCCAAGGTGTTTACCCCCCACATGTGTCATATACCGGCCCTGTATGCGTCTTGTGTGTCTTGTCTGTTAATCTACCCAGCCAACCTCCCCAAATATAGCTACTACTCATCCCCAACATCTCACTCCCATCTGAAAAAAAAAAACAAAGGGCAATCTGTTGCCCCCAACAAATCATGCCCCATACATAGCTGTCCATTTCGCACACGTGTCTACTGGACACATGTAATCCGGTCTAATTGGTATCACAATGAACTATTGTTGTCCTCACCCCTCTCCAAGGGGTTTGAGTGTCCAAATCCACCTTCAAATACAGTGTATATGCACAGCTGTTGCTGTAGAAGAAATGGGCAGCTATGGAGATTCCCTACACCCTTCCTGCACATCCCTATCTATTTTCCCTACTGTCTTTCCTTCTTTGTGCCCCTTTTTTCATCACTTTCCTATCAACCCATTTTTCTTTTCTTTTAAAGGAATTAGCGCGGGGGTAAGTGGGAGTAAGCACTTTTAAGCAGCAGTAGGCAGGATTAAGCCTGTTTGTGCAGGTGTAAGCAATGCCTACATAGGTTAAGCAATTCAGGAGCTGAGTATAAGAAACATTAACTGTAACTTAGTGCTTAGCGTCACGCAAATCCACTTACAACTGCTCAAAAGTGCCTTAATCACACTGTATCCAACGGTCCTTGTTCTGCCTAGCAACAAAGTAAGCAGCCTCTGCTAGAATCAAACCCAGGACCCTGCACACCATAACCAAAGTGATTTTGACCACTAAGCCATCTCAGATATACATATCCTTGATGTATTCACAAACATATCATCCAGCTCAGTCATTCAACAGTATAGAGAATGTATTCCAACATGTAGATGTATGTGTGTGAGTAAATATATTAATGTCTAAATGTTACAACATATTGATATATATATATATATATATATATATATATATATATATATATATATATATATATATATATTTATTTATTTATATGAACATGCAAATGCCTACATCTATAGATATATATGTCCACATCTACATGTCTACATATATACGGCAGGTTATTTATATATATATATATATATATATGTCAGCAGATATTTATATATGTATATATATATATATATATATATATATATATATATATATACATATATAGGTATATACGGACATACATCTGTAGATAATGGGGAAATAAAACATATATGTCCTCATGCAATGTTAATGGGGTTGAGAGGTCCCATATAATATACGTCTGGTACGAATAGGTATACCACCCCAGCCAAGCACAACCCCCCTGTAATACAGTACCAAGTGTTGCAGATCCCATAACCAGGACCAGACAGGAATGGCCATCCCTAGGATACATCTACACAGACACATATACGCAGATACATGTAACTACACATACACACAAAGAGATTTGTACAGTAATATACATATGTACTACGTGAAAACAATATGGAGCAGCCAGTATTCCTACAGTCACCACCTTACCAACTGGAAACTGTATGAGCCACCCATATGAATGACATTCATAGCCTGCAATGTATACCCACAGAGATATCAAAGGGTATAACACCACACACAGGTGTGCATAAATGAATGTGAAAGCCTTATTTGTGTACTATGACAGTTCTATATGCCATGTCATATAGCTATTTATACACTGACATCCACATGGACAGTGTAATGCAACTGTGAAACAGTTATACTAAGACAGTAGGCTGGAAAGGTTGACGTATGTTTCTGTCCAGGCCGAGGCCTTCAAGTAGTACATTAGTAATGACAGCCTAGGCCACAGTATACCAGACAATCAACAGTATGTAATGCAAATGTATAGGTCAGCAGCCTCTATCTACACTCTGTACAGAATCACTAGGGGATAAAGACCCCAGTTGACACAATGGGATATATCTGTTACATAACAAGGCATACCTGACACCATCACAATCACACTGACAAACAGAACATCCCATATGGCAGGAGGCAGTAGGCCTGCATTTACCCAAGGTGGATTGTATGGTAAAGTACACCCAGATTCCTTAATGCAGCTTATCCCAGATACCCACACTTGTTGGAACAGCCTAAGTTGTCATAGTGCACCCTCCCCTACACTATCTAATACTGGGTCATATACCACTGTTACATACACTGGCCTTTGGAGTGCATTAGGGCACACGTGTATTGTGTAGGTGAAATCCACACATATATGGCCCCAACCCCCTAGTATGTGTGGGGGACACAACAGCAGTGGAGTGATGGCAGGAATGATAGCATGACATACACACAACCCACTACATAACAACTCCTGACAGCATTTCATATGTGCAAAGCCTGGTATGTAGGTGGAGGACAGAGGATGGAACACAGGCACATATGTGTAAAACTGTTGGCATACAGTAAGCAAGATATGTATATGTGTACATATCTATATGGATATATGTATACTTATTTATACATATATGTTCACCATATGTCCTGCACATGGAGTGGAGCCCTACCTCAGCCTCAGTAGTCCCAACCTCTCAGTGCAAGGGGATGTCATGTATGTAGTGCAGGTGGGAGGATGGCAGAAGGCTTAAGGTGTTCACCTTGCAGACACAAGGTGCAGGGTTTGATTCTCACATGGGGTAATTGGCTAGGCTTAAAATGGCACACAAGGGCAGTTAGCCTAGTACTAATCTGTGAACCTATGAACCTATGTAGACTATTGCTACTGTAATAGGGATTGTCTTCACAGAAATGGTGTGTGTGGGAGGCCACATCTGCTGTTAACATGTGCGCCACTGGCTACTTACAGACATCCTAAGGTCATCATAGTACAGTACCACTGCTAGCATAGTAACTCCCCTGTGGACTCCAGCTGTAATATGGCCAATATATGTGGACAGTCTGACACACTCGGGTCAGTCCAGGGGTATACACATAACCCCTTCATGCAAGACATGTGGACCAGGCCTGTCAATGTGGATGTTAACAGCCATGTAGATGGGTATAATATGTACATACTGGGTTACATTTGCCCCCTTAGGTTATGTATTCATACACCCCTGTCTGTCCTGACACATAATAACCGCTAGTACAGAGGTGCCATGGCCACATAGTATCCACTAGTTACTGACATACATCTGAACAGCATCCCACTGCTTTGTCTGACATACATGACTGTTATGGTGGCCAGGCAGCAGTACATCTGGCAAGTATCTGGACATGACATCTCACTGGATAAGTGCAATAAGCTGCTAGGCATGTAACAAAGCACAGTGCAGGCTACAGGCAGACTGGCTCAACACTGGGCTACATCTCCTATGTGGGAATACACATGTACCTGCATAGATAGCAGACTCTACAGGCATGTCACATCACAGAGTAACAGACACCTGTGTGAAAGTGCATAACCACAACCAATGTGAACACAACCACAGCCACGTATGGTAAGCTAGCATACTATTACAGTATAAGGACTATCTGATGTACACCATCCTCATATGAGCCACTCACACAACAACCCTACATATACTGGGCTGCTACACAGTGTGGTCCGATGGCTGTGGATTGGGACATGTGTGTGTTTGCCCCTACAAACATGTAAGCTGATAGGGTGACATACAGTGGAGCAGCATGTAACATCAGATAGAACAGGACCAAGAACAATGACATCTGCCACAGTCTCTACACAGGCCAAGATACATATGCACTATACACACACTGTCGACAATTACTAGACTTACACATAACTCTGTACTGTACACGCAACCACAGAATTCCCAGGCTATGTCCTCAAATATAACCTCTACTATACATAACATGTGTAGCAGTCTGATATCTCACTGGCTTGTTATCAGATATGCTGTCAATGAATATGGTGTACAGAACATATGCACCCCCTACTGCATGACATATGTACAAAGGTTGACAGGGTTGTGGCTGGAGGCACAAACACAGGCCCAATATTGACATGTCACTGTGATGACCGCATACATTTCCTGTCGTAACAGGGTTTGATGCATCATATGTCCTATGAGGGATATGCCATCAGTAACTCTCCTGGCTGTCACTATCTACTGACTGCAATCCTCACACTACCTTCTGCAGTTGAGAGATAGGTGCTTTGTGGGTAACACAAGGAACACAAGGCACCACACACTGCCCAGTCTGCAGATGACCCTGCAGATGTGGATTCCTCATAAACATAGCACTGACATGACAAGTATTAAAACATGAAGGACAGCCATATCCACACACACCCTGTTAAACCAATAGTACCCCAACTGCAGTATAGCAGCACTTACAGTCTGTAGTCAGGACAGGCACATCCCCCTTTTGTGTGTTGGCCTGTTTCCACAGTGTATATTGTCAGAGATAAGTCCCAATCCACCTGTAATGCTGTTTGCCAAACAACGGCTCTAGTTTCTGCTCACAGTGAATGAAAAAGCCTAACACCAACATGATGTTCCTAGATACTGGAGTGTGTTTCCATGCAATTGGCTATGGGAATGTTACCACAGCTGTTCCACATGCAATCAGCTAGAGGAGGGCTGTAATCCATGCAGAGGCCATCAGCTGATCATGAGCATCACTGACAATACACATGCCACTGCCTAAACAAAGCAAGTGTAAGTCTCCACATCCACCAAAGAGGGAGTGAAAGAGGCAGACAGAGGCAAAGATAAGTCAGGGTGGGTTGGGAGAGTAAAAGGTAAGCATGTTTGTGTCACACACCTACCAGTCCAGGGTATCGAAGCTGCGACTGACTATGTACTGATATCACATCTGTTATCCCTGCACGGTGGATATTGTGATTTATGTTAGGGGCACCATATAAGAAATTTTAAAAACACACTCAACATTGGGTCCAGTTGTTACACACTCACAACCACCTCCACACAAGACACAAACGATAAACACTGACACATTAAGACACACACACCTGTTACATCTGGGATTAGAACCCCTACCTAACTAGTTATTACACTACAGCACTATGCCATTATGGAATACACCACAGAGATTACTGGAGTACTCTTTCACCAAAGGTTTATTTCACAGTGAGTGACATCAGCAGGACTGCCAAAGTAGGGCAAATGAATTGTAGTGAGTGTGACTAGCCAAACATGCATTGCTCTCTACACAGGCATAGGAACAGACACAAAAGCATCCACAACTGCAATCTGTGAAAATAAAACCCGTACCAGAGTTCTATATTGCACTACAGTGTTATGCTGTTATAGCACACACCACAGAGATTGCTGGAGTACTCTTTCCCCAAAAGGTGTACTTCACATTGATTAACATCAGCAGGATTGCCAAGGTAGGGCATTTGAATTGTATTTAGTGTGACTAACCTAAATTGCCCTAATTAGTCTGTATGCATTAACCGCTGTTCTGGCCAGAACATAAATAACCTGCCTTTGCAGGTCATGAACCCAGGACCCTGTACATTATAGTCATAGTACCTAACCACTATGCCATCACAACAGTACATGGGACTGCGGTTCCACCAAAGTAATCCCACCATAGGCTAATCAAACTGAACATGTGAAAGGAATGTATATACAGTTGTCCATAAAAGACCTCTCCAAGGCCAACTTCATGCTACTCAAGGCAGAAGTGACAATGTTTGTGACACCCATGGAGACAGGAGCTGATAGTTCAACTGATGAATCCTACACTGTATGAGCACAGCCACTTGTGCATGATTCCTGACATCCCACATAGAACCATGATGCTCACCTCCCAAATAATCAAGCCAGTCTGGTGGTCTCCTGCCATTAACAGAGTGTACAACAGATGGTAGACACTGTTGAAGAATATAGAATAATCCAAGGATGCAAACAACTCCCTTACCAGCCCCAGTAAGACTTTGAGATCCCTCATGGAATCCTCCAAAGCTGGTTATGTAACGAAAATCACCACAGATTCCACAGACAACCACAAAGCATTCTATAGTTATGTCCGAATTCTAACTGGCAATGCTCAGAAATGCTCTGAGCTGCAACAGAATGGCATTAAATAAACTGCTCTCATGGAATGTGCCACTATCCTGGCAGATTGATTTAGTGCCACATTCACCCCCTCTCACCCCCAAAAGGGCCTATGTCAATACATAAAGGGTTCACGGCTACACAGGCAGAAAATGCACTACCTACAGCTATGAATACAGCATCCATGGGACCAGATGACATCCTGGGCTGTGTACTACATGAAATACAAAATGGAATGGCAACTCACCTAACTGTCATGTGTAATCATAGCCTCACATCAGGCCTGGTGCCCACTGAGTGGTGCACAGCTGCAGTTATCCCACTCCACAAGGGAGGATCCACCTGTGATCCCTGGAGCTACCGTCACATCAGTCTGACAAGCCTGATCTGCATGGCTATGGAATGCATTATCAGGGATGTTTTGAACACAGACATTGGCAACCCTCAAACACTGGACCCCACACAGATTGTACTCATGGAGGGCCAGTCTTGTCTAGTGAAACTGACTGAATGCTTTGACTCAGTCTGCACAGCTGTTGAAGAGGGTAAGTCAGTCCACAAAGCCTATGTGGACCTCACCAAGCCCTTCAACACAATCCCCCAGTCTGGAAACATAGATTAACATACTAATCCGGCCATACATCACTATGCCACTCGATGGATTGCCACATGGCTTACTGACAGAACCCAAACTGTATGTGCAACTGACTCCAAATCCATCCCCAGACAAGTGACAAGTGGAGTACCTCAGGGTTCAGTCCTGGGACCACTGTTGTTTGGCATCTACATCTCTAAAGTACAAGCCAACAGTACGGGACTCTGGCTAGCAAAGGTAACACATGACTGCAAAATGGGAGTCATTATGAGCCTGACTGTACTGCATATGTTACTGGTACCAGCCTGATATCATACAGGTGGGATGAAGTACTGTTAACATCTTGTGCCCTTGCCGTGTAAGGTCCTGGTTATGGGATCTGCAACAGTTGGTGGTATATTGCAGGGCAGATGTGATTGGCTGTGGGGGGGGATACCTATTTGTGCATGACGTTTGTTGTTTGTGCCTGTCAACCCCATTAATGGTGCATGTTTCTGCTATGTTCCCACTTTATCTGCAGATGTATGTCTGTATATACCTATATAGATATAAATATCTGCTTACACACACACACACACACACACACACACACACACACACACACACACACACATCTCTCTCTCTCTCTCTCTATAGATATATATATATATATATATATATATTATATATATCAATATGTTGTATCTGTTTAGACATTAATATATTTTCACACACACATACATCTACATATTGGAATACATGTTCTGTACTGTTGAATGACTGGGCTGGATGATATGTTTGTGAATACAGCAGGGTTATGCATATCTGAGATGGCTTAGAGGTAAATTACTTTGGCTATGGTGTGCATGGCCCTGGGTTCAAGCCTAGAAGAAGTTGTTTATTTTGTTGCTAGGCAGAACAAGGGCCGATAGATACAGAGTGATTAAGGCACTTTAAAGCAGTTGTATGCGGGTTTGCATGGGTGTGCGTGGAGGTAAGCACTGCTAAAGTCTGGTTACAGTTTCTTATACTCAGCTGCTGAATTGCTTAACCTGTGTAGGCATTGCTTAGCTCCGCGCAAACCCGTGCAAACCTGCTTACAACTGCTTTAAAGTGCCTTAATCACTGTGTATCCAACAGGCTGTGTTCTGGCCAGCAACAAAAGAAACAGCTCTTGCAAGGTGCAAACCAAGGACCCTGCACACCATAGACAAAGTGATTTACCTCTACTCCATGACATGTTTGCAGAAACATATTATCCAGTCCAGTCATGCAACAGTACAGAGAATGTATACGAACATCTAGATGTATGTGTGTGTACCTATATTAATATCTAAACAGATACATCATATCTAGATATGTGTATATATATATATATATATATATATATATATATATATATATATAAATAAATATATATATATATATATATATATATATATATATATATATATCAATTTTTAAAACTACATACATATATATCAGTATATATGCACATATATACATGCATATGCCTAAATCGACACATATATATGTCCACACCTATATGTCTACATATGCACAGCACGTTACATATGTGTATGCAGATATATATCTATGTAGGTGTTTATGGACATAGTTATATATAATAGCAGATATATAAATATATATAGGTATATATGGCCATACATCTATAGATAGCAATGGCAGATTAACAAATACACATATGTCCACATGCACCGTTAATGGAGTTGAGAGGCCCCACACACTATACGTCTTGTACAAATAGGCATCCCCCCCACAGCCAAACACGTGGCTGGCCTTGATGTCACATGTATGGGTATGGCTTTGCACCCCAGCCTCTCAGCTAATTTACATCTGTTATCCCTGTATGGTTGACATTGTGATATATAGTAGGGCCACCATAAAAGAAATAAGCAAAACCCCCTCCACATTGCCTACACTCACAACCACCTCTACACAGGATACGAGTTACAAAAAATACACACACACACACACACACACACACACACACACACACACACACACACACACACACTTGTCATGTCTGGGGGTTGAACCCCTACCTAACTAGTTTATTACACTACAGCACTACGCAGTTATAGTACGCGCCACGGACATTACTGAAGTACTTCTTCCCCAAATGTGTATTTCACATTGAATGACATCAGCAGGATTACCAAAGAAGGCCATTTCAACTGTACTGTGAGTGGCTAGCCTAAAATGCATTGCTCCCTACACAGACAGTGAGACACACAAAAAACTTCCACAACTGATATGTGTGGGTATAGAACCCCTGACCAAGGTCTATATCACACTACAGCATAGAGCTGTTATAGGACACACCACAGGGATTACTAGAGAAATTCTTCCCCAAAGGTATATTTCACAATGAATGACATCAGCAGGATTACCAAAGAAGGGCATTTCAACTGTACTGCGGGTGACTAGCCTAAAATGCATTGTTCCCTACACAGACAGTGAGACACACACAAAACATCCACAGACATGTGTGGGTATTGAACCCCTGATCAAGGCCTATATCACACTACAGCTCGGAGCAGTTATAGGTCGCACCACAGGGATTACTACAGACCTTTTTGAACAAAGTTGTATTTCACAATGAATGACATCAGCAGGATTGCCAAAGTAGGGCATTTGAAATGTAATGCAAGTGAGTAGCCTATAATCCATTCCTTCATACACAGACATTGGAACACACACAAAACATCCAGAACTGTCATGGGTGGAGATGGAACCCTACCACAGTTCTAGATCACACTATAGCTGTACACAGTTACAGGACCTGCTACAGAGATTACTAAGGTACAAGCATCCTAGAGGTTTATTTCTAGGTGGGTAACATCAGCAGCCTTGACAAAGTTGAGTATATGAATTCTAAGGAGTGTGAGTACCCTAAAAAGCATTGTTCTCTACTCAGTCAAAGACAGACAGAGACACACAGATTCATACACACACACAGTTGCCAAGTCTGGGGTTGGAGCATCTACCTAACTACATTATCATACTACAGCAGTATGCAGTTACAGGACATGCTATGGAGATTACTGGGCTACACCCTTCCCAGAGGCATATGTCTAGGTGAGTGACATCAGCAGCCTTGCCAAAGATGAGTATATGATGTGTACGGAGAGTGAGAAGCCTAAAAAGCATTGCTGTCTACTCAGTCACACACACACACAGTTGCCAGTTCTGGGATTAAAACACCTACTTAACTACTTTGTCACACTACAGCAGTATGCAGTTACAGGACACGCTACAGAGATTACTGGGTTATAAATTTCCCAGAGGTGTATTTCTAGGTGAGTGACATCAGCAGCCTTGCCAAAGTTGAGTATATGAGGTGTATGGTGTGTGAGTAGCCTAAAAAGCGTTGCTCTTTACTCAGTCAGACACACACACACACACACACACACATTCACAGTTGCCAAGTCTGGGGTTAGAACACCTATCCAACTACTTTATTACACTACAGCAGTACGCAGTTACAGAATGCGCTATGGAGATTACTGGGCTATGATTTTCCCAGAGGTCTATTTCCAGGTGAATGACATCAGCAGCCTTGCCAAAGTTGAGTATATGCATTGTACGGAGTGTGAGTAGCCTAAAAAACATTTCTCTCTCCACAGTCAGAGACAGACAGACACACACACAAACACACACTCACATAATTGCCAAGTCTGGGGTTAGAACTACTACCTAACTAGTTTATCACTACAGCAGTACACAGTTATGGGACACGCCATGGAGATTACTGAGCTACAGCTCTCCCAAAGGTGTATTACACATTTGATGACATCAGCAGACTTGCTATAATACTACTATGGGGAGGGTGGTGTGTGTATGGGCCATAACCCATTCATGTAGGGGTTGACATGCCACATGCGGGCACACATGGGGTCATATGTTACAGGTACATGTATACAGCTACTAGATGACTACTTCCTTGTACAGTCATATTGCACAACTGGCATGTGCACCACAGTCTGTCATGCTGACAGATACTGGTGGCTAGTATCTGCAGTGAGTGACATCTGCACCTCATGTGTTTGGGGCCCTTTGGCTGTGTGCTGGGTGGGACGGGCCCGGATGGCTCCTTCTCACAGTCACCCTCTTCCACACACCTATGTCCATCTACCTTTGGCTTATTATAGTGTGTTCTCTTTACATATGTGCTGTATTCCTATCCACTGTGTGTGAGAGGTAGGAGTGGTGCATACTAACGTGTCTGCACTAAGAACTGTGACTGCCAGATATGTCTGGTCCACTGATGTTTGCAGACATGGCCTTCATGTGTTTAAGTGTGTGAGCATTCCCAGCATTCCCAGTATGTAGACCCCAGCCATAAACAAGCTCTACAACAAAAGGAGGAAGCTACTACAAGATAGAACAAAATCCTTGAAAGGTAAGACACCTTTGATCATTATAAGTAAAAAACTAAGAGCTCTCATAAAATCATCCAAGGCAAATTTTGAGAGAAAAATCGCCAAGGACTCAAAAGACAATCATAAGGCCTTCTTTAGCTATGTTAGAAACCTAGGAGGAAACTCCCAGATATGCTCAGAATTAGTTCAAAATGATGTGAAGATTACTGAACCTACACACATTGCCAACATACTGGCTGACAGGTTCAGTGCAAACTTCTCCCCGCCTCCACTCAAATAGGAGAGATATCTATACCAGAGGATTGTAGCCCCCAAACATCTCCAACGCCCGGTGAGAACTGCTCTCTCCAAGGCAAAAACACAGCTTCCATGGGACCGGATGGTGTCCCCGGCTGTGTGCTCCATGAACTCAATGAGGAATTAAACCCGCAGTTAGGACAGCTGTTTAATCTTAGCCTCACCTCAGGATACGTACCCAAGGAGTGGCACACGGCAACTGTGGTCCCACTTCACAAGGGCGGTGCCTCCACCGACCCTGGCAATTACCGTCCCATTAGCTTGACAAGCCTTATCTGCAAAGCCATGGAGAGGATCATAATGGAACTCATAAATAAAGACATAGGGAACTTGCAGACTTTGGATCCAACCCAGTTTGGCTTTGTCAAAGGCAGATCATGCCTTTTAAACTTGGTTGACTTTTTCGAGACAGTCACAAAGGCCATTGATGAGGGAAAGGCAGTCCATACAGCCTACCTTGACCTGGCAAAGGCCTTCGACACAATACCCCACTCAGGTATCATCGAAAAACTCATCAGCTTGAATGTAAACCCATACATCACAAGATGGGTTGCAATCTGGCTAAGTGACAGAACCCACAGGGTCAGAGTTGCTGGAGCCATGTCAGACTCAAAGCCTGTCACAAGTGGTGTCCCACAAGGCTCAGTCCTGGGTCCACTCTTGTTCAGCATCTACTTTTCTGAAGTACAAGCAAACACAGGAGGGTTATGGCTGACAAAGTATGCAGATGACTGCAAACTGGGCTCCATAGTCGAAAACACATCTGACACAGATATCCTTCAGAAGGGCCTCACAGAAACGGATAACTGGTGCCAGAGCCATGGCCTAAAGTTAAACGCCAAGAAATGCATAGTCATACCCTTCGGGAAAACAAGGTTACCCCTAGCTACCATATAGGTGGCAATCCACTGAGCACAGAAGAAGTCATCAGGGATCTGGGGACCCAGGTTGACAGTAGCCTTCGCTTGACACTCATGTTGCTAAAGTAGTTAGGAAAACCTTCTACATTGCCCACCTGATCATGAAGGGATTCACATCTAGATCAAGGGAGGTCATCGTCCCCTGTACTCATCACTCATTAGACCTATGATTGAGTACAATGCCCCATTCGAATGTATCTGACCCGACACCTGCAGCAGCTGGAAAGGCCCCAAAAGTTCCTCACCAAAAGGATAAAGGGTCTCAAAATTATGTCTTATGCTGCCCGACTGAAAGGACTCCAGCTCTATTCAGTCTCATACCGCTTGCTCAGAGGTGACCTGTGCCTGACATATAAGGCCATGTCAAACCCAGATTTGATGAATATGCTTCACCTCAAAAAATCTAGATCCCTCAGAACCACAAGGGCGGGAGACTTAAACCTTGACACGGTTATTAATAGAACATGCTGGAGGGACAGATTCATCACCCAGAGACTCCCTATGCTGTGGAACAAAATCCCGGTACATGTGAGGCAGAGCACCTCGCTGACCTTGTTCAAGAGGAATCTTGACCAATGGATGGGGGATCGCAGATATACCCCAGGGATTACTTCAGTGTCACTGCTTGACAGAGGCACAGCAAAATAATAGGCATAGTTTTATTCAAACTAAAGGGGTGGCGAAAGCCACATAACTATGGGCTAGGCTTATAAATGCCCTTGGGCAGATAGCCTAGTATGAACCTATGAACCTATGAACCTATGACCTTTCAGTATGTTGTTGACTGACATTGCCTTCATTCCTCCAAGTGTGTGAGCATGCCCAGTATGGCCATCTGTATTGCATGTGTGGATCAAGTCCAGGTAGTTTGTACTGCGGTGATGACCTTTGTGTTGTACACTGACAGGTAGCATGTTGTGTCTGCATGGTATCCATCTGTCATTTGGCATTGACTGTTGCTACATTTCTGCATAGCGGGGGGGAGACACCTGACTGTTTCTACATTTCTACACAGGAGTGGAGGGGCACACCTGACTGTTACTATAAGTGTATGTAGGATGGGGGGGCACACCTGACACTTGTACAAATTTGCTAGGACTGTACTGGTATGTCAGGTACTCCATTTCAGTCTGTAGCCTTACCTATCATGCTGGCTAGAGACATACCAGTGTACTACAGATCTTTGCTTTAATTACCTATGTATTAGTTTCTGACTTCTTAGCCTTCACAACTTACATCCAACTGCCTGGCCTGCTGTAGTCTATCTGTGTAGGCCTGGGGGTGGGTTTACCTATAGGGCTCACTCTGAGGCCATAGTACAGCATGTGTTTGTGTTTGTCTACACCTGTCCTGCTGGCTAAAACTGTTGTTGGGTATGTGCACCTTCCTGACTGGGATGTGTGGGTCTTATGGACACACATGTCACTCAGCCCATTTCCTGTAGTGGGTTTTGTCACCCTGTGTAGTACTGGCTATTATAGTGACTCCAGTATGTGTTACAGATGTCACGGTGCCACTATGGGTATCTACTATCTGCTGCCATACCATTCGCCAACCCAATTCCCTTGCATGCTCACATCCATACCATAGCTACAGGTAACAACACATTCTACTCAATTTGGCAATTGGTAGGTTGATTGACTTACCTTGAGGGTGTGCCAGACTTGAGGATGGTGCTGGAGGGCTGCCTATGTTGGATGCGCATAGTACACTCCCTATACATGGTTGAGCACAGGTAGTGTCATGTTTGGCATCCCTTTTACTGTCTGTGTGATTCAGAGACAGGTGTCATTCCCTGGGTCCCTACTGTGTTAGTTCATATGCTATGCATTGCCTCTTTGCCAAGGCCAGGTCATACTGGGCACGCCTCCTTCTGCTTACTGGGGCAGGCGCAGATTGTTCCTCCTCTGAGTCACTCTTTGCCTGTACATGCCTTGGCATTGGTAGGGAGCTGTGTGGCCCTGCCACATGCTGTTCCTGCTACAGCTGTTTCTGCAGGATCATATTGTGTAGCATAGCACATACCATAACAATTTGGGTACATGTAGCTGGTGAATACTGCAAGGCTCCACCGGAAGTGTCCAGACACCAGAACCATGACCTGAGCATCCCAAACACATGCTCTATTGTATGTATGGCCTGTGTGTGTGCCTCATTATGGCTTTGTTATTCAGGTGTGTGTGCATTTCTGATGGGTGTCATCAACCACGGCTCCAGTGGGTACCCAGCATCCCCCACTAGGTGACCGGAGGGGAAGTCCATGTGGGAAAATCCGTGGTACAACTGCATTAGACGCCATATGTGTGAATCATCATAGCTTCCAGGGCAGCCAGCACACACATTCATTATAATGCCCTGGGTATCACATACGACCTGGAAGTTGATGGAGGTGATGCCCCTGCAGTTGATGTAGGCCCTACCCTCCTCACCGGGTGGTGCTTTCATGCATATGTGTGTGCAGTCTATAGCACCCACTACCCCAGGGTATTCTGCTATTTGGTGGAAGACACGCATATTTCTGGTCAACACCTCACATGTGTTGATGAAATATATGTGCTTACTGGCATGTGCTGCCATGGCATCCAGGAACTGGTGGAATACTCTGGATGCTGATGCCTGTGAGATCCCCATGATATCCGCAGTTGTGGTTTGGGAGGTACCTGTGGCTAGTATACCTAGGCCTACATATACCTTGGTATCCACTGGGATGGGTTCCCCTCAGCCAGTTTGGTATTTCAAGAGTGGCCGGCAATGCTCAATGATTTGCTGTAGGAGGTCTCTGTCCACCCTATAGTGCTCCACTATTTCCAGCTCATGTAGCCCCTGGTAGGTTAACCTGGATCTGTACACTCTTCTCCGTCTCCTCACTGTGGGTTGTTCGGCAGCATTCACATCCTCACCACCCTCAGCCACTTGCATATTGTGCTCTTTGTTGCCTACTACAGCCCTTCTTATTTTGTACGTTTATTTGTTAAAATTTCCCCGCTTGTATACACCAGTGGTGTAGAGTGTGGAAAAAACAGAGGGGAAGATGTTTGCTTAGTTTATAGTAGTGTTCTGGGCTGGGCTGGTCTGCTGTCTGTGTAATTGGCTGATTCTGATATATTTCACATGCCAGCTAAGCTAGTTCTCCTTGATTACCTTCCTTCTGCTGTTTTCCCTTCCCATTGCCTCCCTGTTTAAGCCCATGTGCGCGCCGCACAAATGAAGTGCTCAAATGTGCACAGAGCTGCTATTTCCTGGTTTAACTTCCTTTTTCTTCCTGTAACACCTGGTGTGCAGCGCACACACCCGCTTACACTTTGTAAAGAGTGCTAGGCAGTTTGGACTCACCTCTAGCTTAGCTGTGCCTTATACTTGGCCATTGGCATGCTTCCTCAATGACATGCAGCCTTTATTTGGAGCTGTCATAGCTCTGTTTTGGAATTTGCAGAAATGTACTCTATTGCAAGCTTCCTGGATTGCAAAATCAGCTCATTTGCATGGATTTCTCCTGCAAATGAGGTGATTTGCATACCAGGGCTTAGTCCATGCAGGATTAATGCTGGAGCTCTCACGCATGCCCCTGCCGGCTGTTCCTGGATCGCATGGCAGACATATTGCCTGCGTGAGCTCCTGCACTTATCTTGCACTCCATGCAAGCTTTTGAGAATCTGGAGGCTTATCTCTTTTATATTTTAGACTATATTTGTTTTCTTGACAAGATCAATATTATGATTTGTGTTTTACTTTTCCAGACTACATTTTATTTAACAATCAGTAATAAAGATACAGTTATAAGCACTCAATGCTCAGGGGATGGACAAGAGTGCCCACTTCTCCAAACATTATTTCTTTTTCAATTTACCCTATTATTAATGTTATACAGAAGGACTTATATCTTTTAATAAAAATATTTTTTTTTTAAGTTTTTGCTTACACAGATGATTTGATCCTGACTATCAAAAAGGATATCTATTCAGTGGTACATTTGTTTAAATTGTTAAAATCAGTTCAGCAGATCAATGGATTTGATATAAATAAGAATGCATCTGTTTCTTAATAAAAATATAGAACAATCACAATATTTTTCTATGGTGAAAAGTCCTAAAATTATCAGATGTGTATTTACTGTTCAGCTTGACTATATTGCTTTAGCACAGCTGAAGAAATTATTGAAACAAATAGTAGGTATATTAAATTATTAGCTTAGTCTAAATATTTTTTTTTTTTTATGGGAGGATACACCTTTTTTTGTAAAATGAAAACATTTCCTATTTTTATTTAATGAAAATATGTTATTATCTCCCAATTTTTTTGTGCAGTAATCTGGCCACAATTTTTGGAATGGGTGGCTCTCCCAGAATTCATTGAAAATTGATACTGAGAAAGATAACTTTGGTTATAACATTAGGGATCCTGAATTGTTGGCATTTATTCAGATTTGGATAAATTATTATACGTTGTGTAAATTGCTGGAACTGACTTTCTCTAATGTTATAAATTAAGTGTGACAATTAAGATTCTCCACATGGTGGAAGTAATTAACACAACATTCATCTGAAGATTCTGTGGAAATTCACTTTAAAGTATAACAAAAAAAAAATGTAAACTGCACTTTCTTTAGTTAGATTTTCCCATTTCTTCACAATTTCCTTGATGGATTCAGATGGAGTTTTGAGATAAATTATGAGGTGAGTTGTTATTTTTTAACTGATTTAGAAAATCTAAGCCTAATGAAATTGAGAAATGATTTTATAAATTTACAAATCAGTGTTTTCCCCGAGGAGGTTGATAATAATCTTTTTATGGAAAATGTCATTTCTGATATGCATTCTGATTTATAGGATTTTGGAAGAGATTGCAAATTAATTGACTATGAAACTAAATAAAATGTTATTTCTGATATGCATTCTGATTTACAAGATTTTGGAAGGGATTGCAAATGAACTGACTATGAAACTAAATGAAGTTATGCAATTTTCATATGTTAACTCTTTGAAAACAATTTTGTGTTTTGATGTATTCAGCCAAAAAATATTTAGACTTTATTTAACTCTTTGTCACTTGGATTGGTTTTGCCCCAGTAAATTATGTTGTCATGGCTGTGGTGAAACAAGCTCCTGGAGACATGTTTGGCGATTTCCCCCATAGTTCATTATGATTAATTAAAACTTATAAGCTTATTGCTCCAGTATCTGATAGGAGTACTGATTGCTCATATGATTTATAAATATTAGGTAAGGGTTGTTATAACTCAACCTCATGCTTAGCTAGTCTAGCTACCTAGAGAATTTTGTTGGATCATTAAAAATCAGGAGATTTTAGTGGATTTTGATTTCCTTTTCTCAGATTGGCTAAAATACTTAAGTTATTATAATCAATGTGAAAAGACTGTAAGGTAATGTAAAAGCATTGAGATAAAGTTTTTTTTTTTTTTTTTGCCACTTGGCAGTGGTAGATAAGTATGTTGCTCACTTCACTGTTGCAGATTCAGTTGTAAAATTTATTATTATTATGGTGCATAATGATGCCATATTTAAAAATAAATAAATAAAATATAACATATTTAGAGGGATTCAGCCACTAGTAGGAGAGGAAAAAATGGTTCAACAGATTTGGCACTGATGATGTCCAGGAACTGTTGTATATACTAGTTAATTGTGGACTACATTAACGGGTTATATATGGATGATTGAAATCACTGAGAATGCCTGTGTTAGGTTTAATAATTAGGGATACAAATTTGTTGAAATGAGTTACGAGAAGTGCAGGCAACATGGTGGAGGTTTTGTAGGTGGATTTGTTAGCAGTTACTAGGATATGGAGAAGTTCTTGGTCATTATATTAGTAGATTAGATGTGAGGTAGTGGGATATTTCCCTACCAGATCCGCAACCACCAAAGGACTGGTAAGCATTAAAACAGGTAGAGAAGGAGTATTGTCACTGCATCAGAACCACATTTCTCTAATTATACAGATGTCTATATGTTTTTAAGGGTCAAGAAAGTCTTGAGGGTGGGCAACTTTTTGTTTAGGCTTCTGGCACTGCACCATGTCATGTTAATATAAGCCTATTTAAAATTGATAGACTGGTAGCAGTAAGAGACCAACTTTGCCTAAAAAAGGCACTATGGAGGCAGACAATCTCATTGCAAATATAAAAATCCCCAGTGATAGGGGTGCATGCCATCTTTAGTGAAACAGGTAGGACTGTAAGCCATTTCCCTCAGAACTGATACAGGTTGACTCCCTCCCAGAATGACATCAATTTTTGAGTGAATTGTTGATGTCAACTATTTTTTATTATATTATGGCAGTGTTCCTGTTAATGATAGGATACTGCTCAAAAACAGTTGCTAGCCACCCTCAAAAACATATACAGAGTCCTCATGTCAATGTCTTCATATTATCCAAGCTGCAGCATCAAAGGTCTTTCACTCCAACATGTGCAGTGACTAGGTAGTATACATATTTGGGGTGATGTGATATAAGATCCTTGGCAAAAAGATGAAGTATACCACTTGTTGGACAGCTGCCCATTTTGTCTTTGCTCATCTCCATGACTAACTGTCTAACTACTGAGTTACCTATGACAAGAATGGTAATCATTTGAAATGTCGGAACCCATTTTAGTGAGTGCTGTAATGCTGAGATTAAATAGCCAAAAAATGGACTTAACGTATACTCAATCAGAGATGGCCATTTCCCTTTTCTCTAAAGTATGGTGATTCTGAAGTTGGTATTTATAAGTTGTGAGAGGTGCAAGGGAGCTTGATCCCTTGAAAAAATAAAGTTATTGGAGCAGCAATGATCTGCATTTTCAGTGTTTTTTTCAGCATGTCAGTACTCGGCATTACAGCTGCTGACATTTCAGTCAGGAGCCAACAAAAACATATTCATGTGTGGTAGTATGCTCTGGCTGATTTATGGGCTTCTGTATACTGCTTCGATGTATAGAAGACAGTAAAAATATAGCAGTGGTAGTTTGGTTTATTGTGGGAGACTAGCATCAGACAAACAGAAACACTATTTGTTTTTCAATTGAATTGTACATGTTATAGGTCACATTAAAGGTGGGAAAAGTTTTGAAATGATTTATTGTGGTCTCATTTTTTATATCACAAAAACCTGACATTTTAACAGGGATGTGTACACTTTTTATATCCACTGTATTTGCATTTAAATAGCGTGTATATTGTAAAAGGACTTAAAAGAATCACTTCCTTGGTATCATTATAAGTAGGTCAAATTGCATGAAAGAAAGCAAAACCTGTTTAGCAAACACAGCAGCTATGTGCAGTTCAAAGCAATCCAGACAAGTAAAAATCCACACTTTGTAGGCAGGAGCTGCTATGCCAGTGGATTGTGCACTTTGTCATGTATTTGTAGGTGGAAAATAGATTAAGGTCTGCACAGAAGTTTTTAATGTCAGTGGTACTGAATAAACGCAACTTTACTGAAAAAAGCAGAAAAATTAATATATTTTTAACTGCACTATCTTCTGCTGTATATAAGATAACGTGTTTCACCTTTGTACCCAGGCAATGATTTTAGCAAGTAATACCGTTCAGTTGTCTTAATTTGGGTGTAAAGAAACCAATACAATGCACAATATTTTAACAGAGGTAGCAAAATGTATTAGAGAGCAAGTAGAGTTGTGTAAGTTGAACTTATCATAAAAGTACATGTTCAAAAGTACATGTTAAAATGATCACTGCTGCAGTTGCTTTAGCTATATGGGTTATATCCTGCCAATGATATACCACATGGCCAGCTTCCAAAGTTTCAGGGCACCTTCCATGCACTCAAACTGTCAAGCAACACAAGACAAGTTTGGGTGTGAAACTCTTCAGAACTTTCCTGCCAGAAGAGAGAGGGAGGCTGGGCCCTGAAACAACAAGGCTAAGAATAACAAAAAATAAATGTCCAGACCCTGACATAAAAAATACAAAAAAAACCAAAAAAAAAACAAGGGGGATGGAGGGAAGGAGCAGTTACTGCAGCAGTGATCAATGAAACATCTACTGCTATGGTAAGTTCAACTTACATGATTGCACTATGTTCTTCATATACTGATAACTGCTGCAGTGGCCTTAGCTGTATGGGTAGATTACCATAGCTAACTATATTTGGGAGGTGAATGGAGAAGGGTCAATCAGCCACTGGAGAATGGTCATAACAAAGTATGATCTAGACCTAGAGAAGAAATCCAGTTCATAATGGCTTGTAAAACTATGTACAGAGGACCAAGTAGCAACATCTAGAATGCTCCCAGAATACAACCCTTTCAAAAAAACCATAGAAGACCCCAAGATCCTTGTAGAGTGGGCCTTAACCCGGTCTGGAATAAATTTGTCATGGTGAGTATAATAAAAAGCAATAGCCTTAGACAACCATTTGAAAATAGTCTGTTTTGACACTGGTTGTCCGTTATTCTTACCTTCACAAGACATGAACAATTGACCCCATGATCTGAAAGATTTAGTTCTGTCAAGATAGTACCTGAGTTGTCTGTGCATCCTTCTTCCCTCATTTTTAGGTTCAGGAAAGAAAATGGAGATAGTGTGACTTAAAGTAAGCTCAGATACCATTTTAATCATAAAAGAAGGATTAGTTGTCAAAGAAACCTTGTCTTGTAGAAAATGAGGTAGGGTTGACTTACCATAAGAGCTTGTAACTCAGATATCCTTCTTGCAGAGGTTAGCACAATCAATAGAACTGTTTTGCATGTTAAGAACTTCAGGTCACCCAGACTAGCTGGTTAAAATGGAGCAAAATCCCAAGAAGGGGCCATCGGTTTACTTGGAGGCCTCTTATGCAAAACCCCTTTCAAGAACATTTTCATGCAACTGCCTTGAAAGAGAAGGAATCATGGACAGACATGGTGAAATGACTGATAAATCAGCCTTGACAGAGGAATAAAAAATGGCCATAGGATAGTAACTCACACAAGTATTTTAAAATCAGAGAACAACTAGCCCTGAATGCGTGCTGGTTATATTGGTGGCACCAACTAGAAAACTTTTTCCATTTGGTAATATATGATTTTCTAGTAGCAGGCTTTTCAGAAGACAGGTGCCTAAAAGGAATTAAGACCTTATCATCCAGGCAGTCAATTGAAGATGATTGATGTCAGGGTGTATCAAACACCCCTGTTCTTGTGTGAGTGGATCCATTCTGTGAGGAAGCTTGTGTAAGTGCCCCTGGCCATTTCTAAAAGAAGGGAGAACTGCATTTGCCTGGGCTAGAAGAGAGTCACCATAATGATCTTGGGGAATTCCTTCTGAATCTTCAGATTTATCTTGGATATTAGTGGGAAGGGTGGAAAGGCATACAAGAACATTCCTGTCCAAATAAAATAAAAGACATATCTTCTAGGCCCTCTTGCTTGGAGTCCTGGAACAGAATTTTGACATCTGATTGTTCAGAGAGCAGGAAAAGAGGTATACTTCAGGAACTCCCCACATAGGGATCACATCTTGGAAGACCCCCTGATCTAGTTTCTATTTGTGAGGGTCTGCCCTGTTCATGTTCACTTTGTCCGCCAAATAATTTTGCTCTGTCAGAATCTAGAATGCCTGTAGAGTGAGATTGTACTGTGAAGCTAATTCCTAAGCTAATGTGCCTAGTCTGAAAATGGGGTATGACCTGGTTCCCCCTTGCCTGTTGATGTACCACATCACTGTGGTATTGTCTGTAACCACTTTAAGAGGTCCCAGGGTCTAAAGATGGATGGTATGATTCAGAGAATTGAATACCTTGATCAGGGCAAGCACCTCCTTCATATTTATGTGCTTGCATTTGTCTTTGGTGTCCAACATCCTCTGCACTTTTATCTCTCTCCTGAAACTGCTCCTCAGTCAAAGTCTGGAGCATCTGTGGTGACTGACTGCTTTGTAGCTTAGGGGAAAAGGGGAGACATTGACTTAAGAATATTTATTGTCGCCACCAAGTGATTTCTCTCCTGTAAAACCCCAGTACCAGGATCTGAAACGATAAAGCGTGTTGATGCGGGGACCAAAAATATTTCAGATGCCACCATATCTTTCTCATGTGGTCTCTTGCTGGGGGTATCATGAGAATCACAGATGCCATAATACCCAAAAATCCAGAGATACTCCCTTGCAGTGGCTCATGTCTGAGTGTAAAAACAGAAACAGATCTAAATAAAGATCTGTTCTTTTCTTTGGAAGAAAAGCTCTTTGAACTGAGGTATCTAGTTGACATCCCATGAATACAATCCCATGTGAGGGAGTCAAGAAAGACTTTGGAATGTTCTCTTTGGATTCCAGCATGTGCAAGAGATTTCTCACCCAAGATACAGATTCGTAACATTTTAAGAAAGGCTCTGCAAAGCTTAGCAGTCATCTAAATACAGAAAAATGTGGCTACCCTGTAGCCTGCAATGAACTATAAATGGAGCTAGACACTTTATGTACACTCTTGGTGCAGTTGATAGTTGACAGGGTAAGGCAGATAACTGATAATGTAATCCATATACACAAAATCTTAAGAAACACCTGAAGTCTGGAAGAATAGGAATGTGATGATAGGCATCTTTTAAATCTAGTGTTACCAGAAAACTTGAAAGAGGAAGAAGAGGAAACAATAGCCTGAATCAAACCCTAAGCCAGTCCAAGTAAACTTCTCTTATCCAAAGAAATTGTAGGAGAATTAGATACATGCTTGTTTTTTTCTTTTTGACAGGAAAAATGGGGCCAACCATTTTACTAATGGCAGTTGCTGCTTTCTCAGGGATGGGGACAACATTCTGACACAAAAGGGAAACCTTCCCTGTTCCATCTCCCAGAACCAATAATAATGGTTCTCTCCTGCTCACTGAGGGGAACCCAACAGTTGCAGAGGATGTGGCTAACCCCTGGTCCATAGTGGCTGTAGGCGTTACATTAGAGGGTGCTGGGGTAAAAGATGAGTGGTCTGAGGTACCACAAATGGCCACAGCAGAGTCACTACCTGTGGCTGAGATAAAGTGCTAGCCTGCTGTGGTGGCAAAAACTGTTTGCTTAACTTTTTCTTTTTGTGGCTGGAGGAAGGACTGACTGGGAGTGACAATCTGTTCCATGATCAAATTGAAAAATAAGCAACAATGTTACTTTTTGACACATAAGAAGTACTTTCGAACACTAACAGGCCCACAACCTTAAAATAAACACAATTTCTCCACAGAAAATAATCAGTTAGATAACACTATTTTAAAATGACAGAAATGAGTGCTCCGTTTAACTGTACATTACAGTCTCAAGGTAATCTGTTAAAACACAACACTGCTAGCTTTAAAATTACTTTTCTGAAGAGGAAAGTAATAAAACATCAGTAAAAAAAAAGAAAATGGAAAGCACAATCTGACCATCGATCCTCAGAAATCTCAGAAAAGCGTACTGTTCAGCGGCAGTAAAGCTTTAAAGGGCTTCCTGCCCAAACTGTCTTTTAGTCAGTTCAGTTCAAGCTGCTTGACAGTACGGGCATATGGAAGGTGCCCTGAAGCTTTGGAAGCTGGCCAGCTGTCATATCCTTGGCAGGGTATAACCCATATAGCTAAGGCCACTGCAGCAGTGATCAATATTAATAACATCTCTGATCTTCACAAGTGTAACCATGTCATATTTTATTATGTTTAAACTAATATTGGAAATAGAAAAAAAATGTTAAACAGATAAGTGGAAAATCTAATACTTTCCTCATATTTTACTTAAAGTTCCAAAGCATCTGTTTTTCCTGTCCTTGGTCTAGTGTAAAGTGGACAAGATAGCAAATCATAAGGTGCAGTTCCATGAGGTGTGACTTGCTAATTGCCCTTTTTTATCCTGGACTAGTGCAGTTTGTATTAGTGTGCTGACAGTGATTTAGCGGTTTTGAGGCTTTCAGTCTTTTTCAGGGTTGTTTGACTGTGAGGTTAGTATGTTTCAGTAAGAATGAGAGAGGGATCCCTACCTGAAAAAAAAAAAAAAAAACTTTTTTAAATGTTTTTTTAGTTCATCCAGTCATGGCTTTATCTGGTTTGATTTACCCAACTCACGGCCGGCCTTAGGCATAGGCGAACTAGGCAACCGCATAGGGCGCCATTCAGGCTGGCCTCATAAAGGGTGCAAATTTCATTAATTTAGTATAATTAATTTTTCTTATTCTGTAGTTTGCTCTCTTCTCAGCGCCCTGTCTCTGAGTATGTCCCAACTGTATTGTGGTGTTTGTGCCCTCCCCCCACTTCCGTAGTTCTGTCCAATGGTGCCAGAACCATAGGAAAAGGGGGAGGGCGAACACCCTCCCACTTTTAAAGCTGTGGGTTGATCGGAAGGCTTCAGCAATTAAAAAAAAAAAAAAAAAGCGGTGCAAGCATTTTCTGCTTTAAGGCGGACCATGAGTGGCATGCACGCACAACAACGTGGATGCAAATACATTCTGTACTTGCACACAGAATTTAAGCTTGCTATTCTGTTTAAAGGAGAACAACAGGATATTATTTGTAATTGCTCAACATGCCAGCACCTTTCCTCCTTATCACATGAATCTGTGTTAAATCAACTGTTTTTCTCCCAAAGCACAAGTCCTTACCGTAGTGATTTACTTTCCCTTTTAAAAATGAGTTATCACTCTGTGGAAAACCTTTCTGATGGCTCTTAAATCCTGACGTCAAGACTACTACAGAGCAGAAGTACTTGTCTGTAAGTTCTGCCCTCAGACTGACATTAGCACTACCATCTTGGAATACAATTAAGAAACAAGCATCGACCCACCCCAATTCTGATGTCAGAGCTCTTCTGTCCCACCCTCCACCAGTAAGCATTTGAGACCAGAAACATGTTGTGTGGAACTCTCTTTCTTTGCTATTGTATCTTGTAGGTTGCAGTACATCGACGGACTATTGGTAAACTTGGAAATCCTAAACTAGTATCTTCTGCATTTTCCGATTTTGTTGAGAAGGTGAGTTTTATCACTCATTCTTTTAGCTGCAACTGAGTTTCGCTCTGAACTGTATTGATTTTCACAGAGTGAGTAGATTACTATCTCATGTTTGGATCACTTCACTTTCTATTGTATTTTCTGGCAAATCAATGGCGAATTTGTAGCATGTTGAAGTTAGAAAGTCTAATTGTAAGATAATGAAAGACTTAGATTCTAGGTTTTTTTTTGTCCAGACCTCTTGTTCTACAAGGTTTGCATATTTGATTGTCTGCTGTTTTTTTCCTGTGTATCCCTTGTGTGGTGCTGGTTTACTCACACTATGTGCTTTAATCTACTTTTCTCAATTCTGATTGGTTTATTTTTTTTCTTTTGAAAACAGAAATTGGGAACCGTAGAAAAGCACATGGTGCGAGTTTACCACATATATCAGAATGTTGTCATTTGTTTGGGGAAAGCAGTTTATTCAGTGTATTCAGTGCTCATGTTCACCCCAATGGTAATTGTGCTGCTGGCTCATGCTTATACTTCTCAACTGTACAGAATTATGACGGATGTTGTGTTTTTAAAATTGTTTTATTTGGTCCGTTTTTTTTTGTTTTGTGAGCAGTACTTTTTTCCACAGTACAACCCCCTGAAGCTGGTCTACTAGCACCATACTGCTATCCACATTTCTTGGTTGTCTTTCAGCTTTTCTTTTTGCAAATGGAAATACACAGAAGCACATGGTGCAAGTTGACCATGCATATAAATAAACTTCACATCCAATGCGGATGTAAAAACATTCCCCATTCGCGCGCAGAATTTAAACAAGCCATTTGTTCTTGTACAACTGTGTGAATGAATGACCGAGTGAGCCTATGTCCGAGCAGAAAGAAGGGGTGCATGTGTGTGTGTGTTTGTGTATGTGTGTGTGTTACTGAGTGAGCTTATGTGTGAGCAGAGAGAAGGTGTATATGTGTGTGACTGTAAACAATTTTGAGTGCACAGTAGTATTTATTCATCACAATCATTACCTCAGAACACAGTCCAGGCACCAGAAGTGGTTTTGCTAATTCATTCGGATCCCCCTTTGGGGAAATGCTTCTACCTTCCATTCTCAATATTTTATTCTTTAGCTGTTATGTTCTGGTCTTCTGAACTGCAACTTTAATGAATAATGATATGTGAAGCAATGATGCTACCACTGTTACTTTACTCTGAAGGCATTATTGAGCAGTATTACTTTTTTAAGATGTTATGTAGACCTGGCAGCAGAGTGTGTGTGTGTGTGTGTGTGTGTGTGTGTGTGTGTGTGTGTGTGTGTGTGTGTGTGTGTGTGTGTGTGTGTGTGTGTGTGTGTGTATTCAAGCAAGGTGGACAGTGTGTGTGTTAATGCAAGCAAGGGGGATATATGTGTGTGTGTGTGTGTGAATGTAAGCAAGGGGGAAGTGTGTGTGTGTGTGTGTGTGTGAATGCAAGCAAGGGGACGTGTGTGTGTGTGTGTGTGTGTGTGTGTGTGTGTGTGTGTGTGTGTGTGTGTGTGTGTGTGTGTGAATGCAAGCAAGGGATATGTGTGTGTGTGTGTGTGTGTGTGTGTGTGTGTGTGTGTGTGTGTGTGTGTGTGTGTGTATGCAAGCAAGGGGGATATGTGCGTGTGTGTGAATCCAAGCAAGGGGGATGTGTGTGTGTGTGAATGCAAGCAAGGGGGATGTGTGTGTGTGTGAATGCAAGCAAAGAGGATATGTGTGTGTGTGAGAATACAAGCAAGGGGGAGTGCGTGTGTGTGTGTCTGAATGCAAGCAAGGGGGAGTGTGTGCGTGTGTGTCTGAATGCAAGCAAGGGGACGTGTGTGTGTGTGTGTGTGTGTGTGTGTGTGTGTGTGTGTGTGTGTGTGTGTGAATGCAGGCAAGGGGACGTGTGTGTGTGTGTGTGTGTGTGTGTGTGTGTGTGTGTGTGTGTGTGTGTGTGTGTGTGTGTGTGTGAATGCAGGCAAGGGGGTCATGTGTGTGTGTGTGTGTGTGTGTGTGTGTGTGTGTGTGTGTGTGTGTGTGTGTGTGAATGCAGGCAAGGGGGACGTGTGTGTGTGAATGCAGGTGAGGGGGACGTGTGTTTGTGTGTGTGTGAATGTAAGCAAGAGGGAAGTTAGTGTCTGTGTGGGGGATGCAGGCAAGGTAGGGCTGAGTGTGTGTGTGTGTGTGTGTGTGTGTGTGTGTGTGTGTGGGGGTGCAGGTAAGGAAGGGGTGAGTATGGGTGTGGGGGGGATGCAGGCAAGGAAGGGCTGAGTGTGTGTGTGTGTTTGTGTGTGTGTGTGTGTGTGTGTGTGTGTGTGTGTGTGTGTGTGTGTGTGTGTGTGTGTGTGTGTGTGTGTGTGTGTGTGTGGGGGGATGCAGCAGGGAAGTGCTCAGTGTGTGTGTGGGAGGGGGAGTGCAAGGATTTTCAGTTTCTTATCTTTCCAAAAATGCCTGGTAACACATTTTATTCTAGCAATTGTCTAACATCGGACAAGCATTGTTTGAACTTTGTCCCTGGTGTCAACCCTTTGTTACCCTGACAGTAAATGTTGGCTTTTTCCACATTTCTAGTGCTGCAAAATTCGAGAGAGAGTTGCATGCAGGTGGATTTTACAGAGAGATAAGAGCTTCAGGGAAGAGAAGTTCAGTTCTGCTTGTGGAACATCTGTTTGCACTTCTAGTAGCACAACAGATAGTATGCTTGCTTTTAATGCAGAAGGTTGTGGGTTATATTCTGACAGTATATAGATGAATAGCTGATACTGTGCTGTCTTGTATTTTTAAGTGGGAGGATGCTGCAGTCCTGAAAATGCCCTCCTTTTGAGGAAGATACCTAGTAACTATGAACATGTTGTAGGTTTGCCATCCATTCCATTCCATCCATCCATCCATCCATCCATCCATCCATCCATCCATCCATCCATCCATTCATCCATCCATTTTGCAGGTACTCAACCATAGCTAACAGAACTAACATCTGCTCCTCAAGTAAACACAAACCTGCCAGGGGTAAATGAACAAATCCCACATAGAAAAAACTACCTCCTCTGTCTCAAGAATCAAATTAGAGCACTAGACAACACCCCCAAAGGCAAGTATGAGTTGAAAGTAGCCACCATAACAAAGGTGAACCACAAGTCCTTCAGTTAAGATCAGAACCTCCATGACAAAGCCCAGTTTGGCTCCAAACTAGTACTTAATGCTACCACTTACACTGATCCTGCTGACTTAGCCAACCTGCTGCCTGATGGCACTTCACCCCCCCTAGCACCCCCCAAAGGCCCAGTCAACATCCCAGATACTTTCCACACACCTCACATCTCTGTAGATTAAGTGTTAAAGGCCCTACCCAAGGCAGAGAACACAGCTTCTATGGGAGCTGCTAGTATCCCAGGCTGTATTCTGCACCATCTCCAGCAAGAATAAGCTTCGGCATTGAGCACCCTAGACAACCAGAGACAAACTACAGGCTTCATTCATGAAGAGTGGAGAACTGCCATTGTCATCCCTTTGCACAAAGGTGGCACCACTACTGAACCAGCAAATTATCGCCCCATCACCTTAACCAGTTTGATCTGTGAAGTCATGGAGAGTATTATTATGCATATCATAAACAAGGATATAGGTAATCCCCACGCACTCTACCACACCCAGTTCTGATTCGTCAGGGGCAGATCTTGCATACTGAACCTAGTTGACTTCTTTGAGACCCTCACCAAGGCCCTGGATGAGGAAGAGTCAATACATACAACTTAACCTTGACCTTGCCAAGGTATATGATACAATCCCCCACTCGGGCATCATTGAAAATTTAACACAGATTTGTGTTAATCTCTATCTAGTACGCTGGGTGGCCAACCACCTCACAGGACTCACAAGGTCAAAGGTGCTATTATAACTAACTTTAAGCTTAGTCTTGATGACTGGATGGGTAGTCACAAACCTATGCTAGTTTTTTTTATTATTATTATTATTATTATTATTATTTACAAGAAACATCTTTATTAAATTATCATGTATGACATAGGCAATCATACATTTACATAAAGGAAAATAAACCATGTTGACATAATTTTTTTGCAAATATCATACGTCACAAACCATACTGACATGATTTTAGTTGCAAACATTATACATCATTTATAATCTATCCAGTCATTGTCAGCCAAACATTACATAACTCATTCAAATACTGCCTTCCTTTAAACCTCATTCTTCCCTTGTATGTACTGTTCCCACAAGTCCCTGAGGCTTAAGCTACTGTACATAGGGAGGAGAGAGGTTGTAATTCTACGTTCACTGAGCTGTAAGACTCACTCACCTACCCCAAAGTAAATTCAACTTTTTAGATTAACTTAAGAAACCCTTTATAACAAGGCACATGGGCATCTGTGTTCTGAGGACATGACCTTTATAGTAAAATGTGTGTGAAGGATAACAGATAAACAGATGTGAACAGATAAAGCAAGTTTATTAAGGAAAAATTCCTCCTTCACTTACAGTTAAACTACATTGCAAGGTATCTTTTCTTCCTATGCATTTAAATAATTGAAGGAAATAACTGGAATGCCTTTCTTGGGGAGTAACCTGTCTGTGGGTGTGGCTCAAATAGGAGTGTTTCATGAGAATGGTGTAGGTGGGGCTTAAGGGGCGCCGGAGCACTACTTTGCCTAGGGCACCATTTAAGCTAAGGCCGGCCCTGACTAGGGTTGCCAGCTGTCCGTTTTTTGACCGGACTGTCCGGTTTTCTGACAAATTGTCCGGTTACAATTTTCATTCAAAACCGGACATGTGAAGTCCGGGTTTTGAATGAGCCAAAATTAGGAACACCTTGTGGGGTAAACATAGAGGTGAATTTTGTCCTTTTGCATAGGTGCCGGAACCATAGAGAGAGGGGGAGGGGCTTTTACAGGTGCAACCTGCAAGACTTGTAATGTTTTAGGACCCAACGGAGGACTCGCGTGTGTACGTGCATCATGATCAGACGCAAACGTGAATTTTAAAAAGTATGCGGGTTCCCTATCAACACTAAGCCTGGTATCAGAGTCATCCACCCATGGTAAGCAAACTCCGTTTTATGTCATAAAGCCTGTAAGCAGCTTTGTTTTTTTCTGAAGGCAATCAGGGTCCATTTTCTGAAGTGTGTGGCTGTGTAATACTTGTGAGGAATATTACCTTTATTGTCGCAGGAAAAAGTTGTGGTTCGGTGATGTTACTACCTTCCAATGTGGCTACGCTTGTCTTAGCTACGTATGTAGCAGTTCAAAGTGAGAAAAGAGATCATTGTTATTATTTTATTGGTTTGGTGGTGCTGAATGTAAATATGAAGCAAGCAGACAAGCATTTAACCTAACATGTCTGAAACTGCTCTTTTAGACTTCTGATCATACAGACCGGATGAGTGTTTTCTGTTTGTGTCCGTCGGGAAGTTTTAAGTAGTTGGTCAGTTTGAAAATAATTTGCTTGCTTTTGTATTATTCTGGCTATGCATTTGTCATAATACAGTCTCCATGCACTCGGAGGCTTATACTGTCTGGTCTTAAGTTGTTACAGTAGAGAGCCATTTGCTGTTGCTGCGCTACCAATTAAAGTCAGTGTCAGTTGTGTAGGTGGGTTTAACTTTATCATGATATGGCAAATACAGTAGAAGGGATTCCTTCTTTGATGATGTGAGAGTTCTTGCAGATTACAACTGTTTTTCTGCAGCTTTAGACACTGCAGACAGCATATGTCTTCCTACCAGAGTACTGTGATGAACTGAAAGGCTGGCCATATGGATATTAAGCACTGAGTGCATTCTAAAAATAGCTTTCCTGTGTTTATGCTTCCATTATGGTGTCTGAAACTAATATGAAAGCACATTTGTGTCATAGAAGTGTACCTTTAACAATTGCTATTATGAATGTCTGTTTGCATGTTTTTTTTTGCTTGTCAGGAAATGGTTGCTGATTATAACAAGTCACAGCTTATCACAATAAGAGTAACCCACTAAGGGTACGTTGAATAATTGAGGCTGTATTAGTTGTAGAGAGCAGCTTTGAGAAATTCACACTGTATGTTGAATATTGTGGATTTACACTGATGCTTACTTAAGGTGCAGAATTCCAAGGATAACACGATTCTGGATGTAGGCTATAAGACTTCTATAAATAACATTCCACTCCGCAGAAGTTACAGTAAGAGCTGAGTTCAATTTACATTTATAGCAGTGTCTGCATTGGCAGTATTTTTAAACAGTAATATGTTGCTTATTGATTTATAGCATTTTGAGATGAAAACAACAATGGAGTAGCTGTGATTGTTCTATGTAATTTTGCTGTTTACTATTATTTTGAGAATGCAAGAATAGCAGAAAGTGCTGTAGTAATTGTACTGTAATTGTAATTGTAGTGTGTTAAAAGTGGAATAGAATATTATTTATAGTGTTTTCCTTTATCATTGTGTACTTCCTTCAGAAGACTTATAATCAAGCATTTGGTTAAAATTCAGTTTTCAAGTTAATTTTTTGATTGTGGTTTTTTTCACTCACTGAAGATGTAGCTGCTGTTGTAGAACATGAGATTGCAAATTTAAAATTCCATAAAATGTGCTTAAAGGTTTAAAGGTCTAATCAGATTAAGAATTTGTGCAAAAAAGGAAGTGCTCTACTTTTGACTGATGACTGATCTGAATAAACAATGTAGTAGAGCATGATGTTTTTATAATGTTTACCTTTGGAGTGGCAGTTATTTTAATATTATCCTATACTGCTGAGACCAAAAGTTGAAACTATCTGCGGGTTACTCTGCTGCATTGTAGTGGTCTGCAAAGCTGGGAATGGATTACTAATCACAGTTTATTGAAAACTTAATAGAGTTTATAGTTTTATTGGTAAGGAAACAGACTGTCAGTGTTTGTTAAATTGGCATGCATCTGGAACAGAAAAAGAGGGCGTTCCCATCAGCTGATGTCATGGTGATGTCATAAATGGACGGAGCATTGATGGGAGAGGGGGTGGGAATGGGTGGAGTTATGGGTGATGCGAGGGGCGTGATCTTAGTGCGGTTTTAGCCACAAAGAAAGCTGGCAACCCTAGCCCTGACCCAACTGCAACTTCGATTAGATGTTGCTCGACAATTCATAATAAAACCATGTGCATGGGCAAGTAGTGTGAAGGTAGTATTGTAGGATGTATTGATATAGTGTATAAAATAATGGGCCTCAGAAGGACATGCAGAGCAACCGTAAAGTTAAAAGATGGTGCTGCTGTATACTGGGCATCTTGCAATGACATAGCAGTCAATGTCCTGACACATTAAGTTATATGCTAAAAGAAAATTATGTATTTGTTATATAAGAGTAATGACCATAATGAGAAGGTTGCAAACTTGCAGAGAGGGCATGTGGAGAAGTGATAAAGCAAAGAAAGAGAGAGCTGATTTTTTTGCCTGGATTTAAATATTACAGAGCACTATGTTCACAGCTGTCATATACACTTTAATTATTCTCTAGCTTACACAACTGTGAGCACATCAGTTACATGGTTTAAAATGAACAGTAGAGAAGGTAAACACTGTTGTCAGTGAACATTATATATAGTGACATTTCAGATGCTGTCAGTTACAATGCAGTATGATTTGGGGATGCTTGGTTTGTAAGAAAGTGTATTCATCCTGTTTGCAGACACCACAGATATGAGCAGTTCAAAAAATGTCAGACTTTCAGGTCATGCATGCAGAGCATGGTTTACCTGCATAGCATGCAAATGGAGGAAACTGGTGCATATTTAATTCCTATTGCGCTGCTTGGTGTGATCACTGTGTTGAGGGTAGACGGTAGCAGTGTGCTTAGCTACACTGCACACAACTACAGGATATGCCTTTGCATCTCTTTACTAAAACTATTGATATGATGTTGTCAATCCCATCTTTATTCTCACTGGTGGGTTGGATCTGATCCATCAGATTCAACTCGGCCATTACATAAGCTTGAGGTCCTCAGCTAAGCTCATGGGCATTTTTCCCTATCCATAAAGCAACTTCCTTACTGACTCAGATCTCGTTTACCATGCAGGGAAGAAGTTCCAAAAGCTTGCACTGGGCTAAGTGCTTTCAAATTTTATTTATCTTTCTTAACTTGTATTAGTTCACTTATAGTTTGATAGTTACTTCTTTTTCTACTGCCTTTTCTTAATTTAAATAGATACAGTGAGTTTTCCCTACACCTGTTATCACCCATTTAAGCTAGAGGGTGTATAACTAATCCGCTTAAGTTAGAGGACTTTTTTCCCTTTTCCACTTTCTCCTTTCCCTCTATCGTCTATTTAAGTTAGAGGATGATTAATATAAAAAAATAAATAAATAAAAAGCTTATCTATCATATTTTTCTTTCACTCTGGCATGTTTGTGCATGTGTGTGCCCTGAATTTTGGCTCCAATAGAACCATCAGAGCAGACCGTTTTCGTTGGATCCAAGACCGTCACAGAGACTTCTGAACCCTCGACTCCGATGTCTTCAACACCTACAGAACTCAGACACTGGAACTGTTCACCATTGTTAGAACCAATAACTTCATGGCTCCCTTCTATATTTTCTGAGTGCAGATCTCCAACACTTTCCACTCGGTCTACCAGGAGCTTGTCTGATGAAGATGTGGACAAATGTTGTGCAGAGGTTGTTAAAGACTCCAGCCCTGGCTAAACTTTTACTGGATCCGAGTCCAAAGGAATCGGACTAGACACAGCCGTTCCCTATGGTTCCTGCTCCACCTCCAATCCGTCCCTTGGTTTTGGAGCCCGAAGACTCCGATCTCCAGATTATGTCTGTATCAGCTTCAGGACCCTCTGTTTCCTCTGAGCCAGCATCTAACCTGAATGTTTCCCTCCAATCGGAGCAGGCCACCTCTAGGAGCCAACACTCTCCAGTCAGATCCTTGGGGCAGGTTCAGATCTCTTTGGATCCAACTCTGTCTCTTGGGGCTTCGGCATGGGTGAGTTCAATTCCTACCTTGGCTTTGGAACTTCTGTCCCCAACACCACAAATAATTTCAGCTCCAACAACTTTCCAGATCTGGGGGAGTCCTCGGAGTGGGGACAGTCTGCTTTTGAGGTTATGAGGAGGGTTTTGACTCCATCCCAGTCAAAGATAACAACAGACAAATGGGTGCAGAACATAATATCCAGGGGATATATCATTCGCTTTTCTTATCCCATTCCAGATCAGTTCTGGATATTCCACCCAGTCAAAAGGAATATGCAACCTTAGAAGTTCAAATGTTGCTAATAAAGACAGTCATCCAAGAAGTCCCCACAGACCAGAGAGGATACAGAATTTACTCAGGGTTCTTTTTAGTTCCAAAGAAAATAGGGGACTGGAGACCCATTTTGGATCTCAGCAATCTGAACATGTATGTCCAGAAATCCAAGTTCCAGATGGTAACACTACAGTCAATAATTCATCTTCTGGAAAAAGACAATTGGATGTGCAAAATAGACCTTCAGGATGCGTACTTACCATATTCTAATGAACAGGTGATCCAGGAGGTTCTTATTATTCCAGCTAGGATCCAGTCATTCCCCTTTTCTTTCACTACAGCCCGCAGAGTGTTCACCATGTATAGTGGCAGCTCACCTGAGATGCAAAGGATTCCACGTGTTTCCATATCTGGACGACTGCCTCATTACCTCTCTGACCAGGCATCTCCTTCAGCAAACCAGGGAATATACTCTACAACTTTGTTCCTCTCTTGGAATTACCATAAATTACAAAAAATCTTCTCTATAGCCATGTCAATCCCTGGTAGTCATAAGAGCGCAGATAAATACAACAATTATGTCAGTGAAATTTCCCCAAGACAGGGTACACGACCTTCGATGTTATGTAAGGATGCTGATCAGGAAGAAACATGCATCTGCCAAACTAGTTCTACAGGTTCTAGGCAAAATGGCAGCTTCAATTCTTCTAATACCACTAGTTTGATTTCATATGAGAATCCTCCAGTGGTTACTTTCAACACAGTGGTCGTTTCTGCATCTTCTGATGTTGCACAAGAGTATAATAACTGACTCATGCAAAAGGGACCTTCAGTGGGGGCTCAACTCTCCCCTGGTACCTCACTGCCACCCCTTTATCCCCCTTCAGCCCCAAGCTACATTGACCACAGATGCATCCCAGATAGTGTGTGTCTGTGCGGGGGGAATTATCTGAGAAAGACAGTCCAAGGCACTTGGCAGCAACACGAGGCCCATTTGCACATAAATGTTCTGGAGATGAGGGCACCGCTCTTGGCACTGCATGCATTTCAGGACTTCCTCTCTCTAGGTACAATAGCAATTCAGTCAAATAACATATCTATTAGTCTGTTACATAAACAAACAAAAGGGAACCTGATCTTACCCCCTATGTTGAGAAGTTCTGAGGATCTGGCAATGGGCAGAGGCCTTTAACTGCTTTCAAATAGTAATGCACATTCTGGGGAAATCCAACATGGTTGCAGACAAACTATGAAGAGCCATTCTGTGGCCACATGAGTGGCCTCTCAGTCAGAAAGTTGAGAATGAGATCTACCGGAAATGGGACTAGCCTTGCTGTGATCTCTTTGCATCACCCAGCAATGCCAAATGCAGCAACTGCTTTGCCCTAATCCCCCCAATGGGGGAGTCACGAAGGGATGCACTTGTTCATGATTGGCCCCTAGGACTTATTTATGCTTTTACAGCAATACTTCTAATCCGCCAGGTCCTATAGAAAGCAAGTTCACTGGAGACCACAATAATTCTAATTGCCCCCTATTGGCCTCGACAGATATGGTTCCCCTTTATTTGGCCTCACGTGCAGGAGGGACCATGGATCCTGGACCCAGCTCTGGACCTACTGACTCATCCATCAGGAAGGATTCATCCCAGTTTAGACAGTCTCAAACTAACAGCTTGGCTGCTCCAGTTCCCATGATAGCCAGGTTTCCTCTATTTTCTTCTCCTGTTAAACACATTTTGCTATCTTCCTACAAAAAGTCTACTTGAAAATTGTACAAAAGTAAATGGCAAAGATTTGTGGCCTGGTCCAGTCTTAATCAGACATATCCATTCACGGCACCTTTACATTCTATCTTAAGAGTTCTTAACCAAGTTATTCAATGAGGGAGCTGCTGCACCTATTAGGGTTCAGTTAGCAGAGATCTCAAATTTTCACCTTGGAGATAATGGTTCTGCTATAATATCAAACAGACTTTGTAAAGCATTCCTTAGGGGAATTTCCTTGATTCACCCTCTATACTGAAACCCTATTCCACCTTGGGACTTGAATTTTGTGTTTTCAAAGATTGTCTCCCCTCCACTTGAACCTTCTGCTACATGCAAATTGAAATGTCTCTCAAAGAAAATGCTCCTTTTAGTAGCCAATACTTCAGCAAGGAGAGTTTCCGAGTTACAGGCCTTATCCTCCAAGCCCCCATACATAATTTTAACAAGGACAAAGTCTCTTTATGCACTAACCCTTCCTTTTTACCTAAAGTAGTTTCGGAGAGTAACCTCAGTCAGTCTATTAATTATCAGTGTTCTTTCCAAATTTTCAAAACAAGGGGGGAAGTATACGTTGCATCTTCTAGATGTTCACAGACCATTATGTTTCTGTTTGCACAGAACATCAGAAATTAGAAAGTCAGATTAACTTTTTATTTCCTGTTCGGAGGTTATAAAAGGCCAACCAGTCTCTAAGGTAACTTTATCCAACTGGCTATCACAATGTATATCTTTCATATACAATTCTAACAACAAAACCATCTCTAATTCTATCAAGGCTTATTCCACCAGGTCAGTAGCCACTTCTGCAGCTTTTCAGGCGAATTACCTTTGGGCAGCACCTGTGCTGCAGCGACATGGGCTAAACCACATACATTCATTACTCATTACAAACTGGATTTGGCCTCTAGGAATAGAGCACCCTTTGGGTCTATGGTCATGATATATTCTGCTATGAGTCACCCAAGAATTAGGAAGCTAACAATGTAGTCCCACCAGTGAGAATAAAGGTGAGATTGACAACATCACATAAATAAGTTATGTTCTTACCATAATGTTCCATGCATGTTGTCCATCTCGTCCTTTATTCTCACAACCCACACACCCTGCCCCCTTCCTACTCTCCTGGGAGACAGAGTAGGTCAAATTGTATCCTTATAGGACTCTACAGCCTCATAAAGAATGTGTTTTTTACTATGATTATGCAAGATATGATTAGAATATTTCTACCTGCCACTGCTTGAGGGCAGGCAAGATCTGAGGTGGTAAGGGAGTTGCATTATGGGTAGGGAAAAATGCCCATAAGCTTAGCTGAGGACCTCGAGCTTATGTGATGGCTGTGATGGACCCACCAGTGAGAATAAAGGACGAGATGGACAACACACATGGAACGTTATGGTAAGAACATAACTTTGTTTTTTATGAGGTTTCCTTTCCTATGAAGGTGGTGCTGCTAATGATTGTTAATGACCTCACTTTTACTGGGACATCAGGCATATAGCTACGCATGCAAGTGTGGTATGCCTGCATTTGTATTCCTGTATATCTGTGCTTCATATACAAAGTTTCCTTTAAGGTTCATGTTTGTGAATTGTAGGAGATACTGTGAGAGCATCTTCTGCGTGGAGACATGCGTGAATGGGCGTACCTTCGTTGAAGGTTGTGCATCAGGCCTGGCAAGCCGGTACGTAAAAATCAACTGC
Organism: Protopterus annectens; assembly: GCF_019279795.1. Classification (NCBI taxonomy): domain Eukaryota; kingdom Metazoa; phylum Chordata; order Ceratodontiformes; family Protopteridae; genus Protopterus; species Protopterus annectens. The sequence continues at coordinate 227,689,989 of NC_056732.1, read as the reverse complement.
CAATCATTAGCGGACCGGAGTTCCGCTGTGGCGACCCCTAACCGGGAAAAGCCGAAAGACACAAACAAACCGTGACTCATTATTTGTGAACCTACTGCACACTGTGGCTCTTTTTAGGTATGTAGTATCTGTATAAGTCATGAAGTTACCATAAAACCATGACTTGCACAGGTCTAAAAATACAAACCAGCCAAAAGCAATTATAAGTTATATTTATAAATGTCAGCCAACATATCAAAATAAACTGCTTATAATTCTATAGTAAAACATAAAATGGCTGAGAAAAAGTGAAAGGAATAAAAGAAGCTGTGCTTCAGAGAAAATAAAACAAGAACAGAATTGTTAACAATAACGGAATCTTAACTATATATATATATATATATATATATATATATATATATATATATATATATATATAAAGAGAGAGAGAGAGAGAGAAATATAGTTTAGGCATTAATGAATCCCACAGATTAAATCTTAGTTAAGATTCCGTTATTGTTAACAATT
>NC_056732.1:227664482-227686982 GCF_019279795.1 Protopterus annectens | reverse complement strand
TTTGTGGTCTGTTCCCCATAAAATTTGTGGTTTTCTGGCAAACCACTGTGGACTGAAGTCACTAAATAATGACAAGACATTTGACTTTCACACTTCATATCCCTTGGTAAAAATGCACAGTAACACAAAATCTGCTATTCTAGCAACTTCCTAAGTTTATAGGAGCAATATTTAAAATGTTACCCTATTTTTGGTCCTTTGACCCCCCCCCCCCATTATTTTAGGGTTTGTCCAGATTACTTGTGTTAAGAGGGTGAGAGGTATATCCACAATTACAACATGTTTCAATAATAAAATCTGGCAGGGGCATCCAGCTCTATGCACCTTCAAAAAAATAAAACTACTAAAGGAAGGGCGTAAAAGATACTGCTCACCAATACAGCAATTAATTATCTCAAACAGCAATGTAACTTCCTCCTGCTAACAGACCAAACACAAAATGAATCCATTACTGCAGTATAAGATGTTGCTCAAACCCCACATACAATACCAGGAAAGAAATGGGGCAAGACCTTTGCACTGCATACTGAATCTCAACTTCTGTCCTGCCCCCCCACCCCCACCCCCGCCAATCTTAATGGAGATATTTTAATAAAAGGGGCATATGAACTTTAAATAAATCGAACCCAACCTCAGTTAAATGCATCCCATATCTTCTGTACCAAATAGGGTCCTTATCACAAAAATCCAACATGATTCCTAATGTAGATTAAACCATGGCAAAGCTATGATTAATGAAATTTTTAGCCACATCAATCATTGATTCTTTCACTGCACTCCTCCATACTAACACCTCAATCATTGATTCTTTCACTGCACTCCTCCATACTAACACCTCAATCATTGATTCTTTCACTGCACTCCTCCATACTAACACCTCAATCATTGATTCTTTCACTGCACTCCTCCATACTAACACCTCAATCATTGATTCTTTCACTGCACTCCTCCATACTAACACCTCAATCATTGATTCTTTCACTGCACTCCTCCATACTAACCTGGGAATAATATCAGAGCAAAGAACTACCACCCTTGGAAACCTTTGTTGTAACAACAATAAGTCTCATGCTATCCACAACAATAAAATTCCTTTTGGAATAACTTCAAGATCAGTCTTTCCCACATGTACTATCAACACCTCTGAAACAAAAAGGTTATACTGCAAACCATCTATCATAGACAATAACTGACATCACCATAGGCCTCTAACTCTGTGCCGGGAAGCCTCTTAAGAATTGACATTAACCCTCACTAACAAACCACCAGGTCCAACAGTCGCTTTCTTTGCTGCCTAGTGTGTGTGTGTGTGTGTGTGTGTGTGTGTGTGTGTGTGTGTGTGTGTGTGTGTGTATATATATATATATATATATATATATATATATATATATATATATATATATATATATATATATATATATATATATATATATATATATATATATATATGTACATATATATATATATATATATATATATATATGGATTTCCATCACATGATCGAATTTTCACTTACACAAAATTTAAGTGGATGAGACAGCTTCACTGAAAACTAACTTTCATGAACACCCAGAACATTCCAGGAAAGGAAACACTTGGTCACCGTAGTGAACTTTGCTGTTTTCCCCGTTGTAGTGCAATCTCAGAGTTGATGTATTTAGTTAAGGGTGTGTGGAGGTGAAGCCCCCTACATGGGTGGGTTTGATTTGCTTTGGTTTGTTTATTTTGTCATGGTGGCCAATTGGTTACTTTCCCGGAATAAAATTGAGGTGATCCGAGTGTTCGTGAAAGTAAGTTTTCAGTGAAGTTGTCTTGTCCTTTTAAGTTTCGGCTAAATGAAAATTTGATTATGTGAAGTAGATCCAGATATATATATATATATATATATATATATATATATATATATATACATATATATATATATATATATATATATATATATACATATATATATATATATATATATATATTTATATATATATATATATATATATATATATATATAGGTGTGTGTGTGTGTGTGTGTGTGTGTGTGTAAAAGCACCCTATAAAGACTACCAGTTATTTTCCTGCAAAATAAATAGCAAAAACTCAAATCATTCTGCAACACATACTACAATCTTAAATAACCTTTGAAGGAATCAGAAACCTACCTACCCTGCTTCTTAATTACATCTAAAAATCTGTCCTCATATGCCAAATAGGAGACACTACCAGTCTGAAAAGAGTCAGATGAATAGCATTCATTATCAACCCCAATGCATCTCAAAGCCTTCTTTAATACCACATAACCAACTTGCCTGACTTTAAACTGGAAATGAACATCTTATTTTAATCTGATATTATCGGCCATGCCAAATCCCATCTCACTGGGCACAAAAAAATCATTATCACGTCTACATAAAATCATCTGTTGACTTCTTCTAATCTGATCTATCTTAGAAATTCTAACCCATATTAAAAATCATACTATATTATACACTCATCAACCCACTTTAAACTGCCTAACCATTAACTAACATGAAATGAACCTTCATAAAGAAAAATTGCAAGCATTTTCCACAACATGTAACATTCTTTCTTCAGAGAAGCCATATCTAATCCTTCAACCACAGTCTTTATAACTACCTACTAATAGGAAGGCTATTGTCCTGCGCTAAACCCCTCAATCTCTCCAAACTTTTCTCTATCCTTAATGGCCAAGTGTCAATGTAATATATTTCTTAAGCTTACAGGACTAATGCTCCACCCCAAGCATCACAAAATTATTTTATTAAAGTATGCTTCCATACATAAACAATTATCTGCATCTATACACAACTATACATCATCTGATGAAACCCACTTCTCTTGCCACATCAAAACTCTAATGTATTGATCCAAAATAATCATTTAGTTAACTCTCACTCTATGGTTCTTTTTCCTTCCATCTCTCAAAAAAATTCACAAATGACCTCATGGGGGGTGGGGGTTGGTATAATGGTTAAAGTGTTTACTTCACAAACACAAAGTAGAGGGTTTGATTCTCACCTTTGGAAAGGAAATTGGCAAGTCTTAAAATCTTCCAAAAGGGCAGCTAGCCTAGTGCTTTCCTATGAACCTATAAATGTCTTCCCTGGCCTTTTAACTCTGCAAGCAAAATTTAACAGACCCAGCAGTTCCCCGACTTCCTTCACCCTGACCTTACTAGCACCAAACTGCAACTCAGTCTTCCTCTTCAGCTTAGCTATATTTTCCTTTGGTAACCAAAAACTCCTTCCTACACATTAACCAATAAATGCTAAAACTTAATTGCCTTTGTTGAGCCTTCTTATTTATCATCAGCCAATGGTATCCTCAAATCATTTCACAATTCTAAAAGTCCCTTGATACCTGCCTCAGCACCCTCTTTACCTTTAAACACCAAAAGAAAATCATCAAGGTAATGAACAGTTTTCTGTTGACAACTATCCACTTCGCACATTAATTTCAGTATTTCTCAGTAAAAAACTTCTCAAAGTAGCACAAGCTACTGTACATCCCATAGGCATTGTTTTATCAAAGTTAAATTGTCCCCCAAACTCATTCCCAACTTGGGCCAGTCCTACTTTCTCACGGAAAGTAAACAGAAAGCGGACTTGATGTTGAACTTCACTAGCAAAGGGTCCTTAAAGTAATAAATAGCCATCACAGTGTCAAGTGAAGTAAACTGCATTCTCACCACCATACCACTCAACCTCTTAGCACAAGAAACCTGGGCAAGGCATACATAATAGGGATTCAAAGTCCTGAAAATAGGGACAGATTTTAAAAGTTGCTGTTATAAATTTACAAAGTTGGTAGAATAACAGAATTTGTGTTAACACACATTTTCTGAAGGATATGAAGTCGGAAACTCAGTTGTATGTCATTATTTAATGATTTCAGGTGTGTGTGGCACAGGAGCTGCGGTGGTGGGGCTGCGGTAGCGTTGTCGCCTCAAAGTAAGACGTTGTCCTGTTTGATTCTCAGCTAGAGTGGCTTCTGTGTGGAGACATGCGTGAATGGGCATACCTTCGTTGAAGGTTGTGTGTCAGGGCTGGCAACTTAGCACGTAAAAATCTACTGCCAATCATTAATGGACCGGAGTTCCGCTGTGGCGACCCCTAACCAGGAAAAGCTGAAAGGCACAAACAAGGTGTGTGTGGCACAGAGCACAGATGCAACCAAAATATGTTCTGAAAAAGTGTCATAGTAAAAGGCAAATGAGAGATAGTATATTGGCACTTTGTATTTTCATATTTAAATTAAGAATTGTTTTGCATTATGATTTTACATAAAATGTATTTAATCAATTTATCTCACATGAAGTTTATATTGGATTTTGAAAAATAAGCACTTTATAAACAAGCACTTTTTATTTACATGTAACATATATTTCTTACAATTTTTTTCTGGTTTTGTATTTGTTATTCATCATATTGGTTCTAGTATAACACACTATATGCTACAGTACCTTCTAGTTTTCTAGCTGCGGCATTGTTCCTTTAAATATTTTTGGTTCTGAACAGAGACTATGCAATCATGTGACTACTCTAGTTACTTTGAAACTGGACTATAAAAAGGCCTGTTTTCCAGTGTTTTTATCTGATAAAGTTTTCTAGTTTTAGAAGACAAAAGTGTTTATCTTACAATTTTATTTCTGCTTTTATCAATAAAAGCCAGTGGATTTTACTACAGCATTTTTTTTCAAAGCCTCTTTTGGTTACACCTGTGTTCTGGGCCACGCACACACCTGGTTTCAGTTTGTCTTTCTGCCTTTCGGGTTTGTTTGTTCCCTACTTAGTGATTTCACTTCTCATTTTATTTCTAAGAAAACTGCAGCTGTTATGAGGAACAGACATGGAATATGTGGCAAAAATCTGGACAGTTGAGAGGTATGTTCACCACCTTCCTATCATTATAATTCTTCACTGAATCCCTTTCTAGGAGCAACAAATGCAGAATCAGACAAAACTCCCCCAATTTCTCCTTTGATACCAGCCCCAAAGTAGCTATTCAAAGCCAAGAAAAAGGTGTCTCTGTCTTGGGGTCCAAGATTTTAGCTGCTTGAACCCCTTTGCTCAACAAACTCTGCACCAGTGTCAACCAACCAGATACTAATTGCAAATTCTTGGGTACACATTTTGATCCCCCACCACAGACTAAATGGACAGTCTTTCACAAGAATGCATTATTAGTTTAGCAGACACTACCCTGTCCTAGTAACCTGCTAAACACATCTTAACAGGAGAATGAGGTGACGAGCATCCTGGCCTTTCCATAAAATGGCATGTGACTCGTGGACTGTCTAAAGCTGGCCCTTCCCTTCAAACCCACTGCAGACACTGCCCCTCCCTGTTCCATCTCCTGCAAGGGCAATGATGAAAGGCCTACCTAATTGTCACCTCTGTACCAACATGCAGAGGCACTATGACCCCCCCCCCCCCAATGCACAATTCGAACAAACATGGATAAACCTACACATAGCCAGAGAATACCTACCTACATTAAATATTTGACAATACCTGGTTTTAACTTCTATTCTTTCCTGACCTGTTCTGGCTAACACTCCCACCTTGTCTATCATAGTTCCCAACCATGTGTCTGCATGCCTACATTCTCACTTCAATGACTTGTCAACTGCCTTTAACGTATGAAATATTTCATTGTACCAGAGGCAAGCATTGCATCCTCTGAATCTCTGCAGTTCCTGTATCTTCACAAAATATGGCAACAATGGAAGAGCTTCTCATGATCTGGATCTTTCTCCTCTCCACAACCTAAATAAAATAGACAAATCCCTGAATCTAACTAAGGTCTTAGCTCTGAATCGAGGAGAAAATCTCTTCTATAATGCTGCCAATACATTGTCAAATCATTTGACCCTGGGTCTTCAGCCTCTGCAATCCTCTGTACACCTTTAGTATCCAATAAATTTAGTATATCTGTAAATTCTCCCCTCCAAATCTTATCTTTTACTGCCAGAGGTATAAGGGATGAGATTTGCTCACCTTTACACCCAGCTAGCAGTGCATGCTGCCCTTGCAAGGCATTATCACCAGTCAGCAAAATCCTGGCCCTAATAACTGAGTTGCCTGATCTATGGGGCATCAGTTCTTCTTCTTCTTCCATAATTCCACTCACCCTTCAAGGTTGAGATGCCCTGCCACTTGCTCTCTTTCCCACTTTGCCCTACCGTGAACTTCCCACTCCTTAATAATTGCTACAAACAAATTCTGGCTTCCACAAACCTACTCTTTTAATAACTCCTTCTTTCAGTATCCCAACTCTCAGCCACTGAGGTAGGGCTTCCCTCATCAGAACCCAAGGAGTTAACCGCAACATTATCTAATGATGGCTGCTGCATCACTTGTTCCTTCTCTGCCCTGTTTTTTCATAGTCTTTTTTCTGCCAGCTGGGGACCTTCCACTGCTGGAACACTGACCGTAGGGTTACTCCTTTTCTAAGACTAGCCTGTTGTACATAGTTCAACACTAGCTTTAAAAATTCTGCTGCTGGAGTTGCTATTGCATCTGATTTTTTTTTTGGTAATCTTTCCTCCTCAGCTATAACTGATAACAAAAACACAAAACATTAGCCACTGCATACATTCATCCACTCCCCACCTTTTTTTTTTCTGAACTAATTCATAGAACATCACCTACTAATCTTTCTGTACATATAACATGTTTTCCTAAGCAAATCCCCCACTACACACACTCTCAAGCACCTGTAAAATGACCAGTAAATCTCACCTCAAAACACCTTTGGCCTATCTTATATATCTGATATGGCTTCATGTTCTAACTTTCCCATCCAAATGTGCTCCACCCACCATCCACCCACAATGCAGTACCCTCATTTAACCTCAGTCAACAGTTCCATGACAGCAGCAGCCCAACAGCCTGTGTCATTATAACAGATGTCCCGCAACCAATTGCCCATCTAATTCTTCCCCTTCAACACCTTTCTCTTATTCCTCTTTGTTTTTAAATAAAAAAACTAAACAGCTTCCCTCCCATACCAGTCCCCCAGTATTCACTTAAAAGCACGGATGGCTTCATGAATTTGCAGTGAGAGGACAGCTTCCTGCAGGTGTTGGATCAAAAAGATGACATTGCTACCATATCAGTTTCTTATTTGTAAGTTCTGTTTAATGTCCATTGTACACCAGTCATCTCAACCCATCCATTGCAACAGTTGTCAACAATGAAAGAAGCAACATTTAATGCATGACTAGGGCAAGATGCTACATATCACAGCTTTGCCATAGTTAGCCATGTGCCTTTCATAAGAGCAAGGACTATCCTCCCAACCAAGATAACATTCCCCAGAAAATTAATGAATGGACTTAAACCTTCCATGAAATAACTCCAATGTTTATCTAACAGCTGTCCTATCTGTCCACTCACCCTGTGGATGAAACACTGCCTACCATGCTTCTGTAAAATGTGCTTATGTAAGCCTTTACTGTGACACATGGATACTTCAGGCCCTCCTTCAGCTTAACTCTGATGCTAACGCCTTGAACTATTAATTTCCAGCCAACTATAAAGATTTTTGTATGCCTTTCTTTTATCAGGGGCCACTCAGTCTCTTATACTTACTGAAAAATTGTTAAAGCCTATTGGAGGCAAACTAACTCTATGCCCTCTAACTTTCTGCAGGCATGAGGATTAAGGGGTAAAATTGTCTATACATATATACATATATTTTTTAATGAATTTGTGAGCTGCTGTGCCCCTTGTTGTTTATATTGTGTTTAAATGAAATCCTTCACAATGAGATGAGCTCTTTAACCCCACTTGAGTGACTTAACCACTGTCTCAGGAGTCAGCCATGCGCCTACCCCACCATATACCTAACAACTTATTCATCCTTGCCCTTATATTCCCCTATATTTCTCCTTATCATTTATCTATACTCTTCTAACCTTTAATGCTGCCTCCCTTTTTATGATTATGATTATTATTATTATTATTATTAGTATTATCACAAAGTGCAACACATCATCCTTATGTAGCCACCACTTCTAACTATAACTCTCCCATTGATCACCACATCTGAACTGTCATCATGCAGACAACCTCAGTCCCCTTTTCTAACTGATTCTAACATATTAGTCTGACTAAATGCTTACCCCTTCACAATGTCCTTCACAAACAACAAGAAACCACTTACCTCCACAGAATTAACCACTATGAGGGTAATACCTGTCTGAAAGCTGGCTGACAAGTATTTCTCCTTCACATAAATTCTCCTTCAAGAGATCTTATTTCTTCTGTACCCACCCTTGGGTACTCTACCCCCCTTTTTTTCTTAATCCTAACCCACATCATGACAACTTCTTGTCTGACTATATCAATGATCCAACAAATCCTCAGTCTCCACTTTTATTTTATTTTGCTTATTAATCAATAAACCACTACCCCCATTCCTAAAATTACTTCACAAAATAAATATGTTACCCCCCAGCGGGAGTTCATGGACAAAAATATTTGCTCAGGGGTGAATCTTTTTTCTTTGCCTTGCTAATGTCATTGATTTTTTTTCTGAGGCTAACACTTCTTACTGTGAGTAAAAATGGAATTTATTTATAATAGTGTAGAAAGTTCAGACAGTCATATTTACCAGATTACAGTAGCCATTGTAAAATATTGACTTATTTAATCTTAACAACTGGCATTTATATAAATTTTATTCTAGAAAGAAATTGTACAATATCCTACTAAATTATTTCTGTGATATCAGAAGAAGTGAAATTATCTGCAATGTAGAGTGTCACTTGGACTCAAAGAAGATGACTAGACCATGGCACTGTATCCCAATTCAGATGTAAAATTTAACAGAGGAAGAAGAAGGACAAAAAATAACCAAAAGGATGAACTGATCCTGTGGAAGTGAGTGGTGAGAAGGTACAATGGAGAAGGTGAATTATTATAAAAAAAAAAATTGTATAGGTGTCACCATGAACAGTGAACAGCTAAAGGTATTATGAAAGAATCAAAGAGAACAGACTGGACAGCTAAGAGAACATAAAACTGTTAGAAAGAAGAGAAGATGCTCTGCAAGTCATAGGGCCCAGCTGCCAGACGATGAAAGAGAAATGAAAGCTAGAAACAGATGTACATGCCATCAGTGCTGTATTATGGGACCCATGGCCCTAGAGCTGAACATTACAAGGTAAACCAGCAAAAGATCTGGGAAGCAGCCTTCAACACTTAAACCAGAACAAAATCTAAGCAGTTCAGAAGGCCACGAAGAACCACACTCCAAAGATGCTCGAAAATATGTAAATATAACTTTTATTTTCACATCTTGTTTTCACATTTTGTGAAAATAAAAGTTATATTTACATATTTTCAGGCGTCTTTGGAATGTGGTTCTTTGTGGCCTTCTGAACTGCTAACATTACAAGTACAATCTGATATGACAATAATACAGAATTTCAGATCAAACTGAGAGTTTAAGAGGTAGGGTATATTTGGGGCATGTTTTGTAGGTTCTGCAGCTACATCAGCCCCCCCCCCCATCCCCACCACTTGTTAATCCACCATGGATATCATGATGCAGGAAACAGATACCAAGAATATCACTGCAAGTAAAGTTAAGATTTTTGGGATCCTCAAAGCAGCCAAGACCACAAATTGCAGCTAGCACTCACCAAAATGCAGAAAGATTAGATTATAATGCCCCAAAAAATGCAGGCTATACTGTGAGGAATGAGGTTCTGGCAGTCCAAGATAGCCCTGCTCTATATTAATGTGCATTCAACCAAGGTTAAAGAGTGTATTTTAAAGAAGTACCATGAAGTACTGAACACAGAGGTCAACAGACAAAAGGGTGAATTACTGCAGGATTTTATTTCATGCTAGTTATAAATAATATGGGAACATGGGTATCTGACAGTCTTGTCAAATGTGTGGAAGACCACTGACTCACTGAGAAAAAAAGAATGGGACTGACCAGCAGAGGCTGTATTTTGTGTCTGTCTCTGTGCTGTTACATAATTCTGTACTTTAACCAACTTCATGACTGTTGCTCATAGGAGCAGTAGACCTTTCTTGTATTAGATCCGTGAAAAATATTAGCTATAGTAATATGGAGCTTTGGTTTAAGATGTACTTTGTGGAAACAACATCATGTTGTGTCCAAGCAAAGCCTGACAGACTCAATGCTTTGGAAAGCTACACTGAATCCAGATGTCTGTCTGACTGCTTCAATGATTTGTAGTTAGTCTTTTCTGCAAACAGTTTGACTAACAAAGAAAGCAGAGAGACAAGAATATATCACAACTACATGTCTACAATCATAGACACAGCTAACTTATTTCAGTAATCGCTAAATAAAGTGATTCAGTATGAACCACTTTAGGTTCAAATAAGGAAAATGTAAAAGGCAAATGCAACTAGGTGAAGCAACATAAACAACACAATAGTATATAACATGAAAGTATTAACTGTTGAACTGGTGAGTTATTAAGTCATATCTCCTCACTTTGTTTCATGTAGTTGCATTTGTTCTTCATCACTTTAGTAATCAAACATTCTCTGAAATGGAGGAAAACTGAGGAAGCCTGCAACCAACAATTAAGGCTGCCAGACAGTGCTCATTAACTTACTGAAGTATTAACTTTAACCTATTATTTTACATTATTTGGTACTTCCATGTAGTTTCAGATTCACTTCTTCCTTGAAGTGATTCATTCCCATTAATTTCTACTTTTTTGTTTGCCTGCATAGCTAAAACCAAATAAAATGGTTTTCCAGTATTCAAAGGTTTTCCTGCCAGGCTTGATGTACTGGCCTTCAAGCTTGACCGTTGTGTAACTCCTTGTTTGTATTTTCTACTTGCAATATACATATCATCATTATTTTTGAAGTAAGTTAATTACTGAATGTAAAGAAAAGCTTATTTGACAGTCTTGCAAGGTGTTGTGTAATGTATCTGTCATTTATTTATACTGTTGATATTTATTTTACTATTAGATTCATTGATCTGGTGTTAGCTACCCCAGCTGTACCATACAGATATACACATTCAATTAGAATTACATTAGACATTGCTTTATAGACCAGCCAGAGCTCACATCTTACTAATCTATAAGAAAGTGAATATAATGATAATTTCTGAAGCCCTTCTGAATAGTTCAAATTTTTTAACCTTATAATTTCTAGTAAGGAATTATTGTACATTTTCCATTTTTATAGCTTTTTCAACGCTATGAAATGTGCATTGTATTTACATATAGATGAAATCAGTGAGCTATAAAGAACAACAGTGGTACATGATCCTGTGGCACAAATGATGAAGCCTTGACTGCACTTGATGAGAGATGTTTGATAAGTGACATGGGGACTAAGGGGAATGGGCCAAGGAAAATGGCAGTGAGTATCTATGGATAGTTCGGTCTTCCTGAGGGGAGGAAGGTGGCAGGGATCATCATTTGGGTAACATCCCATGGCAACACTGGGTGTAATGACCATGGATCATGAGTCTGCAGAGCACATGCTACACAGTGCTTAAAAACCCAGGAAGTGGTGCATGTATTGAGGCATACATATCTTCTTCAGCTTGGGCAGCATTGGAGACCTCATGTGAGCCACCAAGGAGAGAGGGTGGTACTAGGGATAGACTGCTCTGCAAGGGCTACTAGATAGCCAACTCATTTAACACCCTCATTGCTGTACTTATGAAGCAGCCAATCAGGCTTCTGGGGCAGGAATGTATGAGCTCTTGTCTAGCTTGAGGATGTCTGGTTCTTACCTCTATGGGAATGTGCCAGTTGGGTATTGGTAATGGAGCTATCGGTTTCGGTCCTGTGGAGAAGGGGTGAAGGAAAAACAGATACAGTAATCTTCAGCCAAATCCAACAGAAGACTATTTTCAATTTTGTCAGACTATTCTTACTGTATATTGTTGTCCATCCACCCTCTAATACCACAACTATAAACACTTTTAGTCAATCTAATGGTAACCTACTAATATCATATACAAGCCATATTTTTATTCCTTGTCCAGCACTCTATACTACATTATTACACAGTATCTCTCCTTTGTTGCAGTACTCTTATCTGCAGAAACAGTGCTTTAGAATCAACTCCTTATTCAGCCTTCATCTTCCTAAGTTACCCTTTTCCTACTATAATGTATAATTAAACTACAGTGTATGAGACCATGACAAGCACCGTCACAGACATCCTTTGTATGAGCATAATTCTTCTACATACCAAAAGTGGGTATCAGAATGAACTGCCATCTCCCATTCATCAAATAAACCCCTCTAACCTGCAACAATTGCTTAATCTCACAACCATCCTAATCTAATGTCAATACTTCCACAAGACTATATAACTCACTCCATTTCCATTCTCATAACAGTTCCTACACGCCCCTTTACATTACCAGCTCATCAAATCATAAAACAATCCAGCTGCATAATTCTGTTCAAGACATTCAATTGATTCACAATATGCCTAAGCATTTTTTAACATTCTCCTACTATGTAGCCATGTTCAGCCAAATCCAGGCCTCCCTTTACAACAACCAGTAGACGTTTTCCATCACATAACTTCACCTCTTAAAAATCACCTTAGCTGATTCAGGACACCTGCTAAATAAACTTGAATAGCTGCATGCTTTTTAACTACTAAACCTCCTGACGTATCAGTTGTAAATGAATCTTATATCAAAACAGGTTTGCCTTGTTACAGACCTCACTTCTCAGGATCCACATACCTATTTAATGTTAGTCCAGGAAACAGAATAGATAGAAGTCATTGTGCCTTATGAAAGAATATTGTATAGTAAATTACCATGCGCAAAATTCATCTATAAATGACCATGACCCAAATTGTCCGGCACATCTTTACCTATTAAAAAACAAACTTTCACTTTAATAATACCATATCTCCTTGTCACAGTCCTGGGTATGTCATCCTTTGGCTGAGATGTTAAACTGAGTTCCCATCTTCTGTGTTAATGATATGATCTATGAGATCATTTACATCCATCTGAGCTACCAAAAACAGTAGGGGGGAGTACCCCAATGCCCTGGCCAAATTATCCCTAGTAGTATAACTATCACTAATGGTCTTGTCTGAAAAGATGCTACTAACCTGGTCAGCAAAGGATATTTGAATTAAAAGTTTTAAACTAAATCCATATCTCTGTCTTCACTTTCAAAAGTAAAGAAGGAAATAATATGTGCACTGACAGTTTTGACCAGTTTTTAATGGTGGAGGGGAAGAGTCTAGTAATGGGATACCAGAAATGCTGTGGAAGGGAGCCTAGTTCATTCCCCTGCCTAAGGCCCCATTTGACAATGACTCAGCTCTGATTCTGCTAAAGCTTTTACCCTAAAATTGTATTCTTATTGCTCTTTTATGACTTACAACACATGTACCTATGAAGAGTCACACATTTGGCAAGTACAGGGCAGAACAAATTATAGTTTGTTTCATTTGCTGCTCAACATTTCACATCTTATTTATTTATTTATGTATTTATTTATATTTATTCACATTTGGTTACCGCTAAAGTCCGACTGGGTCAGGGACCCACTTTCAACAGAGGCCTGGTGAGAAAAGCTCCAGAAAATAGTTATTTACAAATTAAAGTATATCCAATACAAACTAACATGAAACCATGACTTCAATTTAAAACAACGGAAAACAGAAATTTACAGAATAGGAGAGTAAAACATTAAATTCAGCATTACATAGACCAAATATCATTTTAAAACAATATCTGATAATATAGAAGTGCACATTTATCAATCCAGCTTTTATCCAGTGTTTATCTGTCACCATGTGATCTAGCTTGATATAGGCTCATAGAGCATTTACATTAGTTTGAAAGGAATGATTAGATACAAAAGGCAGTAGAAGAGAGAGAGAGAAAGGAAGGTTGAAGGTGGATTATAGGTGAGGAGAGAGAGGGTAGGATAGATGTTAGTGAGTAGTATATGTGAGAGTAAGTGTAAGGTAAGTTGCTAGTGTAATGGAAGGTAGTTAGAAGGAAGAGAGAGAAGGTGAATAAGTGACACGGGGGAGAAGAATGATAGGTTTGGCAAAGACAGGTCCAGGAATTGTAAAGGTAGTTCTTTAGTGTAAGCTTGAACTTTTTGGGGTTTTCTATGCTGGTAATATAATTTGGTAGTTTGTTCCAGAGTTTAGCTATAGTATAGGAATAGAGATATATTTGCTGTAATTCCCAAAGGAAGGAAGGAAATTAAAATCTTCATTTGCAAATGTTATACTTTTTCATTTCATTTCTAAAGGTTAAACATTCTCAAATATTTCCTGCCACTGAAAATCACAGACACTGCTGATTAGATTATCTGTTTTAATTAACCAGTTGGGATCTTGCAATTTATAAGTGCAGCTCACATATGCTTCACATTCTGTCTCATGAAAACAGTGGCATATTTATTCACAGACATCACAACCATACACTCCTATAACTCTTAATTACAAATAATCCAAACATAATTGAAAACCTCTTTTTTCTCTCCATCAATTAGCAACCAATTATATTTAATGTAAAAATAACACAGAAATCTCCCTCCAGTACAGTTATCATTTCATTCTAATACCCAATAAAACATCATAGCTATAAAAAGAAAACTCACACAGCCAATTTAAACAATCTTAGTTCTGAAGAAGACACCAAACTTCTTAACCACATCTTTTACACACTGCCTTCTAAATCTCCAGAACAAACATTCTCCAACAAAAAATCACCGACCTCCTCAAAATCTACATAAAATAAATGACTTACAACAGAAATAAATGGATAAATGTCCTTTATAAATCAGGAATTAAGGGACAAATCCTACTGGTCCCATGGTCACACTGTAGACACTGTTTCACCCAAGAAAACAGAAAATATTCATTCTACTCAGAGCTATAGCTAAAAGGCTACCAGATTCCAAAAAGTAAATTTTCTGAAGTCATCACAAACCTCACTCCAAAACAAACCCCAGAAATTCTGGAACTTAGTAAGCCAAATGACATCATGATAACCTGTGAAGATATGACAAGTAAAGTTACAATAATTACAACTTTACAATCCTTAACTTTGACTTTCTAACAAACTACTTCCCATATACACAACAGGTCCCATATCCAATAATACATATAAATGTCTATGTGATGTCTCCATTCTGTTTCAAAAGAATAAAATAAAAAAGAGGTTGACATCCACTTGGACAAAATCCCTAATGATGCATCCATAAGTGTACATGGCCTCCACCTTTGGTTTATTAAAACAATACAGTCTACAAACCCTCAGACACCTCCACAACACATGCCTCACAAACAACTTCAAGCCTGATGAATTGAAAGTTGCTGTAATTAAACCCATTCCAAAGACCACAAAACTGTTAAAAGCAAATGACTTCAGTCCTATACCAATCTTGCCACCTCTTATGCAATATTTGAAAAATTTGTATACAGCCAGAATATATAGAAATATAGAAGATATCTCCCGATCTGCATGGTTAATGGAATGGGTAGAGTGCTATGACATACTGCAAAACATGACTCATAACAAGCTCCCTCTTCCGGGACCTTACAAAAGGTTTCAGTTTTGTCAATCACTCCCTATTAAAAAAACTCCCCATTAAAGTGAGTAATCAGCTCACAAACCATACAAAGTTTCAAAGTTTTTCTTAAAAGCATAAACTTTCTGAAGATATACCTCATCTTTCCAGCATTCTGTTTGTGGATGCTGTTGCTATCCACAGGTTAAGCACATACCCAACCAACATAAAATACAACTTAAAAATGAACCTTGAGCAATTCTCACTCTGGCTACAACATAGACGAGTACTAAATATCAACAAGAGCAAAGCCATGCTATTCAGAACCACTCACAGACTGACCAAAGCACACGTTATTTGGACAGTTGTCCAGAGCAACCAAGTGAAAGGTTATTTAAAATGAATGAAAGACAGTCTTGTCTTACTTACTGAAGCTACTGACTGCAACTCTGTGTTAGTGCCTAGTAATAATAAAAGTCTAAGAAGCTTTTGCATGCTATAACAAAAGCCTAATTAAATGCAGATGTTTGTCAGATGTGCTAAATGCTTCAATGTCTTGTAGAAACAAAGTCTGGTTAGTGCACATAAACTCTGCAGACTACTAACTTTCTCAGCAGTATATTATTATCTTTCTTGAACAGAACTACTGAAATAACTTGTCTATATAACAGATGATACGTACAGTACTGTGCAGTTTACAACATTTACTGTTTCAGATTTACTTCTCATACAGCATGAAGGATTTCCAGTGCTCAGATCTAACAAGAAATCACATCTAACATTATACACTTTTACTGTCCTTATATACACTTTCTTCCTCTTCAGTTTGGACCCTCTCTATAAGAACAGTCTATTGTTTAATATCTTTGGAATTCGCAGTCTGTTCCTTTGGTATCCTCTGATGTCATACAGTCTGTTGATAAGCTACTTTGTGTTCTGTTTTACGTGACAGTTCAGTAAGATGTTCTTCATCTCACATTGCTGCAGTCCTTACACTTGGGTAGTCCGCTGTCCTCGGTCGGCCCGAATATCAAAGTATTAGGCTGACGTCGGTCAAGGCGCTTAAGACTGACATCAGGACGTCAGGGTACAAATGCGCATGACCGACGTCATATCCTCAGTCTTTTTTGCCGCATGGTCCGATGCAGAAGCAGCGTTGCAAGTGCTGTTCGGCGTTCTGAAATTTTTCAATTGAGTTTCAGACCGAGTCAAAGTTGGCTAAGTACCCCGTTGGGGAATATTTTAGTTTTTTCTTGCCTCAGTGGTTTACTGGATGTCAGAAAAAGTGAATAACTGTATTTCTTGTGGGAAACAGATACCGCATAGAGATTATCATACTTTGTGTATTCCTTGTTTGGGGCCTGAGCACGACGTTGTTGGGTGTCACTTTTGTGCTAGGTTCAATAAGCGCACTATTAAGCGAAGGTTAGATTGTGCCAGGTTGGTCTTCGGGAAGCGGTGCAATTATAAGATGCCGTCGGATGCTCCGACGCCCGCTTCTTCGAAGAAGCGCAAAGACAAAGCAGCTAAACCCAGGCAAGAAGAGTCGTCCGTACTGGACGCCGGTTCTTTAGAGGCGTCAGTGGAACCGGTGGTTCCGCCGGAGGCTTCTCTGGAGTCCCAGGGGGAGACTTTGATATTGCAGGAGGTGGCCTCTCAGGAGGCAGGTCAGGCTGAAGGGGCTTCTCAGGTTACTGTACTCCCCTCCCTTCCTAGGGTGGTTAGGCCCTCTCCTTCTGTTTCCAAGGCTTCTCCCAGAGGCAGGCCAGGTTTAGCTTCTGTTGGTGTCACTCCTAGTTCTACAGGATCTGTGCCCAAGAAGCACATGCTTAAAATGGCAGAAGATTTAATTACTTTGATTAGAGGTTCTTTGCCCCCTCCTGATAAGAGGCCTAGGGTGGAACCAGAGTTGGGGAGTTTTGAGCAGGCTTCAGATGTTTCAGAGTCTTTGGCTGAAGACTTGCAGGAGTACTCTCCTTATTCTGATTCTGATGCAGATGATTCGACTCCTTCTGCTTCTCCTCCAGAGGATTTTTCTTTTCAGAGACTCTTCATTCCATGAGGGAACATTTTAAGTGGGAAGGTCAGGACTTCTCTGATTCCAGGAAAAGGCTTAGGGAATTCTGCTTTTACCCCAGCATAGGCCTTTGGCTATACCACCTGTTCTGGA
The DNA here is from genome assembly GCF_019279795.1 of Protopterus annectens. Classification (NCBI taxonomy): domain Eukaryota; kingdom Metazoa; phylum Chordata; order Ceratodontiformes; family Protopteridae; genus Protopterus; species Protopterus annectens. Next base: position 227,669,268 of record NC_056732.1, on the reverse strand, counting down.
TGTTGTGGAAGATGTGTTTGCAGAGGCTTCACTTAATCCTGATTCTTTGCCTCCTGCTCCTGTTAAACCGGATAGGTATTACAGGGTGCCTGAGGCTCATAAATATCTTTATAAGAGTCCTAGGGCGGACCCAGAAACTGTTAGTCAGGGACCTAAGGGTGTCAAGGCCTCTGTTGTAAAAAATCCAGTTCCTCCAGATAAAGAGGCCAGAGCTTTGGATAGATGGGGAAAGAAAGTCTATACTTCTTCCACCTTAGCTATGAGGGCTTTGAATTGCCAGTTTCACATGTTGAAATATCAAAACTATCTTCTTTCTCAATTGAAGTCTAAGGTAGATGCTCTGGCGGAAGGCATTGAGTGTAAAGAATTACAAGCTTTGGTACATGTCTCTGAACAGGTGGGTAAGCATTCTTTACAATGTGGTTTTGATGCTGTACAGGCCTCGTCTAGGGTGGCTGCCACTGGGTCAGTTCTTCGCAGGCACGCCTGGCTGAGGGATCAGAATTTATCTGACCATGTTAAGACAAGGATTTCGGATGCTCCTTTACAGTCTGATGTGTTATTTGGTTTCACCTGTGGAGTCAGTCTTGAAGAAAATGGAAGACAAGGCTAAGTCTATGCAGGCTGTTAAAGATTTTTTGCAAGTTCAGCCTCCGAAGTTTAGTAGGAATTGGCCTGCTAAGGGGTGGACGTACCCTTCTTATGATTCACAGTCTAGGGGTAGATCTAGACGTGGTAGGGGCAGAGCTCAGAGCTCCTTCAGACCTAGAACAGGGAGTTCTCCTGCACAATCTTCGGGTGAGGGCAGGGGCCAGTCCTTTCGTAAACAGGCCCAATGACCTACCTTTTCAGCTGCCAGATCCTTCTTGCCTGGCAGCACCTTTGGGAGGAAGGTTGGCACTCTTCAAGGAAAATTGGAGTTTGATTACCCAAGACAGATGGGTATTGGATATCATACACCAAGGTTACAGGTTTTATTTCCATACCTTGCCTCCTTTCAAAGGCATGCCGGACGTTCCTCCTCAGCAAAGACTAGAGGCTCACAAACAAATTTCTCTGCTGCTCCAAATAGGGGCCATACAACCGGTCCCTCTGCCAGAAGTGGGCCTAGGATTTTATTCTCGCCTGTTCCTAGTACCAAAGAAGGGGAACAAGTGGAGACCAATTTTGGATTTATCTATCCTCAACACTTATCTGGACATTCCCAAGTTCAAAATGTTGACGTTACAACAGCTTTTACCTCTGCTGGGCAAAGATCACTGGATGGTGACTCTGGATCTCAAGGAGGCTTACCTTCATGTTCCTATCAGGCTAAGTTGCAGGAAGTATCTGCGTTTTCGGGCTGGGACTTCTCATTATCAGTTCTCTGCATTGCCCTTTGGCTTATCTACTGCGCCCAGAGTGTTCACGAAGGTTCTGGCTCCAGTGATAGCTTTCGTCAGGCTAAGAGGAATACAGATCTATCCTTATTTGGACGATTGCCTGATTCTGGCCCAAGGAAAGGACGAACTTCTTCATCATTTACAATATGTGATAGCAGTGCTAAGATGCCTGGGGTATTCTGTGAACGAAATAAAGTCCAGTCAAGTACCCTCTCAGGACATGTGCTTTCTGGGTGTGAGACTGAATACAGCATCCCAGATGGCCTTTTTGACCCCGGACAAACAAAAGAATCTTTCTCTTTACTTCCATCAATTGTCTCATCAGTCCAGGCTGACTGCAAGGACAGTCCTTCAAGCCTTGGGGTTCATGGCATCTTGTATTCTGGTGCTTCCCAATGCCAAACTGCATATGAGGAAGCTACAATGGTATCTCAAAATGTATGGACACAGCACTGCCAAGATATGGACACTGTCATTCAGATAATACCTTGCATTCAAAAGGAATTTTTGTGGTGGGCTCAGGAATGTCACCTAAACAAGGGACTCTCTGTGACCTGGCCAGAGGCGAGTCAGATTCTAACGACAGATGCCTCAGACAAAGCTTGGGGAGCTCATCTAAATGGAAAGTGGGTACAAGACACGTGGCCTGCCAGACTTCAACATCTACATATCAACTTGAAGGAGATGTTAGCAGTCCAATTTGCATTAATAGCTTTCAAGGATTTACTTCTTCCAGGGCAGGTGTTGGTTCTAACAGACAACACAACTGTCATGTGGTACATCAACAAGCAAGGGGGGGGGACACATTCTTATCCTCTATGCAGACAAGCAATGATTTTGTGGGAGACTGCTCTCAGTTTACAGCTAAATCTTCAGGCAAGGTTTCTGCCGGGAGCACAGAACTCCTTAGCAGATGTGTTGAGCAGACAAATTATGGATCCCCACGAGTGGAAATTGGATCCTCATGTATTTCAGAAATTGACAGTGTTATGGGGAACTCCAGACATAGATCTGTTCGCTTCTCCACTAAACTACCAGCTGCCAAAGTTTTGCACAAAAAGGTTTCATCACACAGCTTGGAAAGTGGATGCTCTTTCATTCAATTGGAGCAATCTTCATGTGTATGCCTTTCCACCCCTGCCTCTCCTCCCAAAGGTACTCCTGAAGGTCAGACAGGACAAGCCAAAGATGATTTTAATAGCTCCAGATTGGCCTCGACAGCACTGGTACCCATTACTGAGAAGTCTGGTACGGGAGCCCCCATGGCCTTTGCCTTCGATTCCACACCTGCTGTCTCAGGAGAACAGTCATTTACTCAATGTAAAACTTCACTCTCTTCACCTAACAGCCTGGCATATTCTGTTTTAAACCCTGGAGGGTCTCAGCTTCCACAGCAAGTTTTGAATGTTATTTTGGAGGCTAGAAGGCCTAGTACAAGGAAAGTGTACGCAGATAAATGGAAGAGATTTTTATTTTGGAGTACAGCAAAGGAATTTGATGTTTCTAAGCCTAATTTAAGTGTGGCTCTTCAATATCTTACTGAGTTACTGGACAAAGGTTTGTCCTTCTCTTCTATTAAGGTTCATGCTGCAGCAATTTCTGCTCACTATGACTGTGACCCACCATTGTTTTCTCATCCTTTGTTTAAGCAATTCCTTAGAGGGGCAAAGAATATAAGACCCCCACGTAGAGCTCCTACTCCTGCTTGGGATCTCAATTTTGTGTTGGAGAAACTCACTCTACAACCTTTTGAGCCTGCAGCTACTGCTGAGTTGAAATATTTATCATGGAAGACTGCTTTTTTGTTGGCCATTACCTCTGCGAGAAGGGTTTCTGAATTACAGGCCCTTATGGCGGTTGAGCCTTTCTTAATTTTCCATAAGGATAGGGTATCTTTGCGTACTAATCCTTCCTTTATGCCTAAAGTGGTTTCTAGTGTGGCTTTAAACCAAACTATTCATTTGCCTACTTTTTATGCAAACCCCCAAAATAAAGGGGAAAAGATTTTGCACACTTTGGATATACACAGGCAGTTGCGATATTATTTGAGCAGAACTAAAGGGTTCAGGCAGTCTCAGCAGTTATTTGTTTCATTTGCTTTGGGTTCTCAGGGCAAGCCTGTGTCAAAACAAACTATTTCTAAGTGGATTGGGTTTTGTATTGCTTTCTGTTATTCCCATCATGGTAAGGAGATTCCAGCTGGGATTAGGCCTCATTCCACTAGGGCTACTGCCACTTCTACAGCTTTTTAAGGGGGGTGGCAACTAAAGATATTTTGGAGGCAGCTACTTGGAGTTCAGTGTATACTTTCTCTAAACATTACCACCTTCCACTTTACTCTAAATCTAGGGCTGGTTTTGCCACTGCAATTTTACAGGGCATTTTGGCAGCGCCTACTGCTTTATAGTTTTGCCATCCTCCCTTACCTCTGCTTTGGGATTCTACCCAAGTGTAAGGACTGCAGCAATGTGAGATGAAGAACATAGTACAGTTTTGTACCTACCATAAATGTAGATGTTCGAAGATCCACATTGCTGCAGTCCAATTTACCCTCCCTCCTTCCCCTCTGTAGTTAGAGGCGGTTGTGTGGTTTGGGTTGTACATATTGTGGATATTGTATATATTGTACATATGATTAGTACAAGGGTGGTTGGTTGTTTTTTGCTGTCTTTTGGTTTTGACCTTTCTTTTTAGGGTCTTCTGACATCTGGGGCAAGAAAAGACTGAGGATATGATGTCAGTCATGCGCATTTGTACCCTGATGTCCTGATGTCAGTCTTAAGCGCCTTGACCGACGTCAGCCTAATACTTTGATATTCGGGCCGACCGAGGACAGCGGACTACCCAAGTGTAAGGACTGCAGCAATGTGGATCTTCGAACATCTACATTTATGGTAGGTACAAAACTGTACTTTGTCCTTGCCTCCAACCCAATTCCTTCCTTGCACCTGTGTCTCAGGAATTAATCCATGAAGCTTGCATTAAACACTGAACATTCAGCTAAATGTCTTTTTTTAAAGAGTTATCCTTATCAGCATTTTTCACAAGCTGTACCAAAACCTGGACATTCATTTTACATTACAGATGAGTGATGTTTTTCATTTATTTGATTTTTAGCTGAAAACAGTTTAACCCTTTAATATATGTATGCCAGCAAACAGAAACATATGCATCTAACTGACTATATTATTCTACATATGTTATAGCAAACAGAAGTGTATATGCATCTAACTAGCAAACAGGTGTACATGCAATAAATCTCTAAATATATATCTAACACCAAGAATCAAGAGCAACAGTCCAAAAATTATTTTACTTACATATATGGCTAGGTCTCTCTCTGAACTTCTATTTTTATATTCAAACAGTCAAAACCAAAGTTAAGAAACTACTCTTCTGGAATA